>NC_052944.1:45807975-46123399 GCF_013358895.1 Oreochromis aureus | reverse complement strand
CTGCCACGGAGCTGCTAACTATGAACAGACACACATGACTCACCCCTGACACTGCCCAAACACACTGCTTTACTTTAAACACTGGTGGAAAAAATGCTCCTTCTATCCTCCTCTTTCCACTTTCTCCCTGTTTACTCCAGAGAAAGGTTGAAAACACTACGCACTTATTAAATGTCAGTGAAATACGCCTCTGCTCAGCCAACTTTGTTTAGACCGTCAGAGGTGTTGGTTTGACTTGGAGGTCATTTTTAAGGCTATGATTTGTAGTTTTTAGGTCGACGGGAACAACGAACCTCTGTGCTAATGTAACTTTTCTACATTTCAAAAAAGTTTTTACTGGTTTTCTTCTTTTCCCATTACATCATTGTGGGGCGTGTGCGACTGATTGCTCAGCAGTTAAAGCCAAAAAACATGTAAATGCAGCAAGACAAGTGAACCACTTGTTGTCAAGCCAGCAAGTGTTTTTAATGGCTCCTAAGGGCCCAGATTCCTATGTGGATTTAAAAGCCTGCTGGCACAGAGACAAACTGCGCAATAAAGAAAATGACAGATACTTCTGGACAACAGCTAATTCATAGATGGTCGTCCAAAGGAAAGGTGACGATTAGGAGGATTTACTCTCACCCAATAAGACAACATTTGACAACCTCCCCGTGGCCTCAAAGACAAGTTTTGACACCTCAGTTTATACCAGTAAAGACGTGGTGTCACAACCATTAGAACATGTTCTGGGTTTTTTCAAGGCTAGCTATGTTAAGGTGAATAGGCAGAGACCGCCCTCGCCAACATCTGATGCACACCCACCCATTTTGTTCTGGAAGTCTGACAAAAAGCTTTGCAAATGTTTTAAGAGAACATCCAGAGGTTTACTGGCCGTCTTGAGCACCGTGAGGTGGGAGGTGCCCAGAGGTGATCTGATGTTATAAAAGCAAGCGTGCTTCTCTCTAATAATATAAGCCAAGTCCCCGGCATAACAGACGGTCTTTCCTGGTGATTTTATGGCCTCAATCACTAGTTCCAACTTGCATTGATGTTAATATAATGTTTATTTTGTAAATTATGGCCCTCTTAGTGTCTAGTAGGACAATAAAGCTCGAGGCTACATGTAGTGACAATAACAAGTCACTACTGTATGAGCATCCCATATCCTGTGTCTAAACTGACCTTAAGAGAAACTACTGTGTTTGGCACTTCCTTGGTTTTAAGTTTTTATTCAGTGAAAGTTTGAAAGACAGAATCAATTTTAAAAACTTGTTCTGCTTCACGTGAAGAGACTTGGCCAAACATCAGTCGGTCAAACACAAAATAAAGTCTCAAAAGTTACTTAATGGAGATTATTTGACTTTCCAATCGCTTCTGTACTCAGTAATAAACTTAACCTGCCATACATTTGTGCATTTGGACCTTGAATTCATTCATTCACAGCCTTCTCACAATCACTTTGGATTCTTTGTTCGACGTCTTTTAAGTGATACAAGCTCAACAAAAGCAACACTTTGTTCCCTCCGTGCGCACACGCCCGCGCACACACACGCACGCCCGCACGCACGCCCGCACGCACGCCTGCACGCACACACGCACGCACGCACACACTTTTTAAACCCGGTGACTCCCCCAGCTAGTTGCCATGCCCACCGGCCAACAGCCAAAATACTTTCAGGAGTGTGTCAGGACCACAGACGAAAGGGAAGAAAAGCATTCCCTGGAAGTCTGCAAGGATACTGAAGAAAATCCCCCAAAGCTGAGCCGTCAACCCAGAGACGTGCTGATTCGTACTGTAAGGTAAATCCTTTGAAAGGGTGAGATCAAAGCGATCAGACCATTTACCTGGATTCAACTTCAAACACACCTCTCCAGGGCAAGCTGTCTGTTACATGTGGGACAGATTAGACGCACCCTTCCTCAAAGCACTTAGTCATTTTTGAACACACTGCCAGCAGAGACAGTGAAAGGTGAAACCTCCTACCTGTGACGATGCTCTGGCTTGTGTCTGTCAGGACGACCTGGGGAGAGAAAGAGTGATTGTAAACCAACAGGCACTGTTTAGTCTACAGGACTCAGCAGTTCATGTGGGCAAAGAGCTGGAAAGACTTTTTTTTTTTTTTTTTTTTTTTTAGACAGTTACTGCCTAGTAAAGATAACTTTTTAAAAATTATATCTTATCTATCACAAATAAATAAATAAACAAAAAGCACAGCTGTGTCAGCACAGCTTTTTTTAAATTGTTATTTTAAACATTAGGCTGAATGTGCGTGCATATAGAGTTTATATGGTTACATGTATGCACATACTTATCTATGCATTCTTTCTGGTTTCCTTGTGGATCATATGACCACATTTACACCGACCAGTCAATTTATTGGGTACACCTGTTTAACTGTTAATATAAACATCTAATTAGATAAGCACATGGCAGCACCTCAGTGCATTTAGGCATGAAGACATGGTTAACACGGCCTGCTGAAGTTCAACCTGAACATCAGAATAGTGAAGAAAGGCGAATTAAGTGACCCTGAATGTTGCATGGTTGTTGGTGTCTGATGGGCTTCAGGTGGCTGCTTTTAGCAGGGTTAGCAGGCACCATGTCACAAACCTCAAATCATCTCAAACTGCTTAACTGAATGTGACAATATGTTCACTGTACTAAAATGAGCTCCACAGTCACCAGATCTATTCAATAGAGGACCTTTAAGATGTGATAGAAGCAGGAGATTCACATCATGAACGTGGAGCTGATAAATCTGCAGCAACTAAGTGATGCCAACATGTCAACATGGAACAAAATCTCTGAGGAATGTTTCCAGCAGCTTGCTGAATGTGAAGGAAAAAAAAGTGTTTACATTGATCAAACTACAGTATTAAAAGTATTAAAAGTTCCTCTGACTATAATTTAACGTGTCCTACATTGAAATAAGAAACAGAATTTAAACTTTGACCTCAATAACGTCGTTATGCATTCCAAAGTTTTAGGCTGAAAAGATGCCGACAAAACTTTTTCCATCTTGGTTGGAAAATACAAAAATAAAGAATGATTAATCGTGGTGGAGTGCAGACGAAAAATAGTGCCACCTACATAAACTAAGTGAAGATAATAAAAGGAACAGGATGTCACAATCATCCTGATAAGTCATGTGATCACTGCAGAAAAAGTTAAGGGAACATTTAAATTTGGAAAAATATGAACCTCCTCCTATAATGTCTTCAACAAGATGAAGAAAGACAGGAAAAAGAGAACGGAGGGAGAGAAAAGCCAAGAAAAACCAGAGCTGTATTTTTCCATTTCCTACCTCCGTTCTTCTTCTTCCTTCCCAACCCAAGCTGATAACCAGATCAGTATGACCGGTCCAGAAAAACTAGATGCTGACGTGTGTGCACAACTTGCTGCAGATAGTTCTTCTTTTCAAAAACTCAAAAGAAAAAATTCTCTCTTCTCCCTTCAGTGCTTTTTCTTCTTTTCCTCTACTTTCTCTGTCTCTGAACTCCAACTGGACAGCCCGTCAGCTCTGGCTAGGTTCTTGATTGGCAGAGGGCATCCAGGAAGTGAGGCTGCGATTGGCTGCAGAGGGATTCTGCTGGAATCATCAGAGTTTTAACATTTCCAGATGTTTGTCCTGCGCAGCAGGCTGGCTCAGCTTTGTGCTGGAGCTGCGTTCAAACACGCAAGATGCACACCGCAGCAGATTTCACTCAGTGTTCGTCATCCACTGGCTTTCTTGTGTGCCACGAGGAGGTCAGAGGTTAGTGAGGTATAAGGGATTTAGGGGGGTTTTTCCCCAAGGAAGCTTCATTAGATAGTTAGATGACAGCAATCAGCACTCCTTTAAGTGGACATGAAACACTAAATGTACTGAGCTCATTTACACCATGGAGCTCTATTCTAAAACACTGCCACAGATTTAAAACTGTCCATGAAGCTGGATTTTCAAAAAAAAGTTCAGGATGTTACAATCTACACCGACAGTCTCCAGTAAGGATGTTCTCAGAGACTAGTTAATTATGTTTAAACAGGAGGGAAAAACCAGACTAGCCTAGTAGTAGGATGTAGATGGTGTCTGGATCAAGCTGTTAGTGTGCAGACAGCTGTAATGTAGGCTGTAATGGCATTTCATTAATAATAATTTAAAAAAAAAGCTTTTAAAACATTATTTGGGGGCAAAGTTGCCAAAAGTTTGAAGCATTTTTTTATTCTAATTTGATCTTTGACTGTATTTAGGCACTTTCTTTCTTTCCAGGTGACAGCCTTCTTCCTATTCATTTACATCAGGGAGGCTTCTTCCCAAATAACTGCCAAAAGGTTTTGCCAAGATGGCTGCCAAGTGGCTGAAAATTCAGTTATAATGCCAGTTTAAAGTCTTCAAAAGGAAATGTTTATCCTTGAAAACTGGGACACTCACATGAGGCATTTATCACCTTTCACTCTCACAGATGAGCCTGTGTGGAAAACATGTGACTGCTCAATAAAGCCTTTAAAAATATGCAGCTCATTTTTTTTCCCTTTTCTTCCAAAAGGTCAACTACTTCCGAACTTATTCTTTTTTTTTTTTTAATATTTGCTGTTCACTTTAGCTTCTCATCTAATGTACAAAAACACCAAACAGTGCTGGTAAAGTAACTTCTTCATTAAGCTGCATGTCCCACAGCTAAGTAAAGGCTAAACACGATCCCTAACCTCAGATGCCAGAAAAATTATTAACAGACTGTTGTTAAACCCACAGAGAGACAATAAACCACAGTCCTGGAATGCTGCACAGACAGACACACACTGTATTTGTTGTTCTGACTGTAACTTAATGTCCCCATATTGTTTACAATTTTTAATAAACAATGTCTTCATGTTGCAAAATATTCCGCAATTCAAATTCTCAAGTTAGAAAAAAAAAGTATGTGAAACACATTTAATGAAAACCAAGTGAGCTCAGCTCATCAGATGGTTGGGTTTCATTGCACAACAATAACAACAACCAACTCAGACTCTCTCTAAACCAGCTCTTGACTCTCTTATGTGCTCCATGATATCTGCATTAGCTTATATTGGTTGATGAGTTGTGTGGGAATCATGGGATGTCTTCTGTTGTAGTTCAGTACAGAACACAATTTGGACCTTTGGATATGAACTTCAGTTGTGGCGCTGCTCATTCACCTGTTTCCTCTGACAGGATCTTATCTCACAGTTAGACTCCACCCCCATTTTAGACTCCAGCTGGCAACAGGAGGACCAGTCTAACTTAACCGCAGAGAACCGGCTCATACACCGCTATGCACAGCAAGCCTTCCATCACCAGCTGTAGTCCAAGATGGTCAATGCGTAGTTTAAACTCAGTATGCAAAACTCACTGATTTACAAAAAGTGGAACATGTGGGAAATACTTATCCCTTTTTTTACCCTACACACAAGCTGTTCACCTGCATGCAAACACAGCTTGCTCAAACATGTTTGGCTGATAAAACTACAAACACAAACCAGAAGCTTCCTGCACAAAAATCCTGTCCCTTGCATTCAGATATTTGTATATTAAAATTCAGAATATGTTCACAGAGATAAAAGTAATCCTAACTTCCCATTTTCTCTGTTGTTTCCTCTTCCCTAAACACCATGAACAGAACCTGAAGAGGTAGTAGCAGGCCTAAAAGGAAACTATTTAGATGAACAGTATCTGACAATCATCTCCTTAAGAAACAGGGGGAAAAAAATCCACCAAAGACCTGACACATGACCTGCAAGATGTCTTTTGGACTTTCAATTGATCCATCTACTGTTTAATTAAAATATCCTCAGTGGAAGAGTGGCTGTCAAGAAGCCATTTTTAATAAAAGGAAACAGGAAGACAGGGTTGAGATACACAAAACTACACAAGAAATGGGCTGAAAATCAGGGGCAGCAGGTCTCATGGAGGGACAAATCCAAAACTTGAAGTTTTTGTTTTCACCGTCATCAGTATCTATGGAGGAGGTCAGAAGGAAGCTACAACAGTCAGTGTCTGCAGCCATCTGTAAGACACGGTGGAGGCTCTGTCATGGTTTTCGGACTGCATTTCAGAAATCTTTTTATGGCTGATGGAATTATTAACCCAGAAAAACACCATCAGATTTTCATCCATCATGCTAGAAAACATTTGATTGGCTTCATCTTTTTCAGCATGATGATCCCAAACACACTGCCAATATAGTAAAAGCATACCTCCCTAGGGTGTGAAGTTCAACATTATTGATGATAACGGATGCAGTGTGGCTGTAGCTCAGAAGATAGAGCACTTTAGCTACTGATCAGAAGGAGAGTAGTTCAATTCCTGGCTCCTCCAGTCTGCATGCAAAGTATCCTTCGTCAAAATACTAACCCCAAGTTGTGCATGAATGTTAGTTAGGAACCACTAAAGGCTTAGAAAAAGTGACTGGGTGAATTTATTTGATCTTTGAATGTGGGAGAGCAGAAAAGTGCTATATAACAATCAGTCCATTTACCATCACGTTGCCAGAGAATGGAACAAAACACAGCCAACAAAGAAGAGCTCTGTCTTTCATGAAGCCTGGAGAACTATTCCTGAAGACTACTTAAAGAAACGACAATAAAGCTTGCCTAAGAGACTGTGTTGAAGAATAAAGGTGGTCACCTAAAATACTGGCTTTCAACAATTGTACAAACTCTGTTTTTGCCTTGTATGCTGTGTTTTCATTTTTGTTTCTACATTTCAATAAACTGCTGAATCTATTTCCCATTTTTCTAGGAAATTATAAAGAAATGAGGATGGTTCAAGACTTTTGCGCCGTATATGGATAAAATTATTCGGCCACACTTTCTGAATTCAAGAGTTTTCAGTCAGACTGCCACAGAAAAACAAAAATTAAATAAATGTGCCCTTACAAACATGAAAAGGATGGCTCGCTGTAAAGAGTTTAATGAATTTCTGACCGGTGATGTGATATGACGCCGCTTATGGAATAAGCCAGTTGCTTTCTAGATCTTCCATCATCAACTGTAAGTCGTGTTAATGCAAACTGGAAGTGTTTAGGAACCATAGCAACTCAGCCATGAAGTGGCAGATCAGATAAAGTTACAGGGCGGGTCACAGAGTGTGTAAAGGTCATCAGCGCACTGCTGACTCAGTAAATGCGGTACTCCAGTCTTCTTCTGACATCAACATGAGCACACACACTGTGCACTAGGAGCTTCATGCTATGGGGTTTCAATGTTCAAGCAGCTCCTGTATGTGTCTCACACAGCAAAATTGGTATAGCCCGGATCGGTCTCA
The DNA here is from genome assembly GCF_013358895.1 of Oreochromis aureus. Taxonomy (NCBI): domain Eukaryota; kingdom Metazoa; phylum Chordata; class Actinopteri; order Cichliformes; family Cichlidae; genus Oreochromis; species Oreochromis aureus. Next base: position 46,116,152 of record NC_052944.1, on the reverse strand, counting down.
CACAATGTGCTTACACATGGCCCACATACCTCAAAGAATGATGGCCCTTTGGTGGCCCAGATCAGGTTTGCAAGTGGTGGCCCACACATGGGCCAGCACAAGGCCAGTTGCAGACACACTGCTGGCCCTGTGCTGGCCCAGAACAGTTTCAGCTCTGGCCCCAGATGTCAGCCTAATGTGTACCTTAATCAAGTCATGTAATAACAACATGTGCCGGAACATAATAGTGCAAAAGTAACATGACGAAACTCTTTTTAGATAGTAAATGGACTGATTCTTATATAGCGCTTTTCTACTGTCCCGGATTACTCAAAGTGCTCTATGCAACATGCCACATTCACCCACTCACACACTTTCCCTAAACTGAGTGCTTCCTAACTACATTCATACCCATTCACACTATTGACTGGAGGAGCCAGGGATCGAACCACTAACCTTCAGTAGGTCACCTGCTCTACCTCCTGAGCTACAGCCACCCACTGGCAAAGATGAGTAAACCGTCACTAGGTTTTGGATAAAGTGTACACTCACAAACCTGTCAAACCTGCATTTGAAACGTTGGCTACCATATCAGTATAGTATTGCAACATGGCATTTGGGTCTTCTAACTAAAATAGGAAACTAGGAACATAAATAATTATGATCACCCCATCCACCTTTTCCACCTTCTATTGCGTATGATGCAGCATAAGGCTGCTGATGAGGAATGTTTGCTAAATTAGGGCAAAAGATGGGATGATCTCACATTTAAATGAACAGTCTTGCTTTGTTTTGGTCACAGATTACAGTCACATTGTGCCAACACTTCCTGAAAGTACAGCATATAAAAGTTGTTTTGTTTCTTGTCTTTAAAAAAAAAAAAAAAAGGTATGCTATATATATTTTTAAAATCTAGGCCTTCTGGCTGTACACATACATAAACAGCCACTTCCTTGCCACAGGACGGTTAGAAAACATACAATTATCTATCCATGTACTATAAATAACCATCATTGTCATGTTAGTGAGTATTTAGTACTTTAAAGTCAAAACAACTATGTAATAATTATAATTACCACTTACAGCTCCGTGTTTAGCAAATGAAATCATAACAGCACCGGTATTCCTCTCTAGCCACCACAAAAATATCACCCAGGATTAACTCTAATCTCACGCCGTCTAATTTTTAAACCTGACATTACTCCCGGGATGACTTAGAAACTTTACATAACAACCAGAAAAAGACACAACACAGGTGGCATTGTGTCAGTTAATCATGTCAAGAAGCGGTGGTAATTTTCCCAAAAATGTACCCCGCCCTAACCACAGGGCAGAAGCGAATGCATCATCTGAAGAGTTTCTGAAGAAGACTCACTTTACTCACGCACTAACTGAGAAAAGCCTAGAAGAGTCAGGACAAGTTATAATTTAACTTCCCCAAGAGAGAGACAACGAGGAAGACTTGTTCATTAAACTAATGGTTGGAAGTCCTGGCACAGGCATACACAAACTTTGACCCCAGTGTCGGCAAGTTCACATCATGATATAAGAATTTACTACCCTGAGTTCAACCAGGCTACACACACACACATCTACATCACGGCTTTCTAAATATTACAAACCTTATCAGAAATGTGTTTGTGATTTCCCTCGATACACTAAACAAAAGGTGGTCTGGGGAAAAGGTGACAAAGCAGTCAAGAGCTGCCAAATCTAAACTGCCTGCTTGGTCTGAGATTAGAAACATAAAAGAAAGTTAGCAAATATACACATGTTCTAGCGTTTATGCTTTAAAAATAACTATCAAAAAAAGTTTCCAACTAATTTTCAATTTGATAATCAGCTCTAAACATTAACAAGCTTCATAAAACTTCTCTTATTTAAAGGTTTTAGACCTGAAATGTACACCAAGTATCATAAACACTGTCCACAATGGATCCAGGCTTCATATGTTGCCTCTTAAACCACTAGGTGAGCGGTATTTTGAGCCTACACTGCACATTATGTGCATGTCAAGGTGCAGTTTTATCAGTGCTGTGATAGATTTTACAGGGATGCTAAACATTCACAGACGAAGAAGGGAGGGGGGGGATCCGGGATCCCAGAGCTGCTAAACAGTATGTTAAGATACATTTAAATAGAGCAAAAGTGAAACAGAAACATTACCAAATTGTGAAAATAAAGAACAGCAGAGAATAAACCTGGCAGTTTGTTTGCTTTGAGCTTTATCGGTGGAAATGTGGTCATATAATATCAAACCTTGGGGCTTGTGTTTCCTTTCAGACTCGTGACAGCTTATTTCTTCCTTATGTATTAATGAACTGGATGTCTATCAGGTGGAAACAGTTTAAAACAAACACATAAAGATGATGTTTGTGGCTCTTTCTTTACCTCTGGAGGTGTTGGGCTGTCGTCGGACCACTTGCTCCCGAGTGTCCCTCATCACGCTTTCCTCCTCTTCTTCTGAGCGCGCCTCGGCCATTTCTCCTTTTTCTTTTACTGCCTTACCTTCTCACTTTCTGTCTTCCTTCTTCAAACTGATTCTCCTGAGTGTCTGTGGGAAACTGGAGCTGTGTCAGAACAGAAGCAGCGGCGGCGACAGGCACATTCTTTATTCTTCCTCTTGTTTTGGCTTCGTCGCTAACATGCACCGCGAAAACTCAAACACCGTCAACTTTAAAGCCCAACATGACTCCCAGGGTTAGCTGAACCCTTCCACTGCGTGTTCGGAAGATTTCGAGGCGAGAAAAAGCAGTCTGTAAAGTCTTATTATACAGACAACAACTATCTTTGCGGCGAGTTTCGGATGACACTTTCTCCAAGCTTCCCTGTTTTCCCTGGTCGCGAGCTCGCCGCTCTCCGGCGCCGTGACGTCACCAACAGGGAAAGAAACGCGGAGAAGAAAAATAAATAAATATGGAGGACTGAACGGTTAGTTTACATAACTTAACGTCATGATGTGCGGCAGTATGTGCTGGGAGAAGTACCCAGGTAGAGAGGCGGAAGAAGAGGATGAACATGGGTGGAGAAAAGGTTAAAAAAAAAAAAAAAAAGAACACCTGACCTAAACTGTAATATACCATCACGCAAAACGGCAAATATATAACTGCAAAGTAACAAAGGGGCCCAAAACAACTAGAGAAGCCTCAAAATGTCCTAAACGCCCAGAGACAAAAAGTGGGGAAAAATGTTCCAAAACATGTACAAAGAAGCCCAGAATTTGGACAAAGAAGCACAAAAATCATTCAAAGTGACACAAAATAATCTGAAACATCTTCAAGGGGGCTCAAAAGTAGTACAAAGTGGCACAAAATAAACCAAAATGTCTTAAAATAGAAACAAAACTTTGACAAAGAGATGCAAAATGCCCCAAAACACCTTCAAAAGAAACAAACAAACAAAAAATTACACAAAGTGACACCAAATGCTCTGAAACCCCATCAGAGCCACAAAAGTTGGACAAAGACACACTAAATGAACCAAAACTTCTTCAAAACCTCAGAAATAAAATCCCTCTGAAACAGTTACAAATTTACAAACAGATATGACACATACATTTAGACATAGGCACCATAATATTTACGAAAAGGCATAAATTGTTTGACAAAAGTGTGGGATAAAGAAATGCGAAGCACAAAAAAGAGAGACAGAATGACCACTGTTAGGGGCAAAATAACCTCCATGAGGTGCAGAAAATGTAAACATGCTCAAAAAGTCAGACATAAGAAAAGACTACAGTGATGTAAAATAACTACATAGAATGCAATGCTGCTACAGCTACGCAAACATCTACAAAAATAGTAAGTAAAATCAGTACTAAGACATGCAAAGCTGCCACTAAAAGTAGCTACAAAGATACCAAAAGAAAAGAAAGAGAAGGAAAAGACCACCAACAGCTGTCCAACAACATAAAAGAAGCCCAAATCACAAATGTGTAACTACAAACTTATAATGTTGAACAACGTAATCAAGATCCACAAAGTGACAGTAAAAATGTGGAAAATTGCGACAAAAGTTTAGGAAATAATATTAAAGAATTTAGCTGACAACAGCATACATACTCTAAATACAGTCATGACTGAATTTGAATTGGCACTTGGTTATACTTACTGGGAAAGTTTACTTACTATTACTCACCTACCTACTTGATTTCCACTTGACATCTGCAGAGACTCGTTGGATTGTTAATGTTTAACATGAATCCTGAATTTATTAGTGTTTGCATCATTAATTCAGTTACGTCATACTTTGATTCTTGTCAATGTGTAATTGGTTTCCAGTGTGCGTGTGGGCAGGAACAGTGTAAAGGTCTGGCTATAAATAAACAACCATGAGTGAGACTATTTTAGTGTTAAATGAACCATGTAGTGGTAAGCTTCAGAAATCTTATTGAATCCATAACATACACTTTTTCATTCACCGTGTGTTTATACATCACTCTACATTTAATGATTAGTTATTATTATGATGAGCCTGGCTCTGGCTGAGATTTCCTCCTTTTAAAAGGGAGTTTTTCCTTCTCACTGTCACCAAAGCTCTTGCTCACTGGGGGTCCTCTGGTTGTTGTGGTATCTCTGTATTATTGGAAGGTCTTTGCCTTACAATATTAAGCACCTTGAGATGAATTTTGTCATGATTTGGCACTATATACATAAAATTGAATTGAATTGAATATCTGCCTCTTAAAACATTATCTTAATAACAAGTACTCTGAACTCTCTACAACTTTCTGCTGGATATTTTTTTTAACTCACAAGACTCCAGTTACCATTACTTCATATTTGTGAGGTAATGAGTTTGCAACATGTTTGTTAATTTAGCCAACTTAGAAAATTTTACAGTGCTGTAGGATTGTAATTGCACAAAACCCCAGACATACAAATGACATACAAATACAGCTTGCAGGCCGGCTTTCGAATGAAATATGCAAATGAACACTACAGGAAGTTCTTTATACTGTAAGCGCCTGTGTGCGCTGAGCTTCGCTGCAAACAGAACCTTCTTTATGGACGGCAAATGTGAACTGAAGTAAACTGAAACTTGGCACAAAGCAGCTAAAAATCTCTCACATGACTAACACAGTGGAGAGATCAAGAGCCTGAGTCAGAATAACAGGTGAACACACAGGAAGTATGTAATCAGATATTAACAGGGTCTAGAATAGCAGTGAAGCTAATGTGTTTTCTTTTGTGCTTTGGGATTTTCAGAGATCTTTTCTATTTTCTGTCTAGCTCCATTGATCTGGTGACTGCCTTTCATTTAACCCTAGAACACTATCGCCGGGTGATTTACACCCGGGAAAATACATTTACATGATTTCTCTCTCCTGCAGCTGTTTGCGTGTCGAGGAGCCTGTGCCTTCACCAGGGAAGTCTCAAATTTCCCAGGAATGGGTGGACCAAAGACCAGCTATCCAGAGTCATTATTTTGTTTTAGGAGGGTTTTTTTTTTTTCATTTTGTTAGACATGGCACAGTTGAAAGTAAAAGAAGACCACTCTAATTTGTCATGTGTTGTCATATTTTGATATATTTGATTATTTTTTATTGGTTATATTATATCGGGTAAAAATCACCCGGGACTAGTGATTGTGTTACTATTTATAGTGATAGTGTTCTAGGGTTAATGAGGGTGATTTTCCAAGATGACAATTTAAATCATCACAATGAAATTTGTGTAGCAATTACACACTGCAACACTTGAGCAAGTTACTTTATTAAAATGCTGATCATTATCAAGAATAATACACCGTCAGTCCATAATTAATCAAGTGCAGTTCCAATAGTTTGCCACAAGAGGGCACTACTGATAAATGTAGAGGAATGTTTAACCAAGATATGGAACACACTGGTGTCAAAACTTTGGGGTAAAAGCTAAAGTATTAAAATATTTGCACGGCTTTAGCAAAGGTGCTCCTTAAAGGAAAAAACAAACAACAAACAGACAATCTATAAACATCAAGGTCTGCTACATAAGCCCAAAACTGCCAAAGTAAAACCTGCATAAAGAAAAAAAATGTAATGCAAAAATGCAACAAGTATATTATTGAAAATAAATATTGGCAGCAACACATCTATGAAATGTGATTCAATTTTTATCTTTAATTGTCATTTTTTATTTCCTCCATTTATATACTTTACCATATATTTATTTAATTAATTTATTTTCACTTTCTGTTTGTTTATTTATGATTTTGGTTGATTTAGTCCTCCATTACTGTCACTCTGTCAAGAAAGATCACACTTTAAAAAATTGAAAATAAATCATTTGATTCCTTTTATGGTGTTTTATGAAAGTGTCAAATAACCTTTGAGGTGTTAATAGCACCATCGTTACTACATTCATTCATTAAGCTTTCTGACTTAATAAACTTTTTACCATCTTATTTATTTATTTTAAATAAACTGCAAAGCATCTGATGTGGAGGAGGTTGGTAGGCTGGTTTGGATCCAGATGACCTGTGTGTGCATTGTTTTAACAGCTCAGATTAACACTTCCTGCTGTCCTCAAACACCCGGCGTTAAACTGTGGTGGCACGGTGATTAACGAAGCTTCATTAAAGGAATCACATGGGTGAGGCGGGAATACACTGTGTGTGTGTGTGTGTGTGTGTGTGTGTGTGTGTGTGTGTGTGTGTGTGGTGTGTCATTGAACGTTTTGTGTTCACGTTATTTGCATTTGAGGAAAAAAGCAGGTGGACTATTTTGACTTTATCTAATACTTTCAGAATTAAATTGTAATATTTATAATCCTACTTTAACAATTTAACAAGAAGACATCCCTAGTGACCGGCGTGAATAACGGGTAGAACAATTACATTCTCTTCCACTAGATGGCAGTACAATTACCAGCTCTAATTAAACGGGTTCCTAACTGCCAGTAAAACAGAGGAAGACGAAGAACAAATTACATAATAGTCATGCTGTGAAATAATGCAGCTCGTAATAGCAATAGATAAACATTTGAAGAGAAAAAAATAGTCAGTCTGACCTGGGACCTGGAAAAATTCCAACCTAGATGAAGGCCCTCATGAGTAGTAGTCAGAAGAAAGCAAAAAAAGGTATACTGGGGATAAACCGAGCCAATTCCACGCTGCCTGGTGCAGGGAAAGATTATCACTATGTATTTTGTGATATTTTTGTTTGGTGTGCCGTGGCTCCAAATGGTTGGGAAAACTGATTTAGAACAATAATTATTTGTTTTATTGTAAGAGTACAAATTGAAAATAGATAAAGTTAGTATCAAGATTTCAGTGACTTGCATGAACTGGCTGGACTTTTTTACTTTGCTATGAATATATCAAAGGTGCAAAAATGAACATTTAATATAAAGTTCTAAAGCTCCTATACAAAATGATGAATGCATTTGTCAGTCACTCACCCAAGATCATTAATACAAGCAAACAAACAAGATTACGAGACTACATTTAATAATAATTATGAATCAATTACTGAAATAATTATTTTAATAACAATTTATTTATCTATTGATTCAGACTTTCACTTATTGAGCTCCTTAAATTTATTTCAGATTTTCTTTTTTCCACTTTCCTCACCTTATTTAACTATTTTATTTTTGTAATATTTAATCGAACTATTTTGTTTTATTTAAGTTGTTTTATTATTGTTTGTGTTTAATGATTTAGCTAATGGCCACTTATAATTAGACAAACTGAAGCCTTTCATGGTTATTAACACTTGTTGACTTTATTCTTTATGTATTATTCATGTTATTTAGCATTTTAGGTTGTTGCAGCGGACACCATGTGAACCTATCACTGTGTAATATATTTCTAATGGATTTTTTTTCTCTAAATAGTAAGTTCTGCATTTTTACGAAGAAAAAGATGAACTGATTAATCAGGATTTCTTAAATAAACAACAGTGAAAATGGTGATTTATGTCATATAAATAACCATAAAGTAGTTGCCAGTAGTCCACAGAATGATACACAGAAAGAAAAAAGCTGCACAGACACGCATATGTATAGATAACCCTTTAAACATGTTATATGAGCTGTATAAAACCGGTTTAGTCTCTCGCGCGCTCTGGTTCTCTTCCGGGGGCGTGGTCGTGTAACGTCTATGGGCGTGGTTAAGTGCCACCTAGCGCCCAGCAGCTAAGTGATTGACAGCTGAGCCGCTTAAAGCCTCAGAAACTCCGCAGCGCTCAGAAACAGCACAGCCGGGCCGCTTTAAAACCGCAAACCTAAGGATTTACACACGTTTCTGGACAGTTACACGCGTTTTAACCGCTTTCCTTCTCACTTTGGGAATAACGAGCAACAGTTAGAGAGGCAGCCGAGGTAAGAAACGCCTGGTTCAGGTTAACCGACTAAAAGTGCAGAATATGTTGTGATTTCAGTGTTTTCATGCTGCAGTGTAGTGTAAACCCAGAGGAGGGTTTACTCTGAAAAGACTCTGGATAGACAAAATATAATAGTTAAAGGAGCGCAAAGTAGGTCAAACCTGGCTTAATAAAACTTAATAAAACTGCATTCATAGAATAGATTATTGCTTAAAAACTGTTATATGAATAACAAGAATTTTAAAAATGATTTTATTTTAAGGAAACAAGCATTTACTGGAGAGGAAAGCATCTCTTAAATATGAAGTCTCTTTTTAATGCTCTGTATGTGTCCAGGATTTATTTATTTATTTTTGTTTGTTTTTACCTGTTTTTAATGTCTAAGTAAGAACTGGTGTAGAAAACATTGTGGCCTCATACAGATGGATGAAGTGAGACGTGACACTGAAAGACAGCCTGAAACTACTTTTATTGAATAACTGTTAGCGTTAAAGATCCTTAAAATATCAATAGTAAATGCAGTCATTAAGCAGAATCATACATGTTATATTTGTATAATAATTATATATTTAATTATTGATTTATTAATTGGTGTTTCACGTTAATGTTACAGCTGGGGGTGATTTTATTAACTTATATACATGCTGCACAGTTTTGTTTGCAACAACCAGAGGCAGAGTAGCATCAAAAACTCAAAAAGGCAGCTAACTTATCTACACCCAACTATTTGATTCTGTTATTAGGTTTCATCCTAACAGGGACAATGCAACAGAAACATCTGAGTCATGGCGTCTGTCGTCTTCCTGGCAGTTTTAAAATCTTCCATGTCTAAGGGTGAGAGGAAGGAAAGGCCACTAACCTCCTTTGATGTCACTCTGATCTCTAGTTTCAGTTTATATGGGTGTGTGTTTATACATGTATTATATTTTTAATCTGTAAAGCAATAAGTAAGCAAAGCTTTAAAATAAATGGTATGGAGTACACAGTAAAACGTTTTGTGTCAAAGATGTAGTAGAGCAGAAGTAGAAACATAAAAGTAGATTAAAGCTGTACTTCAGTAGCATAATTGTGTAAATGTGTTATGGTACTTTGCACCTGTGGTCCGATCCATGCTCTCATCCAGTGAGGCTGCACGTTTTAAGATATAAACAGTACGCGAGTCCATTTGGATCGCTGGGATGAACAAGTTTGGACTCATTCGGAAATTACTGTTCAGGAGGCTGAGATGAATATTAGACACATTACAAGAAAGAGAGATGAGGTGCTCAAAGAATCCTGAATTGAATTTAATGCAAATTTCTGCACAAACCTCCAGGAAGAAAAAACGTTTCCAGAACCTTATTTCGGGGCAAAATCTACAAACCTTTTAGTTGTTTTCCATAAGATCTGACTGTTGATTCTCTGTATGCAGTTGGTGAGCATTTAAATTAAAGGAATATTGCCTAATGCCTTGACATAGCTGCCCAGAGCCACTGCTGGAATTGCTACAAAGTGGTGAAACTTGCTTCTGGAGGGAAGGGAAAAATATCCACCCGTGTTGCAGAGGGTATCCTGAGTTCTGAAGCTCTAATCTCACACATAGTTTCATATATCTGGTCTTGCATCTACCCTCCAGATAAGAAGGCACACAATGTGTGCCTGCACTGTGAAAAAGCAGCCAGGGTATCCTTGAAGCTCGTCGTAAATCCAAAACAAACAGAAGAGAGCTCATTGTGCTCCAAAAGGCTCCCCATCCTGTGACTTCTCTTAGGCCTACTTTAAATAATGTAACCTCACCAAACACAGGTGAAGCTTCACTCCTTTACAATGCAGGTATAAACAATGAGCAAAGACAGCCGCTGGGTCACAGATTACATTACATGACACTGTGTGACATCAGAGCACCTTTTTACACTCTGTCCATCAATGTTATCATTGTCATTGATTCAAGGGGCCCTACTCTGCAGCCCCTCATTTCATCTGCTGTCATGGAAACCAGCCATTTTGACTCCAGATTTTTTCTGATTGGCTGCCCCTCGCATAAAAGATGATGGTGACATCACTGACATCATATGAAGCCCTGATGTTTAGAGCAATCTGAGGCCTGAGCTTTTAGCTAGAGGTTGGCCATGTTTAATATGAACATTCACTCCTATAACAGCATATATGTGATAGGAAATAAGGAAAGGCATAAGAGCCCACCTTCTAATGAAGTTCAATGTTGGCAATGGCAAGTTTTAGAAATAAAACATGAATTCATTGGGAATACAGAAGAAAAAACTTGTTTCTGGGCCTTATTTACACTATGTAGAGAAAAATACTGGACCACTACACCTACAGGAGCTGCTCGGTTTGTCTTGATGTTGATGCCAGAGGAGGTTTGGAGCTCTGCAGTTACTGAGTCTTTGACAACTGTGCTGTGATTTCTGAATGCTTCCAGTTTGCAGTAATGTCACTTACAGCTGATCCTGGGCTATCTAGGAGGGAAGCAGCTTCACAAGCTGTTGTGAAATGTCACAGACTTTTTTAACGGTGGCCTCCTGTTACAGCACCACACTTGAATTCAGTGAGCTCTTTAAAATGACTCAGTCTTTTACACATGTTTGTAAAGACTGCATAGCTAGGTCCTGAAAACACCTGAGTGCAACAACTGAACTCAACCCGTTAAACAACACAGCGAGGTGTGTTATTTTCACGATTAAATCTCAATCAGCTAAATGCCTGAAATGATTTAAAAACCAGGTCAGAAAAGACTTCAGGTCAGTCTGCTTGTGCGTGTGTTTAATCCCTGGTTTGTGTGATGGCATGTGACCGTCTGACACACACATAAAGAGCCGGGCTGGGATTAAACACCACTGTCTCATCTGAGATTACCTCTTTTTTTCTGTCGTGCTCTCAGTCACACACACACAGACATTTGTTCTTCTGTCTTTGTGAGGACAAATGGTGAAGCCTTGCACTCGGCCTTGCATACACCAAACTAAACCTGACTCCTAAAATCGGGTTTGAAAGTAAACTGGAAACTCCAGGGCTTAAAAATGAAGTGTCAGAAACTGCATTTCCTCTAATGACCACTCGAGGCTCCAAATGTGAGCATATCTCCAGAGACTCCCATTATAAAATGCCCAAATTTAGAGCTTCAAGCTAATTTACCTTTCATAATCACTCTGGCTGTTTTCTTTTCTCCATTTATCTCATCCATCTGGATACTGTTAAAGTTAGGCGCGTGGCTGCTTTGATTGACAGGTGACTGACTAGGTCAGTACCTGCTATCCGTCACCTCTGTCTATCTACACTAATTCAACTCAGTGAACTGGACCTTTGTGCACATTTGTGCTATTGATGCCTTATATTTATTGTAAGAGCTACTTTTGGCCATTCTGCATGTTTAAGTTGGGAGATTTTTAAACTGTATTCTCTCAATTTATGCCCCCTCATTGAACTTATCTAGGGATGGTTTGCTTATTACACAAATTTCTAAGTCACCACATTATGGAGCCAACTGGAGCATTTTATTGTAATTATGTTAAAAATTATCTGTGTACAGTTTGTACATTTTTCCGTGTAAAGTTTATCAATGCACCTTGCTTGGTTTAGCTGGTAACTTAGCAACACACATTTCTTGACATATGGGTCGTGTCCAAATTCATGGGCTGCATCCTCCTGAGGACCTGGCCTTCGCGGTCTACGTGGGCCGGGTCCTCAGAAGGTCGGGTAGGCCGGAAGTAAACGGCTGTGAAATTGGACGGTCTAGCCTTCTGATTAACGTCACCGCTGTCTCGGTGGAGTTTAATAAACTCGGCCGTCTGCTCCTTGCTATGTAAAATATAACAGGACACTGGCGTAAATTCTCGACCATCTCACACTTTTGTTTAATCGGTTTTCTGTTTGACGTTTATTCAGCTGTGTGAAAACCACCCGGGGGATTAATAAAGTTTTATTTTATCTAATCTAATCTAATAACTTTAATGTCAGCCAAACCAATTTACTCACGAACAAATAAAACACTGAAAAAAGCCAAACAATATATTACGTTTAACCTGAGTAGCGAAAGTCGGCGGTGATCTGAAAATGATGTGCCGGGAGTTGTACCGTTCTCGGCGGCTTCAGTGACCTTCGAGCTCTCGGTTAGCTATCAAGCTGGTGGGTAACAGACGTCTCCGAAAACGTCGAAGCACTTTTGCAAATATGCAATACCTTGATAAACCGAGCAGATATTTGAAGTTTACACAGCTACATTCTCGCCTGAAAATATGTTAAAAGTTTATTTTGTGACCCAGAAAGATTAATAAAAGTAATTTTAAAACTTAGTAGCGGCCGCCATTGCCGGAAACTGGAGTTTGGCTGGGCCGCGCTATGAATTCTGGGATATTGTGGGCCACGAAGGACACACCCGACCCATCCTTCAAATTCGGGGAAAAGGAGGACGCATTTGTCGGCTGCATTCGGAGGAGTCTACGAATTTGGACAGCCTTCAGCGCGTCGCTGTGACGCAGTCGGTCTACAAATGCGGCCTCAGGAGGATGCAGCCCATGAATTTGGACACGACCATGGACTCTTCCGGCTCGACAAACGCAACACAGGAGAGACCAAAGTCCTTTATTGATTGTTTTTACCTTCTGCTATTGATGGTGTGATGTAGTTTTTTATAGGCAGGTTCAAACTAAGACTATGATTATTTCAGTGTCACACATTGAAGACCCAGATCTAAACACAAAGAAAAAAATAAGGTGTCACAAAATGTTTATTAAATGCATCAGTGTCTCCACAAAAAAAGAAAAATGTTGATACTTCAAAGGCACAAAAAACTTAAATGAGTACACAAAATAAACACACACACACACACACACACACACACACACACACACACACACACACACACACACACACAATAATATCAACTTGACAATCCAGGCCGGAAATTGGACCAAAATCCTGCTTTTCATCTCTCTCTCACACACACACACACACACACACACAGATTAGAGTCCCAGATGGTTAAGGATATAAACTGTGTGTTTACTTGTTTTACTCATGTTGTGAGGACATAAATCAGGCCCTGATAGTGTAAAGCGTTACATTTAGTACTGCTCTGTGTCACTGCGTGTGTTTCTCTCTCTCTCCATTAGGAGTGCAGACAGCAGGCTCGCTCATCCATGACATCACAGCAGCAGCAGCAGTGCAAAGGTAGGAATACTGCCGGGTGATTTCCTCAAGACCTCCATGGGAATTCACGGAATGTCCTGGAACGCCCAGGGTGGGCCTCGTTGTCATTTTTCCTGTTTGCTTGTTTCCACTGAAGAGCCTTACTTCCTGCTGCTGCTGCTAGTTTACACACACACACACACACACACACACACACACACACGCACGCACACACACACACACACTGACACAGAGTAAGGAAATAGCTCTGTGATTGTGAAAGTCAGATATATACACAATTAAACTAAGAGGATTTCCTCATGAAAAAGAAAATCCTCTCTGTTCAGCGACCTCTTGTTGGAGAGAATCAGTGCTTTACATAAGACATGAAGACTTAGACAAAAAAGCACACGAGTGGATGTTAAACAAATGGTTTTAGATCATCAGTCAGATGGGTAAAAAGTTGAAGACAGGTTTCTTGCAGTGCTGTTTCTGTGTTAACTTTAAAGTCGGACATCACAAATTTCTGTTACATTAACAGACATGGCTTTACTCGAGCTATGCAGCCAGCACAGCTAAAAATAAATGTGGATTACTTTCCTGCAGCCTCAAATCTCTGGGAGTTGATTGTCATAATGTAGAGAAATGAACAGAATCCGGCGTCTGCCTGGAAGGAAGAAAACTAAGCTAAAAATATTTGTATTCTTTGGACAATACGTCACTATATTTATTTATTCCAGCACCCTGCACATGTACAGCCTGTGTGTTTTAAGTTAAAAAAAAAAACATGTAGAGAAATCCACACTTTACACAGCTACATATGCACATACCAGGAATGGAGGAATCATAATTCCAGAGTGGAAAAACTGCAACTCCTTCCAGTGCAGCTGCTGTTCTTACATTGCAGTCCTTTTATGACCGCTTGCACTGGACCTTCTACTGTTTCATCACAGACAAATCACATTTTCATCACAAATTTGCTGCGCCTCAGGACCCAAACAGGAGCTTTTAGTCAGTCTGCAGTGTCCAAGCCCTGTGATGGAGCATCACACTGCCAATGCTGTCTTCTAGTTTAGCATCCTGAGTCATCTGAACATTTTGGAGGAACATTCAATGATGTTTGAGGATCATCACACATGTGAGTTGGTTCTCTAGCCAGAACTTGGAGAACCAAACAGAAACTTTGTAAAAGAAGCTTCATAGCCCAATCCTGAAGCTGGTGTATCAGCTCAGGAGCCTGATCTTAAAGTGGGTGTGCACCTTAAACGTGTCCCTCATAGTCACACTGTCAATGTAGAGTTCCACTATAATAGTGGTTCCCAAACTTTTTTTGCTGGGCCCCCCTTTGTTTTACAAGAAAAATGTTCGCGCAGCTAATATTGATCCCACTGATATGTTGGTCAGGCTTGGTACAACAACCCAAACTTAGCATCTGGCTAAGAGTAACTGCACTGTTCTCCAAAGAGAATATTCATGGTAAATGCATTCTGTGTGTAAACACTGATGGAGAGCCAGCAAACACATAGGTACAAGTGGTCAAGATGGGACTCCCAAAGTAATCTGAAAAGAGCAGCCACACTAGGAATTATGTATGTCATTAGGAGGGCTAACAACACCAGCAACAACTGTAGTATAAAGACAATTTATACGAAAGGACAATTTATTAAATTTAGACGAAAATACGAAATGAACAAACTTTCCACTCTGTCCAACTCCATATTCTGCAGGCTAGCGGCTAGCTGCCCACCAAGCCCGGGACCAGAGACTGATCCTGGGCTTAGGGAGCCAGGTAATGACCCTCAGTCCTTCCATCAGACAGCCTCCACGCATTGAGCCGGATCATGCTTTAGCTCCCTGACAGTCAGTCAAAATGATGGCCTCGGTGGTAATCGGGGGACATCGGAAGAAGTCCCTCACGTTGAGAGGTGTGGACCCAGAGACCTGCATGATCGTATTTAAGAACCACTGGGCACAGGTGATCTTTTTATCTACTCCTGCATCATCTTCATCTTCACTGGTCAATCAATGCTTTGCTTCACAGATAAAGTCACTACTGACATGTTTTTTTAGCTGCTCTTTGTCTCTTCTGCCTGTCTGGCCTGGCCTAATTTCACTTATAATGACTGTGTGACTGTCTGTGTGTGTATGAATGTGTGTCAGCATTACTGGCCAGACTCTGGCCCTTAAACACAGGATCCATTTAGTACAAATCACTCTCCACAGCTGCCAAGAAAACCCCCACACACTCTGCATCGTCTGTGTGTGTACAAGTATTTTGTGTGTGTTTGCAAGTGTGTGCATGTGGTCCTTGTCTGAAGCAGCCAATGTCAAAGGTTAACACAAGTCCAGAGAGTGAATTGCATTCTTGTTTCATTCATCTCTTTTTCATCCCTCCCACAGCTATCTCTCTGTTGTGGCATCTTAAATGTTTTACAGCAATAAAATTATTTTCTTTATTAGAAAAATTTAAAAAAAAGTTTAGTCCATTTTATGTGAGCTCCAGTTAATTTTCCTCCTTGGCGTGTTTCATATGTAGACTTTTCAACACAGTCATCGCACTTGGGTGAGGACAGATAATCACACTCACATCCGTTGGCGGAGGTTGTCTCGGTCTAGTTCCAAACAAACTCCCAAGCGGTTTATTTATGATGAGAATGTGATCCCACCTCAATCTGCACATCGTACTCAGCAGGTTTCAGCTGAGTTTCAGTTTCAGAAATTACGAAGAAATTAAATACGATGATTTTAGGAGTAAATTCTCCATGTTATCCATTAGTCTGCAATGCAGCACCCTCTTCCTGTATTTCTTTTCTTTGCTCCCGGCACAGACACATTCTGGCAATATATGGACTGAACAGCCTTGTGTGGTTTGTAGCAACACATTTTGGTTTGCTTGGAATTTCTCTGTGTTACAAAAAGCAAAAGTACAGGAAATAAACTCATTAACTGATTCAGACTAGAGTAAATAAACATAACACCCTTTTTCCAAAGGCTGATCGAGATAAGCTCAACTTTGTCCACAAATTCTAGGGAAATGAAACAAATATACACAGGTCAAAATTGCTCAGAATTACAAAATTACTCCTCAAATAGAACATTGAAATTGCCACTCCATGAGTTTTGTGGTACCTAGTGGTCATTAGAGGAATTGCAACTGTAGTCCTTTAATGTTCAGCTGAGAAGGGTCCAAGACAGCTGCATATGAATATTATTTATAATGCATTGAGGTAAAGAGGTGATGGCAGTAATGATCCAGTTTGGTACCATTAGAAACTAAAGGAAGCCAAAATAAAAACACGATATAAATAATGCGTTTCTGTTTTTTTTTTTCCCCAGTGATGTTTCTAACCTGGAAGCTTGAGAGATTATTAAGTGACATGCATCATTTATGCCATATTTCATTTAATAAATCTGTCTCCAGCTGTTATGTTTGTGTTTGTACCAGGATAAGGCTTTGGTTTAGTTAGTTTAGTTTTTTAACTTTTCCATGCAGAGTTTTAAATACATTCATTGAAAATGTACTTTAAAAAAATCTGATCACGCTTTGATAAGACAGGTATAAAGTCTGAGTATCTACTGTTGTATAGATTTGTCTATTTCCTTTAATCACTCTCATTTTAGGTGTTTGTTTTGCTTGCCATATAAAGATGGCTGTAAACGCATTGTCTTTTACATCCTTGTGTTTCTGTTGTTTTTCAGGTGGTGAAGATCCTGGAGAAACACGAGCCGAGTCGCAGCGGCACCAGCGCACTGAGTTTCCTCACAGGTCATGGTAGCAGCGGCGGCAGCAGCAGCTCCGGAGCGCTACGTCTAGGCCCAATCCCGGCCGACGAGGCCAGCGCCGTCCAGAACTACGTGGAGCACATGCTCTTTCTACTGATGGAGGAGGAGGTGGGCCAAGGTAAGAATAAAGAAATCATCCCTAACTGTGCAACCAATGCAGTAGTATACTGGGACTCAGGAGTGTTTGTGCACCGGTACCAGGGGGAGCGATGGGTCCGATCCTGGAGTTTGTGGTCCTTGAGGGCGTGATGGAAAGGCTGTTTCTGTGGAGCCTGAGGAGGCAGTTCACTGAAGACATGAAGCTAGAGCAACTCAGGATGTACCAGATGCTTTTGTCTCAGGCCAAACAGCCTCTGCTGCACCATAAACCGGTTCTGCGGCCGCTCATGATGCTGCTCGCCTCCTGTGCCGGAGCTGCAACCGGTGAGTCGGAGGTGAAAGTGTTGAAATGTTTTAAGGTTTGACTTGCCAGGCCAAATAAAGGTTTTGCTGATTACTACACCATCTAGTGGTACAATGTGGTATTAAATTACAGTGCAGCCCAGCCCAAGTTCAAGTTCAGCTGTTATCTCTTCCATACAATACAATATATATATGTATATATATATATATATATATATATATATATATATATATATATATATATATATATAGATAGATAGATAGATAGATAGATAGATATATATAACAGATGTTTCTGACATAAAGTAGGGGCAATTGTTTAACTGATAGCTTCAGTTATTAAGGGTTTAGATTGGTTTAGATTTTTACATTAAGTACCTGAAGTGTCACTTGAAGCCTTTTGCAGATACCATGAAAAATAAAAGCAGCAGTACACAAAGTGTAACCACAGCAAACAAAGAATGGTATTTCAAATAAGGTGATTTTTTTCCCCTCGTCTTTACTTGAACTCTTTCTGCACCCAGTCCTGCAGCTTGTTTAGCTGTCTAATTACATCAAAATGGGTTTAAGTGGTTAATTATGAGGTCATTTCTCAAGCTGGAGGTGTAACCACTAGCCAGTAAGACGTTTAATTGGTTACCTGGCCCTTTAATCACCTGCGGCCCCCTGCAGACACCGGCGGCGTGGTGGAGGCGGAGCTAGTCCTCCTGCTGAACCAGCTCTGCGTGGCTCTGGTCAAGGATCCCTCAGTGCTTGAACTGTTCTTTCACACCAGCGAGGACCAGGGAGCTGCTAACTTCCTGCTCTTCTCCCTGCTCATCCCGTATACACACAGGTAGGTACACACACACACAGGTGCATACACTCTGCTGGATAAAAAAGGGTAACACAAATGTACACAGGTAATGTATGTACTTCAGAAGTGCACAAAACTCATAGCCTGTGTTATCTCTGTCTCTCAGGCAGGGATTGGTAGGTCAACAGGCCCGAGATGCTCTGCTGCTCATCATGTCTCTGTCTGCCTCTGAGCCTCGAGTCGCCCAGCACATTGCAGAGAACACATACTTCTGTCCTGTAAGTAAATGCACAACATAAAAAGATAACTGTTTAAGAATTGCAGACATTTTCATACACAGTCCCCCATTTTCAGAGGTTTGTTTTTAATACTTGGATGAAAATTCTTTGTGGTTAATAACCACCTGAAGTCTAGAGTCCATGAACATCACCAAATTTCGTGTTCCCTGCCTCGAGCTGCTCTGCTCAGTCTTTACTGCTGCCACCTTCATCTGCTGCTTGTTTGTGGGTCAGTTCTGTGTTTAAAAGATTGGGTTGAGATAATCTGAATTACTTGGCCAACGAAGATTATTCCATGTCTTTGCCTTGAATAACTCTTGGGTTGCTTTGGGTCATCAGCTGTTTGCACTGTGAAGCTTCATCTGTGCTGTTTTGCAGCATGTGTCTGATTCTGGACACTTTACACTTCATCCAGCTGCTTTGATCAGCAGTCACATAATCAGTAAACATTAGTGCCACTGGCAGCATACATGCCATCACATTACCTTCCATATATCTTACACACTGTGTAAGATACAGTGAGATGTAGGGACAGTGAAAATGTAGGGAACAGGAGTAAGATACTTGCTACTATGTGTGTGTGTGTGTGTGTGTGGTAGACTTGTAGTCAAGACCACCTAAACCGAGACCACGACAAGACCAAGACCGAGACCAAGTCGAGACAAGACCAAGACCGAGACAAAAAAGTCTTTAAACTGCAGCCAGATGCTGCTTCGTTTACAGGTGTCAGGCATATTTATGTGTTTTTGCTTTCGCACAGCCCTCCTCACCGCTGTCTACTGTCTCACTCACTTACTGAGAGGACAGACACATGCTCCACTTGACTGTCACGTCCATCACCCTCTCTGTTTTTCACATAATGATATTATCCTATATCCTCGCATGTGATTGGCCACAATATGGAGGGATTGGAGCACAGCTGAGCCACTGTGTGAGAGCTGAGCAGCGAAAGGAAATTAAGTGAGGGTAGAAATGACTGAAAGATTAATAGGCTCTGTTTTGAGTTTTGTTCAAAAAAGAATGACTTCATATAGGAAAAAAATATATATCACATCTGCAGGACACCTTAAACTAGTTTTTAATTAAGCAGCAAGGCAGAACAAAGTCGGGCTGTATCAAGACACGAGGACTGAACCCCAGTTCAACCAGACCCAGAACTGATCCGGAATTAAAACAGGACTACAACAGTTCAAAATCAGGACTACTTAGGATTTAACCAAGACAGAACCAGAATCAAAACTACATGATGCACTAAAAACTAAAAATCATCATAGACCTGCACTACACTTATTTTTTTAATTCTACACTATTTAGATTCAGAAACGTTTATATAATTATTTAGCCTTGTTGTGCAAACAAGCCTGCAAAACTTAATAAATATAGAATTTGAAAAATAACAAACCTAAAAAGTTACACTAGGTACGAGATACATGTTCTGATGAGTTTTGGCAAACAACCATTTGACTAACAGGTCTGTGTCACCTGCTCTTGTTCCATCTCTGTTCTGTCCTCATTCTCCTCTCTCTCTCCCTCTCTGCTCCTCTCTCTCCCTCTCTGTTCCTCTCTCTCTCTCTCTGTTCCTCTCTCTCCCTCTTTGTGCTGACAATCAAGCCAAACACCAACATCATCAAATATACAGTTGAAACCAGATATTTAAACACTCTTCAGCTCAAAACACAAACACTTTTTTAATTGTAACATCAAATCAGACTAAATGTTTATTTTTTTTTAGATTGATAAATATAAAAAATATATTTGTTAACTTTAAGAGTAAAGAGAGAAATTGTCTATTTCTTAATTGCAAATGGAACCAAATTCAAAACTGAGCCACACTTATGGAGCTCCACAATTCTTTTCCTGGTGTTTTGTTGACATCTCTTGTTTTTCCCATGTCAAAGAAACAGGCTCTGTGTTTTGCCTTATATGCATCCACAGCTGTGCCACCAATTTACTCACATGGACTCTACTAACCTATCAGAAGCTTCTTCAGCTCAGAATGGAATCGTCTGGAGTTTTCTTATTAATTAACAATAAACTTAGTGTATATGTACTCCTAAATTTGATGAAAGTGATAGACGGCTCTGTCTCTCTTTATTCTGACATTTAACTAATTCAAAAGATATTTCAATATTTATTTATCCAAAACAAAACAAGTTTACCCTAAATTGATGTTGTACAGTAAAAAATTTTTTTTATGTTTTCTCCCTAAAGTGTAAATATCCAGTTTCAACTGTGAATATACTGCTGTGTATTGAAATTCCTCTTGTTTTGCATAGAAATATACTGAACAACATACAAAGCATAATATATAAAATAACATCTACCTGAGTTTTTTCTTTGAAAGAAGCTCCTTATGTCCATTCTTGTATATCAGTGCATTACTGAAACCGATTTATTTAGCCGTGAAGGGAAACAACTGAAAATATGAAATAAACACACATGTAAGCACAGACTCTCTAAAGAAACAGCTTTGTTGTTGTTTGACTTTTCATTTCGCCATTTGTTGATTCACTCGAAGAGCAAGTAACGTAATATGGGCCAAGTGATCAGTTTGATATCAATCTTTTGTGATACACCGTCATATTTACATTATTTGTACAGTACGAATGATTTGCTTTGGTATCTGGTCGAACTTAAGCTCTCCTCTGTCTGCAGCTAACTCGCAGGCAGCAGCTTCTCCCCCCTCGCTCACAGGCGTAAGTGCTGTGCTCAGTCGCCTCATGCCTGAGCTCAGATCATACCAAAATTAGGGGGAATTTATGAGCGCTATGTGCTTCGAATATTGTGTGTAGTTTTTGTTTTATACAGTTGTCAGTCAGGCATCTAACTATGAAACAAATTACACTCCAAAAGGCCCCGGGCTTCTGAAAAAATGACCTGGTCTTAAGCCCAGTAAGCTACTCCCCCGCTCCACCGATGGTTGAAATCTCCCGAACACTATGTCGATCTGAGAGGGCAAGACTGAGACCAAAGTCCGTCGAGACCAAGACCACGTAAAAGTGGTCTCGAGACATCCAACTCTAGTGTATGGACATACTTCCTGTTCTTGAGTGGAACCGGTTATTTGCACATTGTTGTGAGCCTTCTGTGGTTGTACTTGTGAAGGCGTTTCCTGAATGTAAACCATAATGATGACACACCTACCTGTGTTCTTGACTCGGCTTGATGTTGTGATGGGATCACAGTTTTCTTTTGGTGTTTCAGCCAAACGATGACCTCATTCACTGAGATTGACACCTGACTGACAATCAAATGGAGAATTCCAGTAAAAAGCTAACACATACAAGTTCAACTCTCTATTTTTTTTATCTGTTTTAAACAAAGGAGCAGGCCTCACCTGGCCATAAACTGCTTGTCAGTCAACTATTGAGTTATTTCTGGGCCTTTGAAAATGACAGACAGTGAAAAAAAATCTCTGACTTTTGTTAAATCCTTTGAATGAAAGTCTGCACTTTGATCACATGTTGATAGTTTGCTGTGATCTTTGGTGGTGCTTTGAGGCAAAACTACATAAACTGTGTCTTTGTCAAAAAAACGTATGGACTTAACTGGATGTGTACAAGTGTCAAAAATGTAAATGACGGTTGAATGTGTGTAAATTTTAGATAGAAAGCACTTAAGTGTAGAAAAAGGTGCTTGTGTGAGTGAGGCATAAAAAGCTCTAACAGAGCTCAAAACTGCGATATAAGAACCACTTCATTTAACACTGAAGAGACGACCAATCAGGGTAAAGGATACTGCTGATTAACGAATTACAGTGTAGTTAATATATTACAGGGGTACCCAGGTAACCAGAGCCTGTTTTCTCGGTTTTCTCAAAGACATTGTGCAACATTTGTGAATATGATGAAAATAAAGTGGTGTTAGGTTAAGACTTCTGTGTGTGCATTATGCTATGAAACTTTAAATATGTGAGATTTATGTCACATCTGTAAAGTGTTTAAAGGTGTTCTTCACAAGCTGAGCAACCAGTTTACCTCACATAGACCCCCATTAGCCCAGCTAAACTGGGTTAATCTCCACATGCCTTCCAGCCTGCAGAGAAAAAGGGCGTTTATTCCTCTGCTGAAGTGAAGCAACTGACTGTTTTCTGTTTCTCTGTTTGTCAGCAAGATTATGCACACACTTCATAAAACTTACTTGAGAGCACAAACATAGAAAGAATCCAATACATGTTTCTCACAGATCTGGATAACTTTCATTAAAAGTGCAAACTGCACGGATAAGAAGGGAAATGAGAGGAATTAGGAGAATAAAAAGGCCCTTTAACAGCCCGACCCTTGATCATTTAACAGATTTTTTATGAACCAGATGGTTGTTTAATGAATACAATCGGTAGTTTTTCAGCCCAGTGTATGAGCACCCCCCCCCCATTCATCTCCCCTCTGTATTGTAATCTCATTAGCGCAAGTTATGCAATAAACTAATGAGCTCATACTGCTTCCTCTGGGACTGTGTGTGATGGATACAGAGAGAGAGGAGAAGCAGATAACTGAGGGAAAACTACTGTGGAAAGTGATAAAGGGGGCTTAAGAGGGAAACCCAAAGAAACAGCAAAGAGAAATAAGAGAAAACGAGAACATCTGAGGAAAAATCGTGTTTCTGAACCTTACTATTAGTAAATGATTAATTAAGGAGTCAGTAACTTGAAAAAACAATTAAAGTAATTAAAGAAAATATAAAAACATATTTATATGTGATAAAATGTCATGACAATAAAAAAAGACCCTTAAATGTTACAGTAATGTAAGAACATGTTTGTGTGTTTCAGTGTTTATCACTGCGTCAGCCATGTTGGCCCCAACCCTCCCAGTTCCTGACTGTGTGAGAGAGAGACCCACGGTGGGGGGTTTCATATGTGAAAGGGCGAGCAAAGACATCTGAGCACGTGCCACCTGTGTGCGTGTGTGTTTGTGTTTGTCCATGTGTCAGATTTAAGCCCATGTGACCACTAGCTGACCTCAATCTTTATGCATAGAGCAGCTTAGTAAATCAGCGTGAGATTGGCCCCAACACAAAGAGGGATTAGCAAGTCTGCACATGATTGGATGCCTGCCCGATTGCTAACGAGACCCGAGACTGCAGCTGTTGACGACCAGCGCCGCCACCACTGCTGCTGTTTATACTGATGTTGATCTCTCCTCTCCTCTCCTCATCTCTTCTTCCTTTTTCCTGATATCATCCCTGTTTTTTTGTCTCAAATGAAACAATATCTTTCTTTTCTTTTTAGAAACAACTTCTTGCTCCGCAGGCTACTTCTTCGCTCACCTCTCTGTTTAAAGGACCAGTTCGTGAAATGCCATTTTTAGTGTGAGCCATTTACCATTTAGCTTAGCTTAGCATAAAGACCTGAAACACAAGGAAAGGCCTCTCATGGTTTTGTCTAAAGGCTGCAGCTCTTGGACTCATTTACTAACAGCTATATCCATTTTCTTAATGTATGATAAATCAAAAAAGACAAATAAGTCCCACTGAAATATTTAGACAAGCCATTACCAAAGTAAAGAGCGCTGTGGCCCATTTAGAAACCAGAAGCTCTGAAATCTTCACTTTAATCATTATATAGGAGAAGGTGGTGTATTTCCTTGAAATTTTTATTGAAAAAAAACACAAGTAACACAGAGCGTTAGCTATAAATTGCTAATGCTAACCAGTTATATGCTAGCGTGACCAACCGTCCTCTTTTCCCCGGACATGACCACTTTTCACGTTCTGTCTGAGGCGTCCGGGGGGATTTTTGAGATGGATGAAAATGTCCGGGTTTTCCTATAGGCCTACAGAGGACCCATATCTGCAACGTCATCCCCGAACTGCTGTGTTGTAGGTGGTTGTTCCGTGCTCACAGATGGGACAGAGCACAGAGCGGCGCGCTGAAAAGATGCCAAAAGATGCCATAGCGCAAGTGTATCTTTTCAAACAAACTGCAAAAGAAGTTTCGGCGTAGTGCATGGTGTGCAGAGCTGGCACATAATGTTTGTGTGTCTAACAAAGGTGCCGGAGATGTTGTTGCTTACATAGACACAGAAAAACATAAGAAGGCTGTGCGAGGCGAAAATTCATCTAGTAAGTTGACTGAGTTCTTTGTTACACCTGGGAAAAACGAGGATGCTGTTGTATCTGCAGAAGAAGGTTGAGGTTGAGGTTAGAAACACCAAATGAGACAGCAGTAACCATTGCACAATACCTCACTGGTACCTCACTGGTAAGGTTTCTTATACAGATGAGGCATTATTTCTGTAACATTCTTTAATTCCACAGGTTTTTAAGTTATTTTTTTGCACTTGTTGACTTGTAAAAGCCTATATGACATTTTTTATTTCGCCATTCATTAACCGCACAGAGAAGGCATCTTTTAAATATGTTAAAATTTTCTTTAAACAAATGGTATTATTAAAATTCCTCATGACTGGGCCAAGTGTTCTCTTTTTTGGAAATCAAAATATGGTCGTCCTACATATGCAAAGTGTCATGGCCAATGTGTGACCCAAACTCATCCTGCAACAGAAGAGCAGCAAATTTCAGTCAGAATAGTGAGTACTATTACAAACTAACCTCCTCTTATTAACAGTTTAAATACACATGTTGTATAAATACATACTATTCTATAAATATGCAACAGTACATAGTTTCTATGAGTAATTTTCAAACTGAACTTCTGTTGTTACTGCAGGCCACCAGGGGGCTCCGGTCCCTGATTTACAGAAAGAAGGGAAGCAGAGAAGGCAGGAGGAAATGAACACTCTAGAAACACAAAGAATCATGAGAAAAACAACAAATATAACACGGACCACGACAGTGTTTGCCACAATCCACTTCCACCTTTAGTCAAAAGCATCCAGTAATTCGCCAAGTATTTATTTTTGTTGTGTTTCTGGATGAAATCAAAAAAAAAAATCAGCATCGGTAAAATAAAATTTCAGCAGGAGTTGTGGCTCCAAAGTCAGCATGGATTTTTGGGATTAGGGAACTAATGTTTTCAGGGACACAGTAGTAGTGTTAAATAATAAATAAAAATATGCTAAAGAAATGAATAATTTGAGTGAACTTATCATTTAAGATTGATAAACCCTTATAAGCCAACTTGGGGTTACCCCCACAGGCATCATCAGGGCCGATGCCCGTGCAGCTACCATTTGGGAAACCTGAAAACTATTCTAATTTAAACCATGCCTGTTGATTTACACTGAGGGGTTAAAATTGGTCGTTAAGGATACGGCGAAAGTCTTCAAATGTTGTCTCTCTTTTTGTTTCTTTTTGACCAAATCTGCTTCAGAATGTAAATTTTGAACACCTGTATGTGTGTGTTTGCTGCAGGTGCTGGCCACGGGTCTGTCCGGTCTGTACTCGTCTCTTCCGGCTCGGCTGCAGGTTTACAGCGAGGACTGGCACTCTCTGGACCAGGCGGACTGGCAGCAGGTAACAACCAGAGAGAGAAATCAAAAGTAGTGACAAAAAGGAGGAAGGATGTTTTCCTGTCTAGACTTGTACCTTTGTGTGTGGGGGGTGTATTTGTATTGCTGCCTGGGAGGTTTCAGTTTTAAACTGATACTTTGTGGTTTTTCCTCATTACTTCAGAGGACTGAAGATGAAGAGCTTCCACTTTAAGTACAGTTAATCTGTACTATGCTCAAGCATGAATGCCTTCCTTCCTGAATTGGCCAGACAACTAATTTTCCAGTATATCAATGGAACACTCGTGTACACAGTAACAGCTGTGCAATGGTAATCTTAAATCTAAAAAGTGATATGTGCAGTATATATGCACAAGTATGAATTAGATAAACGTATGAAAAATAAAACAATATTAATTAATTAAGCAAGTTAGTAACAGAATTAATGAGAATAAATGAATGAACACCTTGTGTTTCGGTCAACAGGTTCCTGCTCTGGTCCACTTTTTGCACTCTCTGGACTTTTGTAGTGCTGTTACCAAGGTAACACACACACACACACACACACACACACACACACACACACACACACACACACACACACACTCCTTTATTTTTACTCTGTAAGTGTACATCTTTGTTTCCCTCAGGTGGCTCATCCGTCCATCCGCTCCCAGCTGCTTGGTTACATCTACAATGGCTTCCTGGTGCCTGTCCTTGCTCCGGCTCTGCACAAGGTATCACATTTCATCACGACACTGTAAAAAATGTCCCTGATAAAGTGCAGTAAAGTACAGGCAGCAAACCAAAAGAAATCTACAACAGGAATAGTTGCCTGTTATATAACACAGAGTTTTAAAGGATGATACTGTCAGAGGGTTTTGGTTACCAACCACAGTTATGTTGGTCTTCCTGCTATAATAACCATAAATACTTTATTTATTCATGCAAAAACATTACACTTATACTCTATAGAGTGTAAGTTTGACCATACAGTAATTTCAGCTGTTTTTGTAGCCACTAAAGTTATTAAAGTGACCAGACAGGACATTCATTTCCTCATCTTTTACATTTAGTCACCAGTAAACATCTCACAGGAAAGCTTTTAATACATCATTTTTACTGTAATTCCAGCAGAATAAAAACACCTGCATGGAATAGCTATTACTTAATCACATCCTGGTGAATGTAATCATTTGTCTGTCTGTGAGTAGCTGACGGTGGAGGAAGTGATGACTACCACAGCATACTTGGACCTGTTCCTGCGCTCCATCTCTGAGCCCGCCCTCCTCCAGACCTTCCTCTCCTTCATCCTGCTGCACACACACGACAACGTTCACATCCTGGACACACTGGTCAGCAGGGTCAACACACCTTTCCAGGTATCCACACAGTCATCTAATACAGCTGCTTCATGCTCTGTCATGCAGTAAATGCGATGACCTTTGACCTTTTGCATGTCCTTCAGTTGGGCACAGTGTCGCTGGCTCTGTTCAGGACTCTGATTGGGCTCTTCTGTGAAGATGTCATGCTGCAGCTGGTCTTCAGGTCAGTCTAACAGCAACTCACAGACACACATCTTTTAATTAGTGCTAATAAAATATTACAGTTTCACTAAAACTGGAACTTCACTGCAGAAAATGTATTATTTAGACGATCCATTTAAAACACCAGGAGCACAAACACTCTATGATGGTAAGACCTCACTGGTCATTGTCAGCTACAGCTTCCTTTATTGATAAAAGTGTCCAAGCTCCCAATTTTACGCTGTAAAATGTTTACCCACAGAAATATCCATCGAGGCCACGACTTTTTTTTGTGTCAGACTGTAAACATGATTTTCTGTCTACAAAGGATTTTAACATGGGGAAACTGCACCTGTATGCCAGTTGTGTACAATATGCTTGGACTGAGTGTAACTGCTCTGTCTCTCCTCAGGTATCTGATTCCCTGCAGCCACCTGAGCAGGAAGCAGCGCTGCTTCTTGAAGCAGAGGGACTGTTACTCCTGCAGTGCTGCCTCCTTCCTACTGCTGATGCCCTCCTGGTGTCCTGTGCAGCTCCAAAACTCACTCACACAGTCAGAGCACATCCACTGGCCCAAAGGAACCGGTCAGTATGTTAGAGGGTAACTGCTTATTTATACATTAGCTTTGGTTGTACTGATCTGTTCCTCCTGAACCGTCTGTCAGATCTGTCAGTGTCAGACAGCGTTGGTTACTGTCGTGGGTCAGACTTCCTGATGGATGTAAACTACCTCCATTACCTCTGGGATGCCCGCCAGGCTATCTCCACTGCCCGCAGGTTAGTGTGCCTTTCTTCTTCTTCTACAAAAAGAGTATGGTTCAGCCTGGGTCTGATTACTAAAATTAAATGTGATTTGGGGGGATCTCATAGCTGGTGTACATGGTGCATTGCACCACTTACTGGGAAACATGCAGCAAACCAGAGTGTAAAACAGTGAAAGTGGTTCATAGTGTTATAGTGGCATCTGCTGGTCAACATATGCTATTACATTTGTACTAAAAACCCAAATGAAAAGAATGAATGAACTTTGATTGTTGTTATTGTATTCACTGGTGGTTTAAAAGTTCATAGTTTTGCTTTTCAAACTACAATTAAATAAGCGCGTACTGAACACCAGCAAGGCACATCTAAGGTAGGAGGAGTGAGACATTTGTGGTAATAGATAAATGTTGCCACAATAATGAGTTCGGTCTTTTATCTGATGGTGAAACCAAAATCAAACAAAAAAAAATGCACTCCTTATCGTTGTAATCTTAGGTGCAGGAAACAGACTAATCAAAGAAACGAGAACAACAGCTTACAACCACGCTAAGACTGAGCAACACTTTAAGTTACATGCTTGCTTAGTTGTTTATACTCTTTGTTTCTTAGGTTAGCATGCAAATATCTGATAATGGTTGGCTAATGGGAATGCCATTATTGTTTCAGATCTGAAAGTCTTAGTGTAAAAGTTTGCATAAATACATACTTTTAAGCTACCTGTCACAGTTTGCGGGGGCAGACCGTGTGTGGGTGTGTGAGGACCCAGGAGCAGACACAGGTGAGGAGACCAAAACTAACTTGAACAGAAAACGAGCCTTTTATTACAGCTGATAATCAGGGCAACAAAACAAGGCAGTAAGCACAGAGGCAAAACTAAACTCGAACCTAAACTGGGGAAAACTGAAAAAACTCAGAAAACTTCACTATAAAAACCAGGAAGACAATGACAAGGGGACTGTGATGACTATGAACAGGACATGAAGGAACTATAAACTTATACGTGAACAAGTAACATTACCTGCACAGAGTCCTGAAACCTGACAGGACATGAGGGGTGACACACAGACGGAACTAAAGAAACCTAGAAGCTTATACCAAAAGAATGAAACATAATGAATATCAAAATACAAGGAAAACACACAATCCTGGGTCACAGGACCTCATCACAGGATTGTGACACTACTGACTTTTAAACTACCATCCTAATGTTGTTTAGGCCCAACTCGGTACGCTCAGGACACGCGTGTGTCCCTACCTTTACCAATCAGAATATGGGCTGAAGGTCATGGACTGCCTTGCACTGGGTTTCATCACTTTGGGCCTCCATCCATGATCAATCCAGTGAATGGATTTGACTGGGATCTTAGTATTTATAATGTTAATGTAGAGCATTGCTGTGACAGAGCCCTGTGGTTATGATTTGGGGATTTTTCCAATTTAAATAAAAGTTATACACTGAGTAATTTCAGAGAAGTTTATTGAATCTTTATATTTTTTTCTTTGTTGGCAGGACTTGCCGTTTATGGTCGGCTTCTTATGATGGCATCGACCCTCCACTTCAAGAGTATCGATCTGATACACCTGGTAACAACATGGAGGACGAGGAAGAGTTCATGCAGCGAGTCAAGAGCGACTCCATCTGCTCACTGGTTATCAGTCCTCCGCCCTCTGCCCTCTCACCTACACCATCCTCTTTAGATAACAGCCAAGCAGGCAGGGCCGGCTCCGCCCTTGAACTGGAGTGGGATGACATTTTTGCAGATGACAATCCCTTGCCTTCAGTTGTGGTAAACGTGGTGCTGGCGAATGGCGATGTATCATTGGAGGCAGATACATGCACTTTTCCACCAGCACCTCCCCCACTGCCTCCTCGACACATCCAGGAAATGCGGCGCAATGCAACCAAGCTGGTGCGCGGCTCTTATGTTGAAGAATCCGAGTTTCAGGATGATGTTCTTGTCTATGATCTCATTGCTAAAAAGGACGCAAAGGCAGCCATTTTGGATCGGATCATGCTGACAAATCGCCAATCCCGTGGGAGCATCTCGAAAGGACAGCGAGTTTCAGCAACAGCGACAACATTAACAACGATGTTAACAACAACAGGAAGGACGGTGATGGAAACTGTAAACAGCATTATGTCGACGAGGAGGAGGAGCGAGGATGCAGGAAAAGAAGAAAGAAGAAGGAGTGAGGACTGTGAAAAGGAGATAGGGAGAACAAAGGAAGACGAAGAACAAGAAACCAAAAGGATATTTGGACACAGAGGGTCACTGGGAGATCAGCTCTTTACCAATGGCTTTAATGTAAACAATGACATCATCGACGAATGTGATGATGCAGATGATGATATAAAGTCTTTAAAGCAAAACTGTCAAGTGATTGACATTACAGCTCATGTCAGCCATACACCTAGAGCACATCAGCAACATGAACATGAAAGCATACAATCACCCTCAACATGTTTAGTAAGAAACACTTTAACCAATGGCCATCATGAATCTGAATCATTTGACCGTCCCATATCTCCAAGTCTGCCTGACAACAACACAAACAACAATGACTTCCTGTCCCAATACTGTGAGCTCATGCTGTCATTAGGGGTAGAACCAGACTATGAGGACATCACAGATGATATTGACACATTCAGGAAGCGTGTCGAGGTGCTAAGGCAAAGACTTGAAGAGGACGAGGAAGAGCTTTGCACTGACTTTGGTTTTAGCTCCTCCGGGGATGACATTGGGGCAGAAGAAGAGGAAGAGATGATGCGAGAGGAAGAAGAAGTGGAGAAGAGCAGGAGCGACACAAAGAAAGGCGGCAGGAGACATCAAATTCCATTTACAGGTCTGTGCTTGTGTAAGATTTAAAGCAGCTTCACTGATTTATTAACCTCACTATACACATTTTTATAAGACAGAATGAGAAAGTTCCTTTTGTGTCAAATATTCATAATTTTTTCTAATTGATGCTTAACGTAATGTAGGTTTGCAACATGGTAACGTGGTCAAAAATAAATGTAGCCACTGAAAATTGAAAGTGATGCTTAAAACTGTTGGTTGGAGGTCAGTTGTAAGACTAAAAGACCCCTCCCCCCCATTATTTTACACCTGATGCAATGCATTTTCTCTTGACGTACACTAACCAGGTCCATTCATCAGTGTGCTGTTGTCTCGGCTGGAGAACCTTCTCGAAAACTCTATTGCTGTAAACCTGCTTGTGACAGGCATCCTGGCCCAGTTGGCATCGTACCCACAACCTCTCCTGAGATCCTTCCTGCTCAGCACAGACACACAAAACCAGCCTAACGTTCGCACACTTTACCAGGTAGGAGTCATACATCTGACACGTCTCATACATGTCAGATTGGATTTCGTGAATAAAAATGTTATGTTCACTTTCAATCTGTAGGTGCTGGTGTCGGTGCATGCTCAGATAGAGCGCTATGTGATGGCCAGACCAGACTATCCAGCTCTAGTCACTCAGGCCTGGAGGTTCTTGTTGGCAAAAGACCAAGATGGCAAATTCAGAGGTTAATAAGTACACATATAAACAGGATACAAAACAACATATGTTAAAGTTAAAGAAACAAGTTAGATAGTCTGCTTTAAATGGACAGTGTGATGGACAAGAGCAGGCAAGAGTCTCCGTCAGCTATGCTGTTTGCAGATGACATAGAATTGAATTGAATTGTATGGAGGACAGTGGAATATTGAATGTAGATGAGTTTAAATAGTTATAGTCAACCACTCCAAGCAACAGTGGGTGTGGAAAAGAGCTGAAGAAGATAGCTCAGAGTGGGCAGAGTGGGGTTTGTTTGTGGCAGAAAGGTAGCAGGAGGAATAGAAGTGAAAGATTCAGGGCAGACAGATTCAGGAGTAAGGATATGGAGAAACAGCTCAGGTTGGACAAAGTAAGAATGACTGAATGTCTTTAAGCAGCTGAGGAGCTGTGATGACATGACAGAGGATAAAAAAGACAAAGAGATGATCCACTGTGAAAAGTTGTACTTAAAAAAACGTAAAAGAGTTTTTAAGTCGAGAGCTCTTAATTTCACCAACTTATTCTGGCCATGCCAACAAACATCCTAATGTTTCGGCCTTGTGGCCTTCATCAGAGAATATATGGACTAGAATACATTTGTGAAACTGAGATTTGTTCATTTTTTACTTTTTGGTAGTCAACACTGGAGCCACAGATGAGTACATCTGCTTTTCTTAGCACTGATAGCGCTGGGCAAGCCTCTAACTAAGCTTGAAATACAATAATTTGTAGATGTTGTCAGGCCACATCTGAAAGTGTGAACACAGTCATTTATTAAATTGTTGCTATGTTAACATTATTGGCTTTACAACTCAAAAAACAATTATTGGAAAGTTACAGATAAAAAGTTTTTCAGTTTATGATACTTGTGTGTGTCCCTCAGAGTGCCTCCAGTCTCAGGGCGGTGACATCATCCTGGACCCATCGCTTCCCAATGGCTCTGTGAAGAACGCTCTGCCTTTGCCTCCTTTCAGTGTCTTGCCCCCCTGTCCTACTATTCCCCCTCAAGCCAAGAGCCGAGTCTTCGCCATTATCCTGTACGCCGAGTTCCTGAAGGAGTTGGCTGCCTTGGCCCAGGAGCACAGCATTGCCTTGGACTGTTATTCTGAGGAGTAACAAATGCAAACCCCTAGTTTAACTGTAAAAATCTGCCTCCCAGATTGCTGCTGATAAGATCAAGGATATGCTGTGACCACCAGCAAAAGACTAAGCTCAAGGAGAAAACATGTAGCATGAACTACTTTCCTCATCGAGGATTAATATAAGTGAATAATTTAAGTAGCTATAAATATTCAGATGTTGTGTATGTTCCTGACAACACTTGAAAACGTTGATGCTTTCTCCATGTGAATATGACTGATATTTATAAAATGATTTTGAAGGAGATGATTTTGAAGAATCAGTACTAAGTTTTATATATTTGTGGGATCCGTGAAAATAGTTTTCTACCATATTTTCTTAAATCTTTGCATGGTTTTGTTGAGATGGAAAACACAAAGACATTGCATGCAAGACATTTTTTTCTTACTTTTAACACCAGCAATTTTTTTTCTCTTATAAAAGGAGGCAGTAAAATTTAACCTTGCTTATATTCCCAACATTTTCTTCTTTTCTTTTTTTACGTGTATGGTAGTTCAAAGACATTTCTAAACCTCAAATATCCATCCAACATCTGACATAGCAGTATGAAAAGACAGAATAAAAATGGACAGAGCTTCGGAGTCTGAAGCTAAAGCAGACCTCTCTTAAATCTACATTCTTTTTACTGACCACCAGGGGGCGGTGCATGTGGTTGCAAAAGGATTTCTGCTCCTAAAGAAATCTATGGGAAACCAGCTCTTCGCCCTTATTTCACTAAACACTTCCTAATGAATTTATGGTAAATGGTAAATGGCCTGTATTTATATAGCGCTTTAACAGTCCCTAAGGACACCAAAGCGCTTTACATATCCAGTCATCCACCCATTCACACACACATTCACACACTGGTGATGGCAAGCTACATTGTAGCCACAGCTACCCTGGGGCGCACTGACAGAGGCGAGGCTGCCGGACACTGGCGCCACCGGGCCCTCTGACCACCACCAGTAGGCAACGGGTGAAGTGTCTTGTATTTATAAGCTCATTCACTAATTTGTTGTGATAACGAGTAAAGCAGTAAGTTCCTTTTGCAAATTATTGTTATTATTATGGTCAGAAAAGATGATTATGGATGTTAGTTTGCTCATTTACTAATGACTAGTCATTTTTTAAAGAGTATGTGATGTTCCTTGGTTTTATAGTCATAGCCGCATCCACACCTTTGGTTCCTGTGATTAATTATAAAACCCTGAAGCACTGACTTTGAGGCTTCTCAAACTGATGGGCAAAGTCACAGTGCTTACATTTATCTTTTATACCATCTGTGGTTTGTCAGTGGCAAACCCTCATCTTGAATCAGAGACATAGATCTCATGAAAGACAAGTGCAGACAATGTGGTCTGTAAAGTCCCAGCCTTGAACTGACTGTATGTACTGTCATCATCTGGGTGTTTTTCAAACTGTATGTGATAAACGAGGGGTGGATCTGACTGAGAAAGAGTCAACCTGTCAACAGGTCAATCATAAAATGCACTTCATCTTCTATTCAGTATGACCTGATGACCAGCGATTGTGACAATAAAGTCATCAGGGAAGTGTTCCCAAGGTTACAGAGCAATGAAGCCTTTCCCATAGATGTATACTGTATGCAACCAGTTGCCTGAAGGAACTGCCTAGTGTGTCACCACAACAAGAAAAATGGAAGAGAAGGTTAAAGGATGGTAGAATTTTTACTTGTTTTTTTAGTGATGTTTTTCTAAACCTGATCATGAGTAAAAATGAAAGATATCTCACCTATGTCAAGATTAAAGGCCTCACACAGGATGGAAATCCCAGGCAGGAAAGTATAGCTCATGAGAGAGATTATATCAGATTTTTCACTTCCTGATGACACTTATCTATAGCACGATCAGTTGCACTACATAGCATAGTGGAAAATAAGGCTATAGTGTTAAAATGAATAGATGTTTCATCAGTACTGTCTTTATTATTCTCATTAGCATCCAAAATATCATTACTAATATACAAGACACTGAGTGTTGTGAGATTAAGCACCTTATTTGTCCTTTATGTTGTTTTATTGCTGTTTGTATTTACCAGACTGGCTCATGTGCCTGACAAAGACATTCTAGGTGTACAGTAATTCATTTTAGTTTTGCTTATGTGTATTTTTTGAACATTTTGAACCAGATGGAGGAAATTTTAATGCTGAAATTCAAACAAAGTGAGTGACAATCCTTGAAACAGCATCTAAAGTGTCAGGGTTGCTCTGATCAGTTGTGTCTTCCTGTTTATGTGTTTTTGCTGCTGTCTTCATATGCAAACAAACACACAGGTAAAGTATCAAAAGCCTTACTTCAGCTGACTAAAATATTAGTGCAATATATAATGATGCAAAGACAGTGGATTTTGATTTCCCATGCAGATATCAGATGTTATTTTTTCTTTTAAACCTCTGTGAATGTGTTTTGTTGTTGTTAATATAACATTTTAAACTTCATGTTTGTCTTTAAGGTGAAATTTTTTCCACGTTGTGATGCTCCTGTGCTTTTGTCTTTGCTGTGTTGTTAGTTGGAAGAAAAAGAGATTTGGGTTCCTGCTTACATAGTTTTCAGGTGGCAAACACGGTCACCGATCTGACTTCAAACACTTAAGTCACAAGTAAGAAACCATGTTTCTCTCTATTTATAAGCAGTAATGGATGAGGTCTGTATGTAGAAGCCACAGTTTCACCCATGTGCACACTGCCTGTGAATGCATCTATCAGATTCTCCTCCAACTGAGAACTGTTATTCAAAACCTATACTAATAAGTATATTGACAAAAGTATTCCCTCATCCATCCAAATTATTGAATTCAGATCTTTCAGTCACTTCATGGGCACAGGTGTATAGAATCAAACACCTAAGCATGCAGACTGCCTCTACAAACACCTGAGAAAGAATGGGTTGTGAAGCGAGATCGATCAACTGCAGACCAGAAAACAAACGACGGAGGCTCCAGAAAAGTGCAATCAAACGATGAGTTTATTAACACAGGAGAACAACCATCAGCATATGGCTTATTTGCTCTGATAAAAATACACTGGGTTCTGGTTTTATAGCATAGAGGATCACACCCCCACATACACGTCAATACAGGTCAAAAATACATTATGTCCAGTCATTGTTTACAGACAAGGGTACATCTTGTACATCTCTAATAACTATAAACAGACATTTAACTTCTCTTTTCTATAACACCTGCCTTTTAAGGTAATAAACTTCAAGCTTCAGGGCCTCTAAGGGCTAATAATGGACCCTCGTCCTCAATCACTAAGTAGACAGAATTGGCGCAGGTCTCAAAGAAAAGCAGAAGACACTTGGGCCTTCGCTCAGGCCTGCTACTAGATTTATGTGTATTGTAAGCATGCATGCAATTAACCTGCTATGTTCTCATCTTCCCTCAACATGTATCACCTGGACACTCTCACCAGTGAAGCTTAAAACCCTCTTGGATGGAACATCAACTCTAAACAAGCACAGATATGCATTGTGTATAGAATGAACTAAACCTGTGAACAGAATGAATGTGATGACAAACATATTCAATGCAATATGAACCCTGTAAACAATATTACTGATAAAATAATACTGTAAACCATGTTATTAATGCATTCATCATAAGGCAGAGTATATGGCAGCAATAAAAGAATCTCTAAATCCCAACAGTTGCTCTCAGGAGTTCAGTGAATTTCAGTGTAGTAGTGTGATAGGATGCCATCTGTGTAACAAGTCCAATTTCCTCACTACTGAATATTCCACAGTCAACTGAAAGTGATTGGGAATGACAGAAACACAGTCACAAAGTGCTAGGCCACGTAAAGTCAGTGGGGTCAGGAGATGCTGAGGCACATAAAGTGAACTGAGGACTCCAACTTTCTGCAGAGTCAATTGCTGCAGACCTTCAAATGTCATGTGGTCTTCAGATTAGAATGGGTTTCTATGGATGAGCAGCTGCATCCAAGCCTTACATCACTGGATGCAGTGGTGTAAAGCACACTGCCACTGGACTAGCACAGTGGAGAGGTGTTCTCTGGAGGGACAAATCACATTTCTCCATCTTTCAAGGTGATTGAGGAGCCTGGGTTTGGTGCTTGCCAGGAGAACAGTACTTGTCTGACTGCACTGTGCAAAGTGTAAAGTTTGGTGTGGAAGAGCCTGATTGACCTGCACAGAGTCCTGACCTCAACACAAAAGAACACCTTTGGGATGAATTAGAGTTGAGACTGCGAGCCAGGCCTTCATCAGTGTCTGATCTAAGAAATGTGCTTCTGTAAGAATTGTGAAAAATTCCCATAAACAGAATCCTAAACGTGGGGGGAAACATTCCCAGAAGAGTTGAAGCTGTTTTCATTGCAAAGGGTGGGCCAACATCATATTAAACCCTTTCGGATTAAGAATGAGATGTTAGTCATGTGCCTGTGAAGGCACATAAGATAATACTTTTGGCAATATAGTGTACCTGACTGAAGTCTGACTCTGAAGCTGCTCTGCCTACTGTGTGATGCTGATTTACATTAATGCTGGAACCAGCTGGTGAACGTTTGCGCAGATCTTATTCTTCTTGTCACCAGTGTTACATCATCTGCTTTGAAATAAATTATTACCAAGATGATACAACTTGACACAGAAAAGATTTTTGTTTTACATCTTGGTCATTTCTTCTTGTGGTATAGATAATGTTTGCATTTTAGTTTTTGCAATCAGTGATAAAGTCTGGTGCCTAACCCAAAAGAGAGATTTTTGCACTTACATTGTGCAGCAATCAGCAGTCTACGTTTTGCTGTATTATCACATTATCAGGTCCTGTACATTTATAATCTGGCAACACTTAAGTCATGTACATATAGGCATGTATATATTTAAACTAATTACTCAACATGAAGCAGTGTTAAAAGGTGAGACCAATCAGGGAATCGGAGGAAGACAGACACAGGAAGTTAAACATTACACATGAGAAAAGCTAACCTTCAAAGTAAGATCTGTTGAAAATAAGTCATGGAAAAGTAGGAGGACCACTAGAGTAAAAAGCATCCTCTGGATAAACATGTGAAATCTGTACAAAAGACCTGTAACAAAAGCTGCAAATATCGACCTCATGGTGGCCCTGATGTGAAAATCTAAGCTTTACGTAAGTCTGCAAGCAATAACAAGTCAGCTGATGTAGTTGACTGTGGTTTAGCTAGTTCCTGTTTTTGTATATACAAGACTTACTGAATGAAGAGTTCAAGCAGACATCAAGGTGACAGCCGTCAGTCACGAGGAGAAGATTGGTTTGAAATTTTCACATCAAATTTGTCAGAGAAGAAGAACAAAGCATTAACGGATGATGCCAACGATGACACTTTGCCTGCTGTTGTGGGTTCTTGGTGAGTGAGTTAAAACTGTGCGTGTGGTTTACTGTTTTGCTTTTAAATGGCATCATGGTAGGGTGCGTCTCAGTCATGATTTGTATTGATGGGGTTCCAAGGCGAGATCTGGGGAGATGTTGATCATTAAAAGTACCTTTAAGCGTCGGGAACATGTAGGTTATATTTAATCTTTGCGACTTCTAAAGTTCAACATTTGAGCGTGAGCAGATCTTTTTTTGTATATTAGTGTGTAGTTTCAGATCTGCATAAGTTCTATCTCACTTTACCTGAAAGAACCACCTTAAAAATGCTTTAAAAGGTGTTCTTTTTGGCTCATTTGCAATACTTTTCAAACAGCTCAGACAAAAGAAACACTTATAATAACTGTTGTTAATTATTGGTGAATTAACATTTATTTAACCATTCATGTGGTTTACTAGTAAGAAAAACTACAATTCTAAATATTAATGCTTAATTAATATATGATAGGTTATATGTGTTATCAAAAATAATTATATGCAGTATTTTAGACATATTGTAGCTGTAAAGAGACAATATAAAATAAGGTACATGTTTCATACGCATAAAAAAGAAAGTAAAGGCTTTCTCAAGATTTTACATATCAGGGCATAATAAAAATCATGTGGTCCTCGGCAAGTCATAACATTTTTGAGACACATCCTCAAATGAACAACATGTGACATTACACTATGTCACTATTTATACAACAAAACCTAAACCAAAATACAGAAGTAGAGTGTGAGAAACAACCTCACTGAAAGCTAGGAGCTGTATATAAGCCATAAATAAAAATTGAAAGTAATCATTTGTTATTTTCAAAAACCCACATTTTATTCACAAGAGAACATAGAAAATATAAAATGTAGCATCTTAGGAAAATATACTAGCTTATTTAGAATTTGAAGGCAGCAACATGTCTCAAAAAAGTTGCAAAAACATGCAACAAACTAATAGAAAAGTAAGTGTTACTGGTAAATGGACTGGTTCTTATACAGTGCTTTTCTACTCTATCCCAAGGGTAGTCATCCTAGAACACTAGCTCCAAGGCGAGACTGTGCAGTGCTGAGAGAAACATACAACAGACACTTCTCAGACTCTATAGGCCACTGCACACTAGTGGTGGAGTAATGATTTGGCCTCGTTTCGCAGCCAAAGATAAAGTTTAGCTGAAACTGGGTCATGCAGGAGGAATCTGGTCCCAATCAGATCAGCAAATCTGCAACATGATGGCTGAAAAAGAAAAGACTCAAGTTCAGACCTTAACACAATTTAAATGCTGTGGAGGAACCTCAACAGAGCCGTGCATAATTGAATACCCACAAACCTCAATGAACTAAAACAACAATCTTAAAACGTGGTCCAAACATCCTCGACAGCAATGTGAGAGACTAATAAAGTTACACCGAAAATAAGTACTTCAAGTTATGGCTGTTAAATGTGTTTCTACAAGCTGATGAATCGTGGGGAATATTTGTTTTTCACTGCTTCTTCATTTCGTTTAGCGTTTGTTGCTTTAAATGATGAATTTTCTTTCAGCGAAACTATGCTGCGTCATGAAGGTTTCATTAATGACCTGTGATCCTTAGCGCCAGACTGTCAGACACCGGTGTTTAAGGAAACACAAAGCACCATGTACCACCAGTCCTGGGAGATGGGACGTATTTTAACCCAATTGCTGACTTTTATAAAAGGTTGACGTGACATGAAAATAGAAAAAAACAAACCCTTTGTAGAAAACACTGATATGCAGCCCTGTGACCTCATACAGATGTATTACTATTATGTAGTATCATGTATATGTTATTGGGTCATTATCATTGATTCATTCATTTGTCTATCGCTTTATTGTTTCGGCTGGATGTTATTTTAAATACGTTATAATGTGTACTAGCTTTATATCTTTAGCATACACTGTAATATATTAGCACATGC
Source organism: Oreochromis aureus (assembly GCF_013358895.1). NCBI lineage: Eukaryota > Metazoa > Chordata > Actinopteri > Cichliformes > Cichlidae > Oreochromis > Oreochromis aureus. Next base: position 46,075,841 of record NC_052944.1, on the reverse strand, counting down.
CCAGGAGACATGGTCAGTTGGCTGTACCAACTCCTGTGGCTCCTTTCAGTGTGGAGGAGTAGCAGCTTTACTCTGCGTCTCTTTCAAATGACCAAGATCTTCTCTCTGTTGTTATGCTGAGCCCAGGATTCTTCAGAGGAAACTTGTATCCATGATGTCATTCTTTCGGTCACAACTTACAGCTTTAGAATGTAGAATGACCTGAAAATCATCAACCTCAGTTTTCACACATAGGTCTCTCTTCACCACAGCAAACTGGTATAGAGTCGCACTGGTCCACCAGTCAGTTTCCTGTTCCACTCTCTGGTCATTCATGAACAAGACTCTGAAATACTTAAACTCCTCAGCTTGGGGCAGCAGCTATTTTTTTTTAATGTTCATTCAATTGTTTAAATGCTATATATATTTGGGGCTACAACTTTACTTGATCTGCTATTTTTGTTTTTATATCCCTGAAGGTACTGGAGTTATTTTATCAGAGGGAGATGATCCACCTTTTGATGATGAAGATTTTACTGATCTTTTTACTTATGGCGAAATAAATTCAACCTTAATAATAAATGACACTGAAGTGCTGCTTCCTCTACTGTTAGGTAATATCTGTCTCCTCTGCTCTATGTCTATAGTTCTAATTTGTAAATATCTTTACATGATGCTGACTCCAAACATACTGTACTTCTGACATACTAGTGAAATAGACTGCTTAACAAATTTATTGGACCATAAGTTTATGAACAGCATTTGTAATTACCAAAATAGTTGTATCTGTTTCTGCAGTGGTTAATCCATCACTTTGTGGATGCTCTTTAATCAAAATGATATTTTGATGGCAAAATCAAATCAGGTCCATAAATATTTGGACAGAGACAACTTTTTTTGTAATTCTGGTTCTGTACATTACCACACTGAATTTTAAATGAAACAGCTCAGCTATAAATATAAATATAAATATCCATCCATCCATCCATCCATCTATCAATTCTCTTCTGCTTATCCTTGGCATGGTCTCGGTGGGGATGGAGTCTATTATTACTATTTTTATTGAATGTTTAATGAGTAAATGTAACAGCTTAACTTCAGTTGTTATTTCACTTTCAGGTTATCAAAGTGTTGATAATGATTTTGGCAGTGGTGAAATTCCAGAAAAAGACAGGACACACTCCTCAGGTAATGTTAGCCTGCTCTGGCCTGTGTTAACAATTCTTGGTTGTTTAAGTCAGAAGTGGATGTTTTGAATGGGATTGGGGTTCAGTTTGAAGGCCTGAAAAAATAAAAACAGCCAACTAACCATGGTGTACTTATTAATTATAAGTAAGGGATGGAATGTAGTTTGCCCTGGAAATTATCAAGTTCACTTTCCATGCTTATTTCTCTCTTCACCATGACAAACTGGTAAAGTGTTGCACCAGTCTGTCAGTCAATCTCTGGTTCCACTTTCTGGTCATTCATGAACAAGACTCCAAAATTCTTCAACCCCCCCCCCCTTGGAGAACCAACTAATTTTCAACCTGGGGTGAGCACTTGACCCTTTTCTGAGAAGCATACACTCAGACTTGGTGGTTGTAGAAACAGGTCATCTACAAATCTGAATGTTGATCGTTTGTTCCCGAGCTCCCCCTATCTGGATATTGATTTATATTTGTGTTAGACACCAAAGACCTGGTTCCCCAAGTGCATCTACTGATTTTTGAGTGTCTGTGTTTAGGCTTGTACTAAAACGTGCTTTAAGTGCTCAATTAGAGATGAAAAGCCCTCTGCAAATACCAGTCCATTTATCATCTAGCAGAAACAAACAAGACTCAAGTTCTTCTTGAGTTTTTTCAAAAAGATTCAAGATGAACTGGATTTAGATTAAAAAGTTAATAAAAGAAGAATAAATGGCTTCTAAACTTTGCTTTACTGATATTGTAATGAGTAGCTGCTCATAAAAAAATCTGCATGACAGCATTTTCTTCAACAGTGGGGAATTTGTTCCTGTCTGAGTGTATTGTAGAAAAAAACTGCTTTTTAGTTGTTATTTATATAGCACCAAATCAAACCAACAGTTCCCTCAACGTGCTTAATATTATAGGCTAAAGACTCTACAATAACAAACAGAAACACCAACAATAACATAACCCCCCATGGAAACATTTTGGTGAAAGTGGGAAGGAAAAACTCCTTTTAACAAGAAAAAACCTCCAGCTGGACCAAGCTCAGGGAGGAGGAGCCATCTGACGGAATCATTTGAGGGTTGAGGGAAGGGAGGCAGGACAAAAGAACCATAACGTTACCAGAAACATAGAAGAAAAAACACAGCACAGTGAGGGTACAACACAACACAGAGCACGGCAAACACAGGCCTTAATACACAATGGAGTAATCAGGGAATGGGAGACAGGAGAAAAACACAGCTAGGAGAAATTAGACCTAACGAGACAAGGCAAGCAAAAATGGAAACACTGACATGAGACATGGACTTTCAATGTAAAACAGGAAACACGACAAGCACAGAGTGAAACTGAACAAAGGAAACACGGAGCACAGAGACAGGAGTGACATCAGACATGACAGGGGAACGAGATAAATTATAATAATACATAATCAGGGAATATAACTTAAACAGATACAAAACACTGGGTCACTGACGCAGGACCGTGACAGTTTCCTTGAAGATGTTTTCACCCCTCATTCAAGAAGCTTTTTCAGTTCAATGAACAATTTGTGCCCTATGGGAGTGTCCAAAGGCATTCTTGGCATGGATCATGCCAAATTTGTGCTTTTCACCTCAGTTTTAAAAATTTGGGGGAAATCAGGAGTTTTGAGATAACTAGAAAGGATTCACCTTGTAACCTTCCTAGAAAGGTGATGATATCTGATGCACTTAAAAGCAAATTTCTATCAAAGCCACATAAGGTTCTCACGTACCTACTTACCTAAGGTAGAATTGCACTTCCAATTTTCCTTAATTTCCAGTGTCAACGAAAGCTGCTTCACAAATTCTGGCTTACTGTCAGCTATTAGGTGATTCTCTGTGGTACCATTAGGTCTTTTGCATAACCTCAGAATTAGGCGTGCTAGCTGTTTTTCCTGCTAATGAGGAAATGTTGTTTTGCATGATTGCCTTCTGTCTCTCTTCGCAGCTCCCAGAAACCATGGACTGAAAACAGCTGGTGCTGAAAATGCTGACCTCTCTTCCCTTGGCCTGAGCTATGTTCTTTTAGCTTTGTGTATGCTAGTATAAAAAAAAAAGTTTGTTTGTTTTTTCTTTTGAAAAGTGTGAGCTGCTTGTAAATACACAGGAAACCTGTTCACCCCCCACCTGTAAGTTTTATCATCCTGCTCTTACTAAGCTGATTAGTGGTTTGGTTGTTAAAGTGATTACCTCTGTGTTTCTCGGCACATGATCATATCACACATGTTTATGAGCTACTGATATTCAGCATCTGCAACCACAAATCCACTGAGAGCGAGGTGTTCCGTTTTATTTTCAGATGAATAAGCCATTAGAAATAAAACAATCTTTATTTTTCATCAATTCTAACCAAGAAAACTTCAGATTAGCACATAAGCTGCAAACACCTGACATATAAACCATGAAAACTGTGCCTTCTTTATTGGTGCAGTCACCTTTTCTAGGTACGCAAATTTCGGGGTTGAATCCCCCAGTTGCCATCATTGTAATTACTCATGCATGCATGTGGTATATTTTAAAGAACTCACTGACATTTGCGTGTGTGCAATCATCTTGGACTGGCAAGGGTTTGAAACTCAAGTTGGTCCTCAGAGTACACAAACTGAAACCTGCTAGTTTCAAAGTGCAGGTGAGCTGCTGTAGAAGCAACAACATTTACCCATTGTTAGGTGTAGATGAAAACAAATGAGAGAAGAAGATGTGTGACCTGTAAAGCCCTTGTAAACTTGTAGTAAGTCTAAATTTAAATACATACAGGGTTTAAAATGACTTTAAAGTTCAAATTTCCTCAAGACTGGCCTGCACAGAGTCCTGACCTCAACCCGATCGAACACTTCTGGGATGAATTGAAGCGGAGACTGTGAGTCAAGTCTTTATATCCAACATCAGTGTCTGACCTCACAGACGCACTTCTGGAAGAATGGTGAAAAATTCTCATAAACTCTCCTAAACCTAAGTTGAACATGTTTGGGCCAACATCATATGAAACCCTGTCACTCAAGTTCACATGCATGTGATGGCAGAGAAGTAAATAGCTTTGGTTATATAGTGCATGTACATCTGACCACTGCGCTGTTAATACTCATATTAAATAAAGGAACAGCTCAAAGAGCAAACAGTATAAATTCACTTTGTTCACTTTGTGTCAGGGCTGGCTCTGTGACTCAGCACTTTCAGTTGGTTTTGATCTCTTGTTATATTTTGAAGATAATGCGGAGTTTGGGATTATTAATTGGCTGTGAATTTTAGTTTAGTCTGTTTCACCCAGGCCTTCTGTGCTATTTGTTATGTATTTCTTGTCAGCGTGTTTCATGTTGTCAAGCCTGTGTCGTCACATCCACGTCTCTCCATGTTTCCTGTTTTATTCTGAAAGTCTTGTGTTTCTTTGTTTAACGTGTTTTACTCTTCTCCTGTGATGTCCTTATGTTCATTTGAGTCAGCTGTTTCCCCGTGTGTTTCCACTTCCCCTGTGTGTATTTAAGTCCTCCTTCTTCCTTTGTTCAGTGTCAGGTCGTCAGTTTTCCTGCCCTCCGTGTCACTTCAGGTTTCCAAGAATTTCATGATTTTGTTCAGGGCACGTTCATGTGTCTAGTTCGTGTTTGTATTTCACAGTTTCTTTCATAGCTGCACAAAATCATGTTCATAGTCATCATAGTCATTTCTAGTGTTTCCAGTTTAGGTTTTAGTTTAGCCCTTTCCACTGTTCATGTTGTTTTGTTTTGTTTTGCACTCTTGTCATAAGCCCTATTAAAGTCTCGCGTTTTGTTTAAAGTTCTGTACCGTCTCCTCCCGTCTTCTGCGTTTGGGTCCACTATTCTGCTCACAACTCACAGTCAGCTCCCGCTGGCCGTGACACTTTGTCCTACTTCACTTATTCAACAGAAGAAAAATTCAACATAGTAAATGTTTTATACACAATTTTTCATCACAAAACAGTTATATGTCTCATACTGTGTTTTATTTATAAAGAAGGAAAGCTTCATATGTATTGCTGTTGTTATTTACGACATCACTGCTTTCCATCATCCTCACTGCTGATTTTTCTGAATGAATACACATGAAAATTGGAATTATGTGCTGAAAACACAAAGCTACTGTGTGTCAGCAACATGACTCCAAGCTTCTAACTCTAAGCACAATTCCACTGATCCAAACACCGCTTTAGCAGCAAATCAGCATAAAGGTCATCATTTAGCACTCGTCTTTAAAATACAACACAGTGGTTTCATTAGGTCTCAGTCATATTGCACCTGTTCAAACTTGGAAGAACAACTCAGTCACGTGTCAAAATATTAAAGAGACCTCAATTGACTTTTGCAGGTGTTAAATAAAAAAACAACATAGCAGGAAGAGGAAGAGGAAGAATAGGGTAGGAGTAGGGTAAGGGTAAGAGCAGACCTAGGAGGAAGAAGATCATTTACAATATTTCCCTGTTCAGCTGAACACTTTGAATTGCTCTAACTAATGTTTCTTTTAGTACCTTTTTACAAATCTGGTTTTCTTTGTGTTTCTAATTTTACTTAAATTACATGGGTGGGTTTTGCCACATACTGTGTAAAAGAGGTAACATCTGTGCTACACATTGAGTTGGGAGCTCCCAGCAGTCCTGCTTAAATATTAGTTCAGTTCATTAATTTTAGTTTTGGGGAGAATCCTGGGTCAGATGGTGGCTGTCATATGATGTTCTTCCTCTTTTTTTTTCAACTGTGGGTCCTCTCTCTTATTTTGTCAAGTACATTAAGTTTCTTGAACTATAGTTGTGTTTGATTAAGGCATGGTGTTTAGCAATTTGGAGACTCAGCTAACAGAACTATGAGAACTGTGCGTGCTGGATGTTTGGTGCTTGCAAATAAGCCAAACACATGGCAGCAGCTCAGTGAATTTAGGCATGTAGACATGGTCAAAGAAACCTGCTGAAGTTCAAACTGAGCATCACAATGGACAAGAGGGCTGATTTAAGATGGACTGTCTGAGTATTTCAAATAGTATTGCTAATCTGCTGGGATTTTTTTCACACATCCTTCTCTAGGGTTACAGAGAATGATCTAAAAAAGAGAAAATATCCAGTGAACAGCAGTTCCTTTCAGAGGAGAATGTCCAGACTGTCACGCTGATTAGAAGGCAGCAGTAACTCAAATAACCACTCGTTACAACCAAGATATGCAGGAGAGCATCTCTGAATGCACAACACGTTGAACCTTGAACTAGGTGGGTTATAGCAGGGGCTTGTAGCCAAACCGGATGCCACTCCTACCAGCTAATAACAGGAAATTAAAGCAAGAGTTTCTACAAGATAGAAAAATGTTGCCTGGTCTGATGAGACTCAATTTATACTGCAACATTTAGATGACAGGGTCAGACTTTGGCCTAAAATGAATGAAAGCTATGCACTATCACAAAACTTGTCAACAATTCAGACTGCTGCTGGTGGCACATTTTTAGTCTGTGGTACCAATGCAGCATTGTTTACTTAAATGACTCAGCAGTCATCAGATCTCAATCCAATAGAGGACCTTTGGGATGTGGTGGACCATGAGATTTTCATCATGGGTATGTGTAACCGTGTGATGCCATCATGTCAATATGAACCAACATCTCTCAGCACGGTTTCCAGGACTCTGTTTTTATTAGTGCCATGAAAAATTAAAGCGGTTCTGATGGAAAAAAGGGGGTTAAACCAGTTACAGTATAGCAAGGTGTGCTTAATAAATTGGCAGGTGAGTGTAAGTGGTTCAGGTTTAGTATAATAAATCCATATTTCTACATAGTTTCCATAGCTTGTGGGGATAGGTTAATTGGAAAATCCAAATTGCCACTAGGTGTGAATGTGCGAGCGAATGTGAGTGTGAATGGTTGTCTGTCCCTGTGTGTTAGCCCTGCGACAGACTGGCGACCTGTCCAGGGTGTACCCCGCCTCTCGCCCTATCACAGCTGGGATAGGCTCCAGCGCCCCCCGCGACCCTGAAAAGGATAAGCGGCAGTGAATGGATGGATGGAATTTCCATTGGATGAACAGAAGAGGAACAGAAGATACTGAATCTGGTTGTTGACCGGTAGTCTCAGTAATAACTCACAAAGAATAAAAATTAATACAAGACTTTCAAGTTAGCTCTCAGAACTGTGCCTTTCTAGTTCGTACAGTCACCACAGGTATGTAAAGGTCCATCGTTTGAATCCCCCAGTTTCTACCAGAATAATGATTCATGCGTGTGATATTTTACAAAGTGCTCGTTGACATTTGCGTGCCATCTGCTCGGACTGGCAAAGGTCGAAAGCTGAGTTGGTCCTCAGAGTATGCAAACTGAAACCTCTTGGTTTCAAAGTGTACGGGAGCTGCTGTAGAAGCAACAGGTTCTGACTGTGGTCAGCTAGCCACAAATAGGCCATGTGTGTCATTTTCACAACTAGTGAAGAAAGAGTTAAAATGTAGTCATGGTGAGATTCAGTTAGTTACTTTGTCCGGTTTTCTTCATACAAACCAACAAAAAAATGGTTGCTTTATATTCTTTCTACATCTCATCAGCTGTATATGTCTCATAATATGATTTATTTATTTTTATAACTACTCATTGTTATGTACACCTCTGTCTCCTGAAATATTTACCATCCAGCTACTGAGCTGACTATCGTTCTTTTTAACCTGCTCTCTCCTCTCTGACTCATGCCTTGTGCTGATTGGTTGCAGGAAATCATGTTCATGCTGGTTGGCTCACCTCCATCAGCTCCAGCATTATTCCTCACTTGGTCTTTGCTGTCTTGTTTATCAGTTATGAGCTGAGCTGGGACTTACCAGCAGTACTGTTTTCGTTGATGGTTGTCAGTAATATTAGTTGGGGTAGACGTCTTTAGCCACAAACCATTGTGTGGCTGTTCTTCTTCCTCTTTTGCTTGATTTACCTCAGGGGTCCCATCTGGCTTGATTTTGATTCAGTGGCTGAAAGCTAATATGTTTGTAGTATTATTTTTAAGATTTCAAATGTTGCTGAAAATGAAAGCGAGCTGACATGATGTACCGTTTTTAATCTTTCAGTTTCCTCCTCAAATACCGAGTCATGACTGCATCTGTTTCCTGGGGGCAGTTGTGGCTCAGGAGGAGGTATAGTGGGTTGTTTATCAAATTACATTGCATGCATGTTAACGTATCCTTGCAGTGCGTGTGTGTTAAGACAAGGTGTTTTGTTTTAGAAGTCACTAAATGGGCGTAATTGGGTGAATGTACTGAAAGCACTGTGAGTGGGGCTGAGATGTTCCCAGAGAGGTGGAGTCCAAGACCCGAGCCGACATGTTTAAACCATGTTTAACACAGCGGCTCAAATTTGATCTGAAATTACTGATCTTGATCTTGCTCTGCCTCTCAAATTGTTGCCATCCTTTATCAGTGTCATCTTTGCAACATCAGTGATGTCTGTGCTGTAGTTTTGTGTAACTTCTCCCTCGTGTGGTTAACATTAGACATCACATGAGAATCACTGTGCAAAATGTGACAAGATACGCAAGCTGAAAACTATTTTAAGCCACAAAAAGCTTGAGACATTCAATAATCTGGGTCAAGACATTGAGACTGTGGTTAAAAAAATGGGACAAAAGCTGCAAATTTAAAGCATCCAATGCACCAAAAGCTGGATTTCAAACACTTTAGGCAATCGTTTCCCTTTCTGTAGTTTGTGCAAGCATTTTTTTTTAATGCTATATGGTGTGTCGTGGCTTTAAACCAGTGAAAATTAACACTAAAGAGGTCCTGCCGATGTGTTTCTGAGGTGAGAGGCCAAAACTAAGCTAGCATCCTGTGCCTGTGGTCGATGACTCAGTTCCTGAGAGCGAGGGAAACATGAGAGGGTGGAGATACATGCAGATCATATAGACAATACGAGAGCGAGAACAGTGGGTTGAGATGTTGAGAAAAAAAGGGGGGGGGGGTTAGGGTAGACTGCAGCAGGTGGGGAAAAAGAGAAGTAGACACAAAAAGAGTGAACAAAAACAGCATGTAAGCATGCATCTGATCTAATGCTCTCCTTTTTTCAGTGTTTTCACCTGATTATTATTATTACAGAGATTATAATCCCAACCTGCAACTCAAGGACCAGTGACTAACCCAAAACTGATGCCTGGTCATAGGTTGTAACCCACAGTCCAGGTTCAGCTTCATCCTAAAGTTGTTGGATGAAGGTACAAAGCTTTGAGATTCTTCGAAATAAAGGGCCCACATCAATCGACCGCCCTGTTTTCAGCATGCTTTAGGTTGCGTAGCGTGCATTAACAGAACAAGCATAGAGCACTAAGCACAAATGAAACATGCATCAAGTGAGTGACAAGAGACACAGTGAGGGCGGGAGGAGAGGGTGAGAGAGAGGAAGAGAGAGAGAAAGCGGCAAGCAGAAAGCTCATAGCTAAGGAGCGAGAGCAGCGTCAGAAGAAGAGGATCGCTTTAAAAAGGACAAAATAAGGAAAAAACAAAAAAGGAAACTCACCAGTCCCGCTGATGGTCATACGTCAACTTTAAGTGGCTAAAATCTCAGTGAGTAGGAGAGAAAGAGCAAAGTAAATTCATCACCACCATGAAGCTGTGGAGCCGTGTCTGCTTCCTCGGTGAGTTTAACTCAACTGTCACGCAGCTTTCATATCTGATTTCACGCTCTATTATCTCGCTAGAGGAAGCTTGAAGTTGTGGTAAGTTAAAATTAAAATTAAAGGGAACAGAAAAACAAGGAAAGCCTTGATTTGCTCCTAAATCTGCACTTGCATGCATTTGATTACATTTCAGCGTCATTCAGGGACTTGAGAAGCATGACATATCCAGGAAGTAATCTGGGAGCACACAAATCTCGCCATATGCACGCCCTTCTTTGAATCTGCTTTTTGTGCAAAGCAATGCTAATATCACCAGATTAGCAGAATTTATTAATTCAACATGAGGCTAAAAACAGGTGTTTTCTTTTTAAGATGTAATAATTTGAATCATTTGTCTCGCTGCAAATTTTAATTTTTCAACCACAAAAATCGTGAATGCACCTATAAATATAAAGGTGTTTTGGTTGCAGATTTAATTACTGTAAACAGAACACGCACACAATACATATAACAATGTAATATACAGATAAGGTTTGCAGGCTTACAGGGGAACTTTCGTAGAGAGGTCGAAGGTCAGAGTGCAGAGTGACTGAAAGTTTGTAACTGACTGATTGATACGATTTAAAATGATATATCTCCTGTCCTGCTTCTCTCACCATTCTCTGCTCTCATTTTCACACCAGCTGTTCTGTTTTTCACACGTCTTTGCAGCACCAGTTAACAAACGTTCCTTGTCAACCAAGTGACCGTAAATGAGCATGTTTAGTTGGTTTGTGTATCTCACACAGGCTAGCCACAGAATCTGGATGACATTTACATTGTTAGGGTAAAGTGTAGAATCATGTTGCACACCCACAGTCTGCGACCTGAGGCAATTTCAATTGTTTTTATCTCATTTGATCTCTTTCCATGACTAACTAGCTCACTTTTTACTGCATGTTTATATGTTGCTCATTCTCTCTTTTTGTTTCAGTTCTAGCAGTTTCTCCTATTTGCCTGGGTACTGAAACTACAAGTGATGCACCTCAAAACAATGGTATGTTCCAATGGAAATTAGAAAATTATTGAATTAACATAAAACAAGCTTAGAATACTGATGTTCTTGCATACCTCAAGTCCAAATACAGATGGACTTGAAGAGAAAGTGACAAAAAGCAAGAGTCTGACTTTTTAAAAACTTTTATGATCATTTAGATGTTTGAATATTTGTATTGTATTTAAAATATTGGACTGTTTAAGTCATTAAAAATTAACGATACTACAGTATAAATGTCCTCTTTTATAAGAATAAATCCTGTATTAAGTAAATCTGTTTAGTTTAATGCATGCTCACAGTACCTGAAGTTAAAGTACTCATTATGCAGAATTAATAGATGTGTCAGAAACATTGATTGATTAATGTGAAAATGCTTTGATGATGATTTCAATGACTTTATATGCCAGTGAGTTGCTTGATCTATAATAATAATACTGAATAATTTAGTGATGAATTTTTCTTTTATGTAGAAAATATGCATTATTAATATGTATTTAGTAATTAAAGTCTTTTGATAAATATATGGTAGTTGGTGGAGCATCTAATCATATTTTAGGAGAGTGGTGGGGTTGGGTTTGGGGGCAATGGCCACCAAGCACACACCCTGTAGACACACCCCTGAGATGGGATTTTAAAAGCAAAATAGTTTATGGTTTTGACCAAAGTTATAGTGAACTAAAGGATACTGTACAGGATGAATTTTCAGTTTTAGTCTTTGTCAATTTAAAACCTTCCCAATGAGACTTTTGGTGCATTTGTTCTTGAGCCGGTACATAATAACAATTTTGGTACTTTGGACCTTCTTATTGTATCTTCTTAATTCTCACAACAGCCTAAATCTGGTCAGCACTCTTTGGCTTCTTAAACTGCCCTGTAAAATTTGGCTTGGTATAACTTTATTTATTGTAATGACGGGCTGCAGAGTTCTATTCCCTTTCTTTGTCACATAAATGTGTTTTCCCACTTTTTAAATATATGTTTCACTACATCATTAGTAATGTTGAAGCAGTCCTTCAACGTTGCTAGCTGTCCTGCAAAGTGCTGCTTTGGAAATGGGGAAAATAACTGTGATTTTGTGTTTATCTCCTTCATGTCAGATACAAAGGCTTCTGCCGCCACGATCACTTCCCCACACCATTCAAATACCACAGATGCTGAGAGTACTACAGCAGTGATGACAAACGTTACAGTAAGTCTATTTACCTTGAACTTAAACTGCAAGTTGTAGTTGTCAAAGTGGGAAAAATGTTTAAGAGTTTCAGGTTTTAGAACATAAACTTCAAATAGCTTTTATTTCATAAAGCGAATTAATAGTAACACCTACAGCAGTCTGGCTCTCTTTAAAATGCAAAAGCCACCTATTCAAGGTTAAGGGACGATCTGCACACAGATATATGTTGCAGCTATTTCCTGGTGCACAAAATGCAGTCACTTCCTGGAGTCTTGTTGTCACTATGAACCTGCATAGTTAAAGTTGCTGCTCAGATGTAAAGAGAGTTAGAGAACCACAGGCTGTCGTTTACTGCCTTTAATCACAACTCTTATTGTCACACAACATAAAGAGTAATTATTTAATTTCTGTTTTCACAAATTCAGCTGATCTTTGGATGGTTAACTAGATTCTCCATCAACAGCTTTACATCCCAAATAGTTCTTTTCAGCTTCGGATGAAGAAAAATATAAGTTTAGGATCAGAATAACACTGAGCAAACCATTTTAAATCTCATAGTTTTGTTTGATTCTTTGATTCTTTCTGTCTTATGCTAAATTTGCCAAAGCCGGAGGCCAAGGGTTGGTGATTCAATCTCTGGCTACTCAAAGCTGAAGTATCCTTGATACTGAACCATGCGTGCGAGTGTTAGCTTAAAAGTACTTAGGCATACAAAAAAGCAATCATATTAATGGGTGAATGGCCTGTAGTAAAAAATTGCTGTAGTAAAAAAATTCTCAAATTGAGCAGAAAATGTCTTTATAAGTAGGAATTTAATCTAAAAAGTTATCTACTAATTTACACGTTACTTACATAGTGCTACAATGTAAGTAGAAAAGCACAATGTGAGTAATTTAATCAGAACGTCATTTAACTGGATGTGATATCATCACAGTTGAAGTGCAGGATCACAGACTAAAGATAAACCAAGCCTGAACACACCTGAAGACAATGTGGAGGCGTCTTAGATCTGCCTGCACAAGCTGACTCCTCTGGTTGCAGAACCATGCAGATTATATAGAAGTGTTTCCTTTTTTTTTGGGGGGGGGGGGTATTTGATTTGACCTCATTTGATTTGCTACCTCTCTAAACATGTTCCTGAGGAGTTAAAGGTCTCAGATGCTTAGTTAAAGTCATATTGCACTCAACACAATTTCCTTTTTTTAATTTATAGTCTAATCTCAGTAAAATACATGAGAAAGGAGTGTGTGATTTAGGTTGTGGCTCCTGTACCAGCATGCAGTGAGCTCAGTTTCACGCCCAGACTCATCCTTCGATGGTGACGTCAAATTTCAAAAAGCCAAGATGGCAACTAGAAAAGTTTTCATCTAAAGCCTTCGAAATAAGACTTCTCAAACCACTGTGTGATACCACAGTGGCTACAGACACCTTTTTTTTTTTTTTAATTCACAGTCTATAGACATGGCTCCCCACATCAAAAAACAACTCACTTGAACTACAAAGACTCCTCATAGGAAGCCTTTTGAATCAGAAACGACAGCTGCACAGAGTCAGATGTCTTTGTATTCAATGAGTGAAACAGAAATCAGGCAGATTACAGGATGAAATGTTTCAAACCAAAGGATGTCTGTTACTCTTCACAGTCTGGAGGTACAGTGGCTACTACTCTAACAAGTACTAATGTACCAACGAAAGAGACTACCAACATAGTCACACAAGGAGGAGCAGACCGTGGTGGTCAAATGACTCAAACGACAACAAGTACCAGCTCAGGAACTACAGGTACCGTCACATATTCAGAAAGCGCATGCACAAGTTGTGTGCCTCAGTTTGTCTTCCTGTGCATCAAACCACAACACTCGCAGGCTCACACACGCTGTAGCTGTAAGCAGACTGCAGACACAACCACTCAAACACTCTCACCCTATTCTAACACACCGTCAAACTGAATATTCAGACACAAGCGAGTGGCACGTCACCGTATCACATAAAAGGACCACAAAGCAACACACACACAATCTAACCAAAGTTTAGGTATTTTAATTTGCAGGCTTTAGGGTATTTCCTATAGACAGGACTAAAACAAAGGCAGACCTGGTTAGGAGTAGATATAAAGGTAAGTAAGTAGTAGACATAAAAGTATCATCATAATAAAACTGTAAACAAACAAGTACTGATCCTTGTGGAACACCTTAATCGATTCTTTGGGATATTAAACTGAAACAATCCTTACAGTTTTTTTGAAAAGCAGCTTCTCAATAGTAATCACGTGGATGCTAACAGGAAATATGAATAAATGGAAAGGAGTTCCTAGCTTAAATTGAATCACTATGCTTAAAGAGTGTCTGCTAAACAGAAAGTCACTTGTAAATGTTGCAAATTAACTAAAGAAAAATGAAATGCTGATCCTCTTGTAAATTTAACTTTATCTGAACTGAGCCTGCTGTTTGTTTCTTTTGGGACCTCCTCCAGCTGCTGGCTCGTCTGCAGGTAAGAATCTTTATTATGTTATCTATTATGTTATTTAAGCATTGTGTAGACAGAGAGATTTTCATGAAAATGGGATGTTTATAACTTTTTCTCTCTCTCATTATTTCAGTTATATTTACATGTTCAAAATAAAATTATTCTATCTATGTTTAATTCTACTATCATTTTCCACATTTTTACTTTCTTTTTTTTGTTACTGTTTTTTACTAAATGATTGATTACATCGGTGGTTACATTTTTTGTGTGTGTATCATCAAAAACCTGAGTGTTCCCCAAAAAATGTTTTTAAAAAAACATCACTGAATTAGACTGAATTGCATCAAATATTTACAATTGCCCAAATGGGCACTAATGTTGTAGTGAAATTCTTAAAACTACAGTGGCCAGTTGTTTCAGTGGTAATAAATAGGATCTAGAATCTTTATTAAAACAACAAAACTGTGAAATTGTTTAGATGTTAATGGATTTTTGGCACATATCAGTGGTTTCCTGTGAGCTGCCTTGGGTTGTGACTGGCAGCACTTACTCAGGATGTGCCTGGTTACCATTACTCAGCCACAGTTCCACCAAATGCAAGTTTTGACACGACATGCCACACAGAACACTGGCCAGTGCCAAAAGTAGGCCAGATTTGGCTCAAATGAGTGTGCTGCTAGGGCGAGACACCTTTTAGTTTTTCTTACTTGGTGGGACTAAAAAAAAATCAACCATAAAAAATGCTAGTGACCCCCAGTGGTTGCAATGCTGATTACATAATGAGAAATGGAAACTGCAATTTCTCTACAGTTCTACTTTCGCATCATTAAATACTTTTACTTTTTAAAGTGATGTCCTCAGGGGTTTAGCGAAATAACAGCTCAATATTAATTGTGCCCACTCCCTTTGTTGGGTGGTCCCAATGTTATTACCACTGCTTTTAAAACAGTTCTGCTTATCTTTATTTCTAGGTTATGTGGTCCTGGCGCTTATCATCATAGTGATTTTAATTCTGTGTATCATCCTCTACCTCTTGAGGAGAGCCTCCAGGGTAAGAAAAAGAAATGGAAGTAGAAATTATTTTCTGTGGGCTTAGCCTTGGCTTATTATATTACAATTAAAACAGGTATACACACATCATGTTCGCTTATTAGTATCTTACTTCTTTGTTTGTTTGCGCAGACATATTCATTTGACCTCCAGCGTCCAAATCCTGTTGGCCATCTCAGCCAGCCCACTGGCACCTTTGAGCCAGTCTACCTGGATGATCTGGGTGTGTTTCTGTGGAATTACCTTTTACATATACATGTCTGCACTTAAGATGATCCTAATGAGTTTGCTTTGGTGTTTGTATGCATGTCACATCTCAGAGCGACCGGTACCTAAAGATATTGAAGCCACTGATGACCTTTCACCTCCACCGGTCGCTAACGGCACGAGTCTACAGTCGGAGGAAAAGGACTCCACCGGAGAGAACGGTACAAAATGAAACTGTTTTTCAGTTCTCAAAGACAGAGCTTTAATTTTTCAAGTGAATAAAATGTAAAGCTATTAACTATAAATTCTATTTTTGATGATCATGCGAAAATTGTCCTTCATGTCCATCGTAATTGCGCTATAATCTTGATAGCATCACTCAGTTGCTGCAGATTTATCACATACACATCTGTGATGAGACTCCCGTTTTGCCACTTCCCAAAGGTGATTGAGATTTGGTGACTATGAAAGCCATTTTAGTTCTGTCAGAGGTTGCAAGAGTACAAACATTCTGTACTTGAGTAGAAGTACAATATACTAGTGTTAAAAATACTCCAATAAAAATTGAAGTACTGTTTTAACTTCTTTACTCAAGTAAAAGTAAAAAAAGTACACACCCTGAAATGTACCATAAGTAAAAAAGTAAAAAGTAGCTCTTTGGCAGATGTTTTTGTTTTGTGCAAAGCTAACTGAACCTTGTGCTATATTAACAATAAAATAATATCAGTAGATGGGAATACAAACTTTAATGTTACCTTTTTTATTCTAATTACACTCAGCTCGAATCTCAAGAAAAAGAAGGAAAATAAAAAAAAATATCTATTTTCTGTTGCCTACATGTAGATGGTGACTTTAACTCTAAACAGGAGAATGTGTACAGTCAGGAGTTAAAGTGGGATACAGCAGGTGGGGAAGCCTAAAATTGGTAGTAATGGCTCAGTGTCTGGAAAAGAATCATGACTCAAAATAATTTCTGTTGAAAGCTCCAGTAAATTTTCTTAGTATAAAGGCTGTGATCACCTGATCTGCTACTCTTTGTGGATTTGCACAACTGAATTCAACCAGATGTCAGCAGATTTTTTACCAGTTGTCCTGGCTGATTTCCATCGTTTTCACTGTCAGTCAACTCTTTATGCTGTCTGTTTTATCTAGATGATATAATGTTGGTATGAATGTGGAATTTGGTCAATGGATCGCAGCATCATCAGTTAAAAATCATATGAATCTCTACTACACTTGATGAAACCTAACTCTGAGCATGAAACCACAGCCAGTCACACACTGGTGCACTAACTAGATGCTAAACTACTGCAGCAACCTGCAGAGTCATTTCTGTGTTGTGCCAACCCCCGCAACCCCCCCACCCCAAAAAACAAAAACAAAAAAACAAAACCCTGACCACTTTAAATCCTGACTGTGACATGCAGTTTTGCCTCTTTTATCTGTTGTATGCTAACTCCTCTGGTAATGCACAAACAGGATTGCCTTTCATTTGTTACTGTTTATGCTCAAATCAGTTTAATGTTTGAAGGTTCGCAATAATGTGAAAAAAATAAGTCCTCTGTAATGTGTTAATGTAAGGAGTAGAAAGTACAGATATTTGTTTAAAAATGTGCAGAGTAAAAGTTAAAAAAAACCTACTAAGTTTAAACTACTACTAAGTACAGATACCTGAAAATTCCACTTAGGTTATAGTAACTACGTATTTGTACTTCAAGGTAAAATTGAGGTAAAATTCCTCAGATAGGAAGAGATGCAGTATGATCGCAAATTAAAAATAAGATTGCAAATTACACGTGTTGTGTAACTGTTTGTTGTGGGAAGGGCTTTAAACTACAGTAATTAATGTCTTTAACACCTTGGGGATTACCCAAAATTACATTCAAGTCTCAATACATTTGCTAACTCTGCAACACTAATGAAAGTTGAACATTATCTTAAGAATCCTGTTTGTCTCCTGTTTGACCTCTCTATTCAGCTCCTGAGGAACAGCTAGAAGCAAACGGTGTGGAGACTTCACCCGCTGAAAACACCACTCCCTCATTGAGCAGCGATGAAGCTGACAAGATATCCAACCCACCGAGCAGTACCAACCTGTTCTTTGATGCTATTGGGGAGCAGCAGAATGAAAACAACAACAACCCTAGTAAGATTTTTCTTTAATAATGCAAATACAAACACAAAGCACTACGGTCATTTCTCTTTCGAATTTTCAGAAATCAAGCAGGACTTGGGGGAGAAAGTTCATTGTGAAGGTCAAACATATAACTCTGTTCTATGTATGTCTAAAGACGAAACATGAAATATTCTCAAATCAGCAATGAATTTCTTTGTATACATATGACTCAACTTTGACACATATATCCAATAATAATCCAATAAGTGAGGTCAAACAAATTGTTTCATGCTGCAAAGAAAAGCTGCCAGTTGTAGTCAACTATCATTACAAGTACAAAGTTAATAGGCTTTGTCCGTGTCAGGCTATTTACCATGACATTCATGCCTATAATGAGTGTATGGAAACGTTCCAACCACAGCTGTATATGGGACTCTTACTGTGTTTGCTGGTGTAAGGAGTGATGTGACTTTTGCTTCCCTGAACAATCCCCCAGCTCCAAATGTGGACTTTTTTTTGTTTTTAGTTCATGCAAAATTCAAAAGGTAGACCTAGAAACAGGTCAGTAACCAACTGAGGGTAAAGACCATTTGGCTTTAAATGAAGATGTCTGCATTTTAAAGGTGTGGGCTGCAGAGGTGATACATCAGTTTTACTCTAATAGTGAACATTGTCTGTTTCTGTGGCACTTTTTAACGTTTTACTGCTGCACAGTGATTAGGTGTTTGCAGATAAGTTGGCAATTTCCATTTTGCAATCCACTGTCTTCTTCAATCCCAATCATCAGGAAAGCGATAAAAGATTTTTTTTATCTGTCCTTGTTGGTTGCACCAGCGAACAGCACAGCAGATTATATGCATTGTGAAAAAAAGCGATAATATGTATGGAAACGACGTGTGAGTATTGTGTCAAAGTTCATGTAAGTTGCAAGTATCACGTGGAATATGGTGGACAGCTCTTGAGAAATGTGCACATGATGTCACATGAAATCTGGTTAGAGTTAGTAACTGACAGGAATGAATAATTTGGACAAATAAATTCAGTTTTGTCTTTGTCTTCTCTCACAGCAGTTTGCGCCAGTGACCCATTTGTTGAAATAAACCTGGACGAGCCAGCGTGGTGTGATCAGCTCCTCAATTCTTCTGAAGGTTCTTCCTCGGTCCTCCCCTTCTCTCCATTCTCCTTATCCTCCTCTTCCTCTTAGCACCTTGAATCTTATCCTCTTCGATCAACATATAGGCAGAGACTGTCTTTCGTAGCACATGGACATGAGCACGACATCTTTTGTTCCCAAAGCTAGTATGGATTGTCAGGTGAACAACCAAGGAATTAACATCAACCTGTAAACATGAAGCTAGCTTTAACTGATTTCTTATTGTGATTTTATATGTTTTTTTGTTCAAACTTAATGGTCTCTTTTAGTATTTTTTTTCTAAGACTATATGAAGGATTTTAAACTGATTTTAATTGAATTGTTTGAAACGGAGCAATTTGGGAAGCTCAAAGAGACAGTCCAAAATTGCATCTAAGAAAAAGAAGCATTGAAGAAATGTTAACAGTTTTTACCCAAATCACAACTTTTCCTGCATTTAACTGACTGATTATTATTGTTACCTAACCACACTGCAAACTTCATACCAAAGGAAGTCAAATAAGCGAGGTAGCTTATTCGTGGCATCTAGACTTACAATAACACCTGAACTTTTTTACAAATGTCATCACTTCATGAGTGACTCCAGTCACTCCAAAGTGGGCTCTCAGATCTAACATTCTTTATAAGTAGGCTAAATTTCTCTCAGAAGAGATATTTGGTTTTAAGTCAGATTCTTTTGGGGAAATTCGTGTGTAAAAAGCACTCACATAGGAAACAGTTGATTAACTTTTTGTACATTTTAATATTGCAATAATAATTTAAGGTTGTAATCCCATAGACACACATGGATATACACAAGAATGATACATCATTTGGGGACTACATCTCATTAGCAATAAATATAAAACTATCTTTAATGTTTCCTTATGATTTTTTTTATTTCGTTTGTTTTACACATTGTCAGCACATCAAACTTAAATCAAATTAGTTTTTTCCTAAAACCTTTGCCCCAGTAGCATTCTTCTACTCCATTTTATTTACTAAAGCATCATAAAACAGCAGCAACAACTATTACTCTCAAATTATCGATGTAGGCTAGTTTCCCCTAAACCTACAGTAACATTTGTGAAATCTCTGAACTATAGAAAATAAACTCTGTGTCATAGTTACTGTAAATATTTTTGTATACAATATATGTTTTAGTAGAATACTATGAACCATTCACATTTATTCAAGTTCTATATTTTAATTTTGTGACTATGGATGTTTCCATTCTACTAGAAGTTTAAATGCTTTAATTTTTTTAACCTACATTTATTTTGTCATAAATAAACTAGCTTCTTTTTAGAAGCTAGCTAAAAATAAATTTTACTACTGCCATTTTGCTTAATGTGCTAGTTCAAACTGATATATAAATAAAACATTTTCTGACTATTGTTAAAAAGACATTGAGAAGTGTTATTTTGTTTCATGTTAAAAATCAAATTGTTTCAAATAAAACAAATTTTTCCAGAATTTCACTGTTATGCCTTCTTCATTGTCTTTATTATCCTGATGGTTAAAAATGTCTCTAAGCAGTTTGGTATTAATGTTTCTTTCATTTCACTAATTTTTGGGTTCATTTTATTTGCTGCCTTACTCAAACCTTTTCAGGAAGTCATCTGTGTATTCTTTTGTCCATTAAAACTATAAAATAATTTTGACTTGGCTGTCTGTGAGTGGCAGCATGTGTGGTAACAGCAGGATGGCTGGTGGTTAGCACTGTTGCTTCACAGCAAGAAGATCCTGAGGCTGGGGTCTTTCTGTGTGGAGTTTGCATGTTCTTGTGGGTTCTTCCCAGGTACTCCAGGTTCCTCCCGCAATCCAAAGGTGGGGAGTCAGTGGCCCATAGTAATGAATGGTTGTCTGTCTCTGTGTGTTAGCCCTGCAACCGATTGGTGACCTGTTTAGGGTATTCCTGGAATAAAGTCATGACCCTGAAAAGGATAAGTGGATGGATGTCTGTGAGTATGTATACTCCTACTTGTGGCCATGGCCCTTAGGTCTCGGGGTCTTCAATCACTTTATTAGTATTAAATAGCTGATGTTAACATTTTTTACCCCACACAGAAAGCCTTGATCAAGCCAGTATTGTTTAATCACAAAGATAGCACACCACAACCTTTCCTGTTTCAAATCCTATAATTAACTTTTTAAATGATCATTTTTGCAGGATGTAAAAAACCAGAAAATACATTTTAAACAAGAAATTGGAATTAAATTATTTGGTGTTGATGAGATGTAAAACTCAAAAGAAACTTGGATTAATTACTTGTAATCTGAGAAACTCATCTCTACAGCTATAAATAAGTCTTGTGTCTGCACTTTCTTTCTGAACTATGGCAAACACCACATCAGAGGTGGTGCTGTCAGTGCCATTCCCAACTGTGTTAGGTGTTAAAGTCGATCTCTGAGTTGATCAGCAGCTGCTGTAAAAGACAAAAATAAATAAATAAAGGAAACAGTTAACATATGTTCATGTCCAGAATGAGCACATTTTGATGTTTGTCTTACATGGTTGACATGTGTTTTAATTATCAAAGCTGATCTTGACTAATAATAAAATTCTCAACAATTAAAATCCATCAAGTGCAGATTATAAGTCCAGCCAGTGAAAGAGGGAAAATTAAAAAAAAATCATTAATTCTACTGAATAAACTTACCAGTGACTTTGACTTCACATTTTGCTGAACCTGAGGAGTAGTTAGTAAACACTGCACAAACATAAAGACCCGAGTCATCAGTCCTGAGTCTGGACAGTTGAAGTCTGAGTCGTCCTTCTCTGAGGGCGTCTTTGTCACTCTGGACTCGTCCTGAAAACTTTTCATCCTGAGACTCTGACACCTCAAAGTAATGAACAAAATTGTACAAGACTACTATTTTTTCTTCAATTTTCTGATAACAGAGGACACTAATCAAAGACATGTCATCTATGATGGTGAACGTCCACTCCAGTGTGATGTTGTGGTTCTCCTCTGCCTGATAGGAGGTCTGTGTCACATTGACTACAAATGATCCTGTTGAGGAGACAGAGAGGGAAAGAGAGGAGCAGACACACTGAGAACTGGAACAAATCTGTTGTTGAGCTTTATTTGGAGTTCATAAAGTGAAGCTGTAAACTAACCAGAGACACATGAGGTGAGGATGATGAGCAGCAGGATCCTGCAGATCATCTTCTCCCTGTGAGAGGAGACAGAGGTGAAGAGTCATCAACACATGAGGTCAAAGGTCAGCACAGCTAGAAGAAGGAAATCTACAGTCTGACTTCATTCACTCATCACAACATCTGATCCTGTTCATGATCCTGATTATTACACTGACTGACCAAAACTACATGAACTACAAACACAGCATTGGAAGCAACCAGGAGAAAAATTTGCTCTCAAAATATTTGACATATTATTTTTTTTTATATTCAGAGTTGCAAAAATATATATCTGACACAAGGTGGGGCCATGTTTCAACATATAGAAAACAGCAACACTGTGAAATCTGTTTTCTGTGATGGTGTTTAAAGGAGTGTTTACCATCAAAATGAAGATACTATTTTTATGAATATAAGTTAGAAATCAACTAGCACCATAGTTCTCTCTAGATTTTTTGAGCTTCATTTCAAGGATTTTTTTTGTACCTGTTACTTACACTGAGAATTTTTTTAACTGTTTAAATACTTTGCTACAGACACACAGAATGAGCTACAGTTCTCTAAAAGCATTATGTTAATGACACAACCTCTTTAACTCTTTAAAGCATTAATCATAAAATAATTGGCAGAAAATTAACATTTTTGAAAATGTAGTGTTTATTGAACCTGACAGATAAAAAAAAATAAATATGAATTTGCATCACATTTGCTACATCTGGCTTCTGTTTAAAAAAGTGTTTTGGTGGGAAAAACAAAAATCACATTGATGATGTAGAAATCTCAAAAACTTACAAATTCTCATGCATCTAGTAATTTACTACTTAATCCTACTACTACTTGTACTAATAACAGTCTATGCACAGTCTTGTTTTTTCATCACTAACAGTAGCAATAGAAGCAGAAGAACATTGTACAAACATACATGTGTTGCTTCTTCCTTTCTCAGATGGTAACAAACACCGTTGTCTTTGGTTGTCACTGCCTCCAAAAAATGCGCAGTTTAAACTGTTAACATGAACCTCGTTTAACAAAGCTCATGCAGGTCTGTGCAGAGTACAGGGTCCTCTTCCAGACTGCAGAGTAAGCAACAACTGAGTTTGTTAACCCCGAGATAAGAGAAAGTGAGCAACTGATGCAACAGGCTAAATTCAACAAATAATCTTTGAGCTCACATATCCAGTCACATCATTAGACAGACAACAACCTACAAGCTAATTTTCATTTAAAGGAGTTATCACCCAGTTCAGAATAAACTGACTTGTTTGTTGCAGCAGTGTGCCGGGGCACTGACAAAAAATGATCAGACAAAAGCAGGTTCAGAGGAAATACTATGAAACATTCACTGTTTCCGTGAAAAGTTATGTCGTGATTTTTCTGATTCAAAAAAATAAACAAATGAATAAATAAATAAATCCAGACCAGTGAGGGACCCCAAGTTGCTCATCTGTGGGAGTAGTACAATTATTACTATTATTATTATTATTATTATTATCATTTTTACAGTTGTGACTCCTGATTTGTATTTTCGGTCTTTTGTGAAGTCATGAACTCCCTCAGTTCTTTATAGGGATTGAACTTTTATAACTCCAGCAGTTTTTGCCTATGTTGCACTAACCAGGGAGCAGCAGTATTGAATAGTCTTGGATTCATGGGAATTCTGTTTATCTCCCTTACACCAAATCATTTTGGTATTACCAAAAATGAGCTTAGAGGTACAGTGTGTAAAATCTCAGCACTGGCAGTAGAGTGCAAGTAAGTGCTGCTGTTACTTTTAGGCAGCATTAGAGAAACTTTCTATGATGTGGATCCAACATTATTGCACTTAGAAACTTAGCAAAGAAACCTTCATGCTATGTGAGAATGTAATCAAACAATTTATCAGAGGGAAAGTGTGATTTTTTTTTATTTTTTTTTTCGGACACTGGAACCTAGCATTAGCTGGCATCATGTTAGCTTATAAGCAGCTGTTGTTATTAAAACAGTTTGTCAGCTGTTAAAAGAGGGGAGAGTCACATGTGTAACTGTGACAATATATGAAAAAAAAAATAAGCTTGCTTATTTATGTTTTTATTTGTCACAGCCGTGGCTTCAGTTCCTCGTGAGAAAGACATTATGAGAAGTTAAAGTTAAAAGTAACCTATAAGATTAATGCATATGTGGTCAGTCTCTAGCTACATACGTAAAACAAAATTAGGAGTAGGAGAATAGACGAATGTTGACTTTATATTTTTGTACATTAAACAACTGTAAGAGAGAAAATGTTCATTTGAAATACACAAACCTAGAGTGCAATAAAGCATGTGTACTCAAGTTCAGAGATGAGTGTTTGACATAAGTAGCTTTTTTTCTGTTGTTTCACTTTATTTTATCACATTTGGATTTATAAATCTGTTTCTTATCTGCAAGTTCCATGATTACCTTTGTAGTAATTAATTCAGGAAGAAAGATTTTCCGCATGTCTTTTTCCTTTAACCAAGCTCCTTAGACTCCTCCTCCCAGTAGCAACGTCCAGTCAGATTCTCTCTACTCAGGACCTGATAATATTCAGTTAATCTGTCTGGATGATCAGAATAAGACTGTAGTTCCATCCAGTCACTTCTGCTTACCCTTTTTAGGGTCCCCTGGGGGCGCTGGAGCCTATCCCAGCTGTCTTAGAGCGAGAGGCAGGTTACACCCTGGACAGGTCGCCAGTCTGTCGCAGGGCTAACACATAGACAGCGGAAACCAGTCACACTCACATTTACCCCATTCAGACCTATGGGCAATTTACTGTTTCCAATTAACCTATCCCCACTAAGTACATTTATTTGGACTGTGAGAGGAAGCTGGAGTGATTTATTGTTAATATTGTAAGAATTCAGCTCTGGTCTTTGGCTCTGGTGGTGACAGTAAAACATCCTCTTCAGTGACTGTCAGTGAGATGTTTGTCCATTCCTCTCTCAGAATGTCCTGTAGTTTATCTCTGGTCTCTGACACAGCTGCTGTCACATCCTCAAAGTAGCTCAGAGGACGAACATTGATGCTGGATGAGTGTGTAGACTCACTGAGTGCTGACAGTGAGGGGTAGTTGTGTAGAAACTGGTTGTGATCCTCTGTGTGTGAGAGCTGCTCCAGCTCGCCGTCTTTCCTCTTCAGCTCAGCGATCTCCTGCTCCAGCTTCTCCTGAAGCTCTTTGACTCGACTCACTTCAGTTTGCTGCTGGGATCTGACCTGCTGCTTCACATCAGAGCTTCTTTTCTGGGTGAGACGGATCAGCTCAGTGAACATCTTCTCACTGTCCTCCACTGCTTTATCAGCAGAGCCATTGATGGCCTCCACCTCCTGTTGAAGCAGCTTCACATCTTTCTCTCGCTCCTGGATTCTCTGCTGGATGTTTAGTCGTCTCACCTCGAGTTCCTTCTGCTTCTCAGTCCTTTCTGCTGCAGCTGGGACTGTTTCATGACCTTTATGTTCATCCATCAGGCAGAGATAACAGATACTCTGCTGATCAGTACGACAAAAAATCTTCATCACCTCATCATGACGAGAGCAGATGTTCTCCTGGAGCTTCTTGGAGGGGGCCACCAGCTTGTGTTTCTTTAATGGAGCTGCATCATAGTGAGGTTGGAGGTGTTTCTCACAGTAAGAGGCTGAACAAGATAAACAGGACTTGATGGCTTTTAGTTTTCTTTCAGTGCAGAAATCACAGGCCAAATCTTCAGGTCCAGCATAGCAGTGACCAGCTGGAGCAGCTTGGAGTCCAGCAGCTCTGCTCATTCTGAGTTTCTTTCTTTCTTATCTTTTTTCTTCTCGTAATTTTTATAACTAACGTATTAGTAATTAGACTCTGCAACCATGTTCTACCGTTTTGTGTTAGTTCTGGTCGTTTTTCTTAGTTTTTTTCTACTTTTTTTTTACCCGTGTCTGGGGATCCAGAGCAGGGATCCTTTGTTTACAGTAGGGATCAGCTGTTAGCGCTGCGTCCAGCAGCGGTACTGCCGGCGGATAGACTCGACATTCCCAGCGAGCTGAGGAAGAAAAGATGGGGGTGTCGTGCTGGGAAGGAGCGCCGTCGCCCGAGAAGGAGACGTTATCGACTATCTCTTCCTTCTGTAATTATTGGAAACGTTAGATCTTTGCCCAATAAGATGGATGAGCTCACGTTGCTAACCTGGTCACAGAGGGAGTACCGATGTTGTGCCAAAAAGTGATTGTCTGCCAGAAACTGAGTGCTGTCTGCGGGAGCGCGCACAGCTGCTTAAAGCTGCAGCGCCCGGATTACTTGCGTTGCCAGCTACTTCCGTGCAACTGATATAACGTGGGGGAAAAAAACCCCCAAAGACATTTATGCCTTTGTTATTAGGCAAAGGTATGCGTTTATGGAACTTTAACGGTTATTATAACCGAATTATGACGCTTATCAGAAGTTTGCTTTCATTGTGTAGCGCTGTCACGAATGACTACACGCATCACGATGGAATAATTAATGCCTACAGGTTTAGTATGTCTACTCTCGTTGTTCATATTTGTTATAAGACTGTTGAATAGTAGTTAAAATAATAAAGACCTATTGTGCCAGTATCACCATGACTCTTTCTTGTTTGTTCAGAATAACGACTGAGAACATGGCATTTTAGCGCTACCAAAAGGTGATTGTGGCCTATAACTTGTCACTGAAACAATATTTCAGCTTCAAACTTGTTGGATATATTCCAGAATGGTTACATGTGATATATTATATCCCCCAAACTCTCCAAGAACTGCTGAATAACTTGTACAGGAACAAAAAACTGATAATATGCAATTTCCAACCTGCCAAAAAGTGATTGTGGACTATATCTTGTTACTGAAACAATATTTCTGCTTCAACCTTGCTGGAAATCATCCAGAAAGGCTATATGTGTCACATTATACCCCAAACATTCTCCAAGAAGTGCTGAATAACTTGTACAGGAACAATACCACTGATAATAGTCATTTTCAACCTGCCAAAAAGTGATTGCCACCTATATCTTGTCACTGTAACAATATTTCTGCTTCAAACTTCTTGGGTATCATCAAGAAGGGTTACATGTTACACACAGGAGCCCAAACAGTCTCTTAGAACTGCCGAATAACTTTTAAAATAACATTAATACCGATAATATGTCATTTCAACCTGCCAAAAAGTGATTGTGGCCTATATCTTGTCACTGAAACAATATTTCTGCTTCAAAGTTGTTGGGTATCATCCAAAAGGATCATATGTGGCACATCATATCCCAAACAGCCTCTAAGAATTGCTGGATAACTTTTAAAGGAACATTAACATTGATAATATGCCATTTTCAGCCTGCCAAAAAGTGATTGTGGCCTATATCTTGTCACTGAAACAATACAGGGAGTGCAGAATTATTAGGCAAGTTGTATTTTTGAGGAATAATTTTATTATTGAACAACAACCATGTTCTCAATGAACCCAAAAACTCATTAATATCAAAGCTGAATGTTTTTGGAAGTAGTTTTAGTTTGTTTTTAGTTTTAGCTATTTTAGGGGATATCTGTGTGTGCAGGTGACTATTACTGTGCATAATTATTAGGCAACTTAACAAAAACAAATATATACCCATTTCAATTATTTATTTTACCAGTGAAACCAATATAACATCTCCACATTCACAAATATACATTTCTGACATTCAAAAACAAAACAAAAACAAATCAGCGACCAATATAGCCACCTTTCTTTGCAAGGACACTCAAAAGCCTGCCATCCATGGATTCTGTCAGTGTTTTGATCTGTTCACCATCAACATTGCGTGCAGCAGCAACCACAGCCTCCCAGACACTGTTCAGAGAGGTGTACTGTTTTCCTCCTTGTAAATCTCACATTTGATGATGGACCACAGGTTCTCAATGGGGTTCAGATCAGGTGAACAAGGAGGCCATGTCATTAGTTTTTCTTCTTTTATACCCTTTCTTGCCAGCCACGCTGTGGAGTACTTGGACGCGTGTGATGGAGCATTGTCCTGCATGAAAATCATGTTTTTCTTGAAGGATGCAGACTTCTTCCTGTACCACTGCTTGAAGAAGGTGTCTTCCAGAAACTGGCAGTAGGACTGGGAGTTGAGCTTGACTCCATCCTCAACCCGAAAAGGCCCCACAAGCTCATCTTTGATGATACCAGCCCAAACCAGTACTCCACCTCCACCTTGCTGGCGCCTGAGTCGGACTGGAGCTCTCTGCCCTTTACCAATCCAGCCACGGGCCCATCCATCTGGCCCATCAAGACTCACTCTCATTTCATCAGTCCATAAAACCTTAGAAAAATCAGTCTTGAGATATTTCTTGGCCCAGTCTTGACGTTTCAGCTTGTGTGTCTTGTTCAGTGGTGGTCGTCTTTCAGCCTTTCTTACCTCGGCCATGTCTCTGAGTATTGCACACCTTGTGCTTTTGGGCACTCCAGTGATGTTGCAGCTCTGAAATATGGCCAAACTGGTGGCAAGTGGCATCTTGGCAGCTGCACGCTTGACTTTTCTCAGTTCATGGGCAGTTATTTTGCGCCTTGGTTTTTCCACACGCTTCTTGCGACCCTGTTGACTATTTTGAATGAAACGCTTGATTGTTCGATGATCACGCTTCAGAAGCTTTGCAATTTTAAGACTGCTGCATGCCTCTGCAAGATATCTCACTATTTTTGACTTTTCTGAGCCTGTCAAGTCCTTCTTTTGACCCATTTTGCCAAAGGAAAGGAAGTTGCCTAATAATTATGCACACCTGATATAGGGTGTTGATGTCATTAGACCACACCCCTTCTCATTACAGAGATGCACATCACCTAATATGCTTAATTGGTAGTAGGCTTTCGAGCCTATACAGCTTGGAGTAAGACAACATGCATGAAGAGGATGATGTGGACAAAATACTCATTTGCCTAATAATTCTGCACTCCCTGTAGTTCTGCTTCAAACTTGACTGATATCATTCAGAAGGTTCACATGTAAAAAATGTCAAACTTCAAATATAACACAAAAAAAGGATAATGGCCAAATGGAAACAGCTGGGAGGAGATATGCATAAACAAATTAGGAACAATAAGTAATACTAAAGAGAAAACAAAAGGTAAAAAAATGTAATTCCAATACAGCACTTATTAATTGAAACTAAAAACCAAAAAACAATAACAATATCCAATTAAAGAACAAACCACCAATTGAAATAAACTAACAAATATACCAGAAACATTGGGTATAGCGGAAGCTAAACACCAGTAAACCATGAAACAACATCAAAGCTGAATTTTAATGTTGTTAACAGAACAACATACAGCACATACTGCAAAACAAAATAAATGAAAGAATAAATAAATAAATAAATAAATAAACAAACAACTAATAAATACTATTGGAGACAACGATACAAAACACACATTTCAAAGCCCTAGAAAAATTGCCAGAAACCCTAACTGGCTGACCAGCATGCTTCACAGACAAATTTGTTTTCTTTGCTCTTGCGGGGCTTCTTGGCACAGCTCCTGTGGTACCACCGTGGACAAATGTCGCAGCCAATCTTAATTAGACAAAACAAGGTAACACAAGTATTATGTTAATAGTGTTATACAAATAAGTATTTAAATAACAATTTTGCAAAATACTCAGATCATAAAGCAGTCCACCATTCATTACAACTACAATAAGTCATATGATGTGTGGTCTGTGACATCTTTAAAATTATATTTTTGTTTCGTGATTTTTTTTTAATCATCTTTTAAGCTGAATGGGCTAAGGACATGTAAAACATAAGCATTTACCCATTGAGTATCACCATCGTGGTTCCCACAATAGTGGCATAGGTTAGTCAGGTCATCCTCAACAACAAGAAGCAAATACTTTACTTTTAACAATAATGAACTCTGTTTGCATGACTACATAATAAGATTATAGCAATAAAAGAACAATGTTAAAAACACATTCAAGATACCATTTTGTAGTTTACCATTTAATTTATATTTGTAATGTTACCTGTATTCTCAAGAAGACATATTGCAATCTGTTGTCTCAGACTTGCAATACTTGAAGCAGAGTTCTCAAACTCTACTGGAACATCTTTTAAGATGCACTCTGCAAACTGTGAATAAAATATATAAAAATGCAGTCATTATTTGAAGTAACATTTGCTATTCAAATTTGAATCATATTTATTTTTAGAAAAATCACAGTAAGTGCTTGTGTTGAACAAGAACGAGGACACAAATGGAGACACTGGAGGAGACAGAGCAGAGACTAGAACCAAAAGCAAGTGATTTTATTAAGGCAGGTAAACATGAACAAAACGCCAGCAAAAATGGAACAGGAGTAACAACTAAAGTGGGAAAATAATTATGAAAACTGTTATGAAACTATGATAAATATGAACCAATTTAGACAACTATCACAGCTCCTTCCTGAAACATCCTTGCTGCAGGAAAGAGCGCTTTCCCAGATAATTCATCCCAACAGCAGTTAGACTCTATAACTCCTCAATCACGATGTCATAATTCACTGGACTTTGTGGACATCCATGGTTACCATTCATGCACAATGCACCTTCTATGTTTATGGACGTGCAGGTATACAGTATATGTATGTATATTTAGTGTGTACATATTTGTGTTCATGTACATATCTATACGTATATCTATTACTTCATAAGAACAGTAGTGGTAGAATGGTTATGTTATGTTTTTGAAATGTTTTTGAAATGTTTCCTGTTTTGTATCGTTGTCTCCTATAATATTTATTGGTTTTTTTATTTGTTTATTAATTCATTAATTTATGTTCGTGTTGCTGTGTGTGTTTCTGTGTTGTTCACAACATTAGAGTTCAGCTTTGATTGCATTTTGTTTGTAGGATTATTCAATTATTTTGTGTTTCCTAACATGTTAGCATAGTTACTGTATGCAAAGAATTAATATATATGTTGTTCCATGGTTTACTGGTGTTGAGCTTCCGCTATACCCCCTGTTTCTGGTCTATTTGTTAGTTTATTTTAACTGGTGGTTTCTTCTTTAATTGGATGTAATTGTTATTCGTTTTTGGTTTTCATGTCAATTAATAAGTGCTGTATTGGAATGCCATTTTTATTACCGTTTGTTTTCTCTTTCCAATTACTTAGTGTTCCTAGTGTGTTTAAGCAGATCTCCTCCCACCTGTTTCCATTTGGCCATTATCCTTTTGTTGTATTATTTTTGAATTACAACATTTTTGAAATTTGACATTTTATGCACAGGTTGAAAATGACATATTATTGGTATTAACGTTCTTTTAAAAGTTATTCAGCAGTTCTAAGGGAATGTTTGGGCTCCTGTGTGTCACATTTAACCCTTCTTGATGATACCCAACAAGTTTGAAGCAGAAATATTGTTTCAGTGACAAGTTATGGTAATGGCCTGTATTTGTATAGCGCTTTACTAGTCCCTAAGGACCCCAAAGCGCTTAAGTTATAGGCCATAATCACTTTTTGGCAGCTTGAAAATGGCATATTATCAGTGTTATTGTTCTTGCACAAGTTATTCAGCAGTTCTTGGAGAGTGTTTGGGATATAATGTGTCACATATAGCCCTTCTGGGTGATATCCAACAGTTTTGAAGGAGAAATATTGTTTCAGTGACAAGTTATATGCGGCAATCACTTTTTGGCAGGTCGAAAATGGCATATTATTGGTATTAATGTTCTTTTAAAAGTTATTCCGCAGTTCTTGAAGAGTGTTTGGGATATAATATGTCACATGTAACCCTTCTGGATGATATCCAACAATTTTGAAGCAGAAACATTTTTTCAGTGACAAGATATAGGTGGCAATCACTTTTTGGCAGGCTTAAAATGGCATATTATGGGTATTAATGATCCTTTAAAAGTTATTCAGCATTTCTTAGAGACTGTTTGGGATATGATGTGCCACATATGATCCTTTTAGATGATACCCAACAAGTTTGAAGCAGAAAAATTGTTTCAGTGACAAGATATAGGCGGAAATCACTTTTTTGGCAGGTCGAAAATAAAAACCATTAAGGGAAAATGGTTTTTCAGCAGTTCTAATGGACTGTTTGAGATATAATATGTCACATAGGACCCTTCTGAATGACAACCACCAAGTTTGAAGCAGAAAAAATGTTTCAGTGACAAGATATAGTCCACAATCACTTTTTGGCAGGCTGAAAATGGCATATTATCAATGTTAATGTTCCTTTAAACGTTATCCAGCAGTTCTAAGGAACTGTTTGAGATGTAATATTTGACATATGACCCTTCTGAATGTCATCTGCCAAGTCTGAAGCAGAAATAGTATTTCAGTGACAAGTTATAGACCACAATCACTTTTTTGGCAGGTTGGAAATTGCATATTATCAGTTTTATTGTTCCTGTACAAGTTATTCAGCAGTTCTTGGAGAGTTTTGGGGATATAATATATCACATGTAACCCTTCTGGAATATATCCAACAAGTTTGAAGCTGAAATATTGTTTCAGTGACAAGTAGGCCACAATCACTTTTTGGTAGCGCTAAAATGCCAAGTTCTCAGTTGTTATTCTGAACAAACAAGAAAGAGTCATGGTGATACTGGCACAATAGGTCTTTATTATTTTAACTACTATTCAACAGTCTTATAACAAATATGAACAACGAGAGTAGACATACTAAACCTGTAGGCATTAATTATTCCATCGTGATGCGTGTAGTCATTCGTGACAGCGCTACACAATGAAAGCAAACTTCTGATAAGCGTCATAATTGGGTTACAAGAAACATAAAAGTTCCATAAATGCATACCAGTTGCACGGAAGTAGCTGGCAACGGGCGCTGCAGCTTTAAGCAGCTGCGCGCGCTCCCGCGGACGGCAATCAGTTTCTGGCAGACAATCACTTTTTGGCACAGCACCGGCAATGTAGCATCATGATGCTAACGGAGTCGTGGCTAACACCGGAGGAAAGGAGGGGGACTGACAGTGTTTGTGAATGACAGATGGTGTAACCCTGGGCACATCACTGTAAAAGAACAACTCTGCAGCAGAGGCATTGAGCTGTTAGCCGTTAGCATGCGTCCGTACTACCTACCCTGGGAATTCTCGCATGTTATCGTGATAACAGCGTATGTCCCCGCCCTCAGCCAACGCGGATGCAGCCTGTGACTCTCTCCACTCTGTGGTCAGCAGACTGCAAACACAATCTCCGAGAGCCCTTCTCATAATATCAGGGGACTTTAATCATGCCTCACTGGACTCCACACTGCCCACCTTCACCCAGTATGTGACCTGCCCAACCAGAGACAATAAAACACTGGACTTACTGTATGCCAATGCTCAAGAGCCATACAGTTCATCACCTCTCCCTCCACTGGGCAGATCTGATCACAACCTGGTGCGCCTTGTCCCTGTGTATGAGCCCTTAGTGCGCAGGGAGCCACCCGCACAGTACAGAGATGGTCGGAGGAGAGCGAGGAGGCTCTTAAGGATTGTTTTGAGTCGACTGTGTGGGAAGTGATCTGTGACGACCACGGAGAGGACATCGACAGCCTTACTACATGCATTACTGACACTAGAATTACTGAGCCTTTTTTCCCTGGTGCAACTCCCTACTACTAGATTTACTAGCCTGCGCAAATTTGCGTAAATTCCCCCCGACCTTAACACCTTTTGGCACCCCGCTGAGATTTTCACAGGTCTTCAGCTCCATTGTTCTCCTGCTTTTGTTGTGCAAACACACCCTCCCCCAACCCCTAACCATGAGAGATTCAGGTCTTTCCTTCCCTGCAAGGCTACTTTCCTTCCTTACCTGCAGCGTACTATACACCATGGTAGTTTCTATGTGCAATATTTCTCATATGCAATATTAGTTCTTGTCAATCCTTGTCACTACATTGGATGCCTGTCCATAAACATATATACACAGAGTTGTACATATATTTATGTATTTATATAGCCACACCTTATATAATATGCATAAAGTCTAGTTATACACACAGACCCATCTATATCATATATATATATATATATATATATATATATATATATATATATACACACACATAGATAGATAGATGTGTGTGTGTGTGTGTGTATACATACACCAATATTTTTGAATACACGTGTCCATATTTATGTTTCCAGATTGTTTGTATAGTGCACTTTCTATACCGTGCTCTTTGTACAGTTTTTATTTAGCTGCTTTTGTCTTGCACTGTCCACGTTTTTGCAATGACAATGCAGATTTTCCACTTGTGGGACAAATAAATGCAGATTTACTGTGTGTGTGTGTGTGTGTGCGCGTTTGTGCAACATTGGCATTTGTTTACTCAGATCCAAGGCAGGCCAAACCTCTGTGTTACAACCTACATACAAAAGACACATATTCACAATATATGGGTACACAAGTCTGTTTTATTTCAAAGTGTTTCAAACTTTACAGCGTTTGCAGACCCAGTGTCCATCATCCCTGCATTTGGCACAGGTGAATTTCTGACATGTTGCACAGGTAAACCTGCTGCGATTCCTGTTGCAGCTCTCTTGCACCTGGCACTGCGTTGTCTTTACAGTCCCTGGCACAGCAGCCTATTTCCTTGTGCTGCATGAATCGGCAACGAAGTTGCTGAGCTAAAAGACT
Source organism: Oreochromis aureus (assembly GCF_013358895.1). Classification (NCBI taxonomy): domain Eukaryota; kingdom Metazoa; phylum Chordata; class Actinopteri; order Cichliformes; family Cichlidae; genus Oreochromis; species Oreochromis aureus. The sequence goes on along the minus strand of NC_052944.1, from coordinate 46,041,182 downwards.
CAGAAACAATCTTCTTTTGCCTGTCCACCCTGTACATGCCTTGTACAAAATGTAGGCATTCACCGCCGCCAGGTCCAGCATATCATAGAAAACCACCTGCGTGTTGCTGCTCTTACGGAATACATCCGTGCCATTTGGTCCAACACGTCTACACCACACTGTAAAAGCAGAGAGAGAGAGTCATGAGTATATGTTTTTTTCTATAGGCCTGTATAGCACACATCAGAAAACATTGTAGCACTGGTGTAAAATTGTACACACATTCACATACCTTCATGTGGTTATAGTCTGTTATCGTGTTGGGTTTCCTCTTTCTGCCGTCACCGATCGTCACGTCTTGGTGCATGGAACTTAGAACACACACAGTCTTGTTTTTTTTAGGTGCATAAATTGTCAAGGAGACACTGCCACTTCTAAGCACTGAAGTGGAGAATACCTCTCGCTTTGCAGTATCTTTTGCAAGTTGAGGAAGTTCACGCCGGACTTTATTCACCGTGCCCGGTAACGTTGTTTTGCGCTGCAGCAGTCTGTGCGACAGTAACAGTGAAGTAAAGAAATTGTCCGTTGTGACATTTCTCCCATCATCCAAAAACGGCTCCATCAGTTTCATGACCACGTTCTCTGCCAGCCTCTCTCCCTTCTGACGACTGGGGTCCTTTCCCAAGTAAGGAGATGCACTGCAGACATATTTGGTGTCCAAACCCGTGGCCATCCAGAACTTGATCCCAAATTTGTCTGGCTTGGTTGCAATATACTGTGTGAATGGACAACGAACCTTGGTAGGGAACAGCTGGTAGGGAACAGCTGTTCCCTACCAAGCATTTCTTGCAGCTGGTAACAACGGTCGTGCATTCAGTATAGTTGTGACTTCCGCAAGAAATGTGGTCAAAATCTCATGAGTAAGTTGAAGCATTTCTACCAGGCATTTCTGAAAGTTGTAACACAGAGGTTTGGCCTGCCTTGGATCTGAGCAACTCTGAGTGAGCAAATGCAAATGTGCCAGGCCTCAAGGATAATGGGTGGTTTGCATAACAAAAGCTGTAGGAGAAACAAGCTGACGATCTGTGAAAATCTCAGCAGGGGTGCTTAACACCTCGGGACTTGCACCAGAAAATAAAAAAGCCAGTAATTCTAGGGGGTGTTGGGTTTAGGGAAGTTACGCAAATTTGCGCAGGATAGTAAACCTAGTGTTAATTTCTGTGTGGATAACACCGTACCTACCAGGACTGTACGGTGTTTCTCCAACAACAAACCTTGGATTACCCCAGAAATTAAAGCTTTCCTCAAGCAGAAGAGGAGGGCCTTCAAATCCAGAGACAAAGAGGAGTTGAAAAGGGTGCAGAGAGAGTTGAGGGGACTGATAAGGAATGGGAAGGACAGCTACAGGCAGAAGATGGAGAACCAGCTTCAGCAAAACAATGTTGGTGAAGTCTGGAGAGGCCTCAGAACCATCTTGGGCCACAAACATCAGAACTCTCTGCCTGGGAGCGATGTGAGGTGGGCAAATGAACTGAATCATTTCTTCAACAGATTTGATTCAGCCATGAGGCAGTCTCCAACATCGGCTGCAGACTCACCCACCCGCACTGCTGCTGTTCCACCTCTGACACCTCAGACACTTCACACCTCCTCTATTCACCCTACTCACTCCTCCCCACCCCCAACAACAGCATCCAATACACATTCAACACAAGGCTCCAGCCTGTCTCTCTCAACCACCCAGGTTAGGAGGGAACTGAGGAGGATTAATGGCAAGAACGCAGGGGGCCCAGATGGCATCAGCTCGAGGGTTGTCAGGTCCTGCGCGGACCAACTGTGTGGGGTGATGGAGCACCTCTTCAACCTGAGCCTGAGGCTGGGGAGAGTCCCACAGCTCTGGAAAACCTCCTGTGTTGTACCAGTGCCAAAGACTTCACGCCCCAAGTACCTCAACAGCTACAGGCCGGTGGTTCTGACATCCCACCTGATGAAGACCCTGGAGCGGCTGGTCCTGGCTCAGCTTCGGTGTCTGGTGAGCTCATCACTGGACCCACTTCAGTTTGCCTACCAGCCTGGCATTGGAGCGGATGATGCCGTCATTCACCTCCTACATCGTTCCCTCACTCACCTGGAGACCGCTGGGAGCACTGTGAGAATCATGTTCTTTGATTTCTCCAGTGCCTTCAACACCATTCTTCCCTCGGTCCTGAAGGACACGCTGGAAAACTCTGGAGTGGACCATCACCTCACTACCTGGATTTTGGACTACCTCACCAAACCACCACTGTAAATGAATTTCTTTTACTTATGTACTAATCACATTATTTTATTGTATAATGCCTTGGTGCCACTGGATTTTAACATGTCTGACACCCATACTGTAAGAAGGAAGTTGGGGGGAAGCAGACCACTCCACAGGAAGAGTCTTTTGTCTCTTCGAGGACTCTGGGAGGTAGCAAGGGAGTATGAACTTTAAGGTGTGAAACAGCTGTGTACTGCCTTTTGTTCCTGGAGAAGGTATTTAACTGAGAGCCATGCTAGGCTCAGTGAGACTCTGCTGACCCTGCCCCATGGTCATGTAGGCTCTCCATCAAGCTTGGTTGTATGTTCTTTGTGTGCTTTGATTAAAGAATGTTGGCTACCGCTCACCGCTCATCTGCAGGCTTTATTTAAGTGGAAAACTTCCACAACACCACAGTATGTGAGGACTCAGGGCTGTGTGTCGGACAGGGTCGTCTGCAGCACGGGGACCCCACAGGGAACGGTCCTGGCTCCGTTCCTCTTCACCATCTACACTGCAGACTTCTCCCACAACTCCACCCAGTGCTTCCTGCAGAAGTTCTCTGATGACTCTGCAATCGTCGGCCTCATCACTGATGGGGACGACAAGGAGTACAGAGGACTGACTCAGGACTTTGTGGACTGGTGCCAGCAGAACTACCTCCAGATCAATGCCAGTAAAACCAAGGAGCTGGTGGTAGACTTCCGCAGGCACAAGCATTCTCCACTGCAACCACTGAACATCCAAGGTATGGACATTGAGGCTGTGGACAGCTACAGGTACCTTGGTGTTCATCTGAACAACAGACTGGACTGGACTCATAACTCAGAAGCCCTCTACAGGAAAGGGCAGAGCAGGCTGTACCTGCTGCGGAGACTCAGGTCGTTTGGAGTGGAGGGCCCACTCCTGAAGACCTTCTATGACTCTGTGGTGGCCTCAGCCATCTTTTATGGTGTGGTCTGCTGGGGTGGCAGCATCTCTGCTGGGGACAGGAAGAGACTGAACAGGCTGATCCGCAGGGCCAGCTCTGTTCTAGGATGTCCTCTGGACCCAGTGGAGGTGGTGAGTGACAGGAGAATGGCGGCAAAGCTGTCATCCCTGTTGGACAACATCTCCCACCCCATGCAGGAGACTCTGAAAGCACTGAGCAGCTCCTTCAGTGGGAGACTGCGACACCCACGGTGTGGGACGGAGAGATTTCGCAGGTCTTTCCTCCCCACTGCTGTCAGACTCCACAACAAAGACTTTAACTGATCAAACACACACATCCACACATGTGCAATAACACTAATGTGCAATAATCTTTTCTGGCATCGTTGTATTTTTACTCAGTTGTATATAGCATTTGTATTCTATTTTTATCTTATTGTATATTTTATTCTATTTTATTCTACTGTATATAGTATTTTTATTTTATTCTATTCTGTACAGTTGTGTACTGTATTTATTCTTATTGTATTCTAATTTTTGCTTCATAACTTTTGCACTGTCCACTTCCTGCTGTGACAAAACAAATTTCCCACGTGTGGGACTAATAAAGGTTATCTTATCTTATCTTTCTTCAGCTGCTCCACTAAAGCTGCTAACATGGTGTTTTTCTCCAGGACAGGCCTCGGTGTGAAAGTCTTCCTGCACTGAGGGCAGCTGTGGATTCCCTTCCTGTCCTCTTCATCCAAGAAACTTTTAATACAGTTCATGCAGTTGCTGTGTCCACAGGCTGTAGTCACCGGATCCTTCAGTAGATCCAAACAGATGCAACCTAGGTCTTGACTGAAATCGAAAGGTGACCGGGCCTTTGCAGCCATAGTACCTAGACTCTAGAACAGGGGTTGGCAACCCTTGGCATTTTTCGTTTTTATGGGCTGATGGTTTTTGGGGGTTTTTTGTAACGGTATAGACAATGAAAGGTGGTGGATTAGCCAGATGTGTAAAAATAGCTCAGTTGTTTGATCTGCTTAACTCTGTGTTAACTCTTTTTTGGCTGTTGGTGGCGCTGTCACTTGGTGTTCGCTCGCTCTGCGGTATAGTATCACTTCCTGTTCCTGCTCAAACACAGTGGTGTTTCTGAGTAGCTTTTCTGCTTAGCAATTTAATTTAAATCTTTTGATACATCCCTTTTTCATAGTATAATCTTAACGTGCTTCATCTGAATCACCCTTTCTGTGTGCTCACTGCCTAATTTATAGCCAAAGTATTCACTCACTGTCTCTGTACTGTTTCGCTAGCTTAGCTTAGCTCGTAGCCGACTCGTTAGCACCATGGCTACTTCACCTGTCCCTCCTGCACTTTCCTGCTCATTGTGTCAGATGTTTAGTTACTCCTCGGCCTCCTTTAGCAGTAATGATACCTGTAACAAATGTAGCATATTTGCAGCTCTGGAGGCCAGGATTACTGAATTGGAGACTCGGCCGCACCCTTCATTCACCCGTAGCTAGCCAGGCCCCTGTAGCTGGTGCAGCCGAAGATAGCGAGGCCCCGCTAGCTGTTCCCGGCAGACCCCAAGCAGCTGGGGAAAGAGGGCGGCTGGGTGACGGTGAGGAGGAAGCATAGTCTTAAACTGAAGCCCCAGGTACACCACCAACCTGTTCATGTGTCTCAACTGTTTTTCCCCACTCGGCGACACACCCGCCGGGGTCAAACTCTGGTAATTGGCGATTCTGTTCTCAGACATGTGAAGCTAGAGACACCGGCAACCATAGTCAATTGCCTTCCAGGGGCCAGAGCAGGCGACATTGAAGGAAATTTAAAACTGCTGGCTAAGGGTAAACGTAAATACAGTAAGATCATAATTCACGCCGGCAGTAATGACACCCGTTACGCCAATCGGAGGTCACTAAAATCAATATTGAATCGGTGTGTAACTTTGCCAAAACAATGTCGGACTCTGTAGTTTTCTCTGGTCCCTCCCCAATCAGACCAGGAGTGACATGTTTAGCCGCATGTTCTCCTTAAATTGCTGGCTGTCTGAGTGGTGTCCCAGAAACGATGTGGGCTTCATAGATAATTGGCAAACCTTCTGGAGGAAACCTGGTCTTGTTAGGAGAGACGGCATCCATCCCACTTTGGATGGAGCAGCTCTCATTTCTAGAAATATGGACCAATTTATTAAACTCCCCAAAATATGACTATCCAGAGTTGGGACCAGGAAGCAGAGTTGCAGTCTTACACGCCTCTCTGCAGCTTCTCTCCTCCTGCTACCCCCCAAAACCCATCTCCATTGAGACTGTGTCAGCTCCCAAAATGACAAAAACAAACCAAAACCAGCAACAAACAACTTAAACATAGAAAATCACAAAGAAAGAACAATACAGAATCCACATCTGAACCAAAGAGTAAAACAATGAAATGTGGATTATTAAATATTAGGTCTCTCTCCTCCAAGTCTCTGTTAGTACATGACTTAATAATTGATCAACAAATCGATTTACTCTGCCTTACAGAAACCTGGTTGCAGCAGGATGATTATGTTAGTTTAAATGAATCAACACCCCGAGTCATTCTAACTACCAGAAACCTCGAAGCACAGGCCGAGGGGCGGTGTGGCAGCAATTTTCACACCAGCCTATTAATTAACGAAAGACCAAGACAGACTTTTAATTCATTTGAAAGCCTGATGCTTAGCCTTGTCCACCCCAGCTGTAAAACTCAGAAACCAGTCTTACTTGTTATCATCTATCGTCCACCTGGGCCTTACACAGAGTTTCTCTCTGATTTCTCAGACTTTTATCTGATTTAGTGCTCAGCTCAGATAAAATAATTATTGTGGGTGATTTTAACATCCATGTAGATGCTAAAAATGACAGCCTCAACATGGCATTTAATCTGTTATTAGACTCAATTGGCTTCTCTCAAAATGTAAAAGAACCCACCCACCACTTTAATCACACTCTAGATCTTGTTTTAACATATGGCATAGAAACTGAACATTTAACAGTGTTTCCTGAAAACCCTCTGCTGTCTGATCATTTCCTGATAACATTTACATTTACAATAATTGATTACACAGCAATGGAGAGTAGACTTTATCAAAGTAGATGTCTTTCTGAAAGTGCTGTAACTAAGTTTAAGAATATAATCCACCCACTGTTATCATCTTCAATGCCCTGTACCAACATAGAGCAGAGCAGCTATCTGAACGCTACTCCAACAGAGGTTGATTATCTTGTTAATAATTTTACCTTCTCACTACGTATGACTCTGGATACTGTAGCTCCTGTGAAAACTAAGGCCTCAAATCCAAAGTCCCTGACTCCGTGGTATAATTCTCAAACACGTAGCCTAAAGCAGATAACCCGTAAGCTGGAGAGGAAATGGCGTGTCACAAATTTAGAGGATCATCATTTAGCCTGGAGAAATAGTTTGCTGCTTTATAAGAAAGCCCTCCGCAAAGCCAGAACATCTTACTATTCGTCACTGATTGAAGAAAATAAGAACAACCCCAGGTTTCTCTTCAGCACTGTAGCCAGGCTGACAAAAAGTCAGAGCTCTACTGAGCCAACAATCCCTTTAACGTTAACTAGTAATGACTTCATGAACTTCTTCACAAATAAAATTTTTATCATTAGAGAAAAATTACCAATAATCATCCCACAGATGTAATATCGTCTACAGCTACTTTTAGTACCATCAATGTCAAGTTAGACTCTTTTTCTCCAATTGATCTTTCTGAGTTAACTTCAATAATTAATTCCTCCAAACCATCAACGTGTCTTTTAGACCCCATTCCTACAAAACTGCTCAAAGAAGTCCTGCCATTAATTAATTCTTCGATCTTAAGTATGATCAACCTATCTCTAATAATCGGCTATGTACCACAGGCCTTCAAGCTGGCTGTAGTTAAACCTTTACTCAAAAAGCCATCTCTAGACCCAGCTGTCTTAGCTAATTACAGGCCAATCTCCAACCTTCCTTTTATATCAAAATCCTTGAAAGAGTAGTTGTCAAACAGCTAACAGATCATCTGCAGAGGAATGGCTTATTTGAAGAGTTTCAGTCAGGTTTCAGAGCTCATCACAGCACAGAAACAGCTTTAGTGAAGGTTACAAATGATCTTCTTATGGCCTCTGACAGTGGACTCATCTCTGTGCTTGTCCTGCTAGACCTTAGTGCTGCGTTTGATACTGTTGATCATAATATCCTATTAGAGCGATTAGAACATGCTGTAGGTATTACAGGTACTGCGCTGCAGTGGTTTGTATCATATCTATCTAATAGACTCCAATTTGTTCAAGTAAATGGAGAGTCCTCTTCACACACTAAGGTCAATTATGGTGTTCCACAGGGTTCAGTGCTAGGACCAATTCTATTTACATTATACATGCTTCCCTAGGCAGCATCATTAGAAGACATAGCATAAATTTTCACTGCTATGCAGATGACACGCAGCTCTATCTGTCCATGAAGCCAGGTAACACACACCAATTAGTTAAACTGCAGGAATGTCTTAAAGACATAAAGACCTGGATGGCCGCTAACTTTCTGCTTCTTAATTCAGATAAAACTGAGGTTATTGTACTCGGCCCTGAAAATCTTAGAAATATGGTATCTAACCAGATTCTTACTCTGGATGGCATTACCTTGGCCTCCAGTAACACTGTGAGGAACCTTGAGTCATTTTTGACCAGGACATGTCCTTTAACGCACATATTAAACAAATATGTAAGACTGCTTTCTTCCATTTGCGCAACATCTCTAAAATTAGAAATATCCTGTCTCAGAGTGATGCTGAAAAACTAGTTCATGCCTTCATTATTTCCAGGCTGGACTACTGTAATTCTTTATTATCAGGATGTCCTAAAAAACCCCTGAAAAGTCTTCAGCTAATCCAAAATGCTGCAGCAAGAGTACTGACAGGGACTAGGAAGAGAGAACATATTTCTCCTGTTTTGGCTTCCTTCATTGGCTTCCTGTTAAATCCAGAATTGAATTCAAAATCCTGCTCCTCACATACAAGGTCTTAAATAATCAGGCCCCATCTTATCTTAATGACCTTGTGGTACCATATCACCCTATTAGAGCACTTCGCTCTCGCTCTGCAGGCCTACTTGTTGTTCCTAGAGTATTTAAAAGTAGAATGGGAGGAGAGCCTTCAGTTTTCAGGCCCCTCTTCTGTGGAACCAGCTTCCAGTTTGGATTCGGGAGACAGACACTATCTCTACTTTCAAGATTAGGCTTAAAACTTTCCTTTTGCTAAAGCATATAGTTAGGGCTGGACCAGGTGACCCTGAATCCTCCCTTAGTTATGCTGCAATAGACGTAGGCTGCCGGGATTCCCATGATGCATTGAGTTTTTCCTTTCCAGCCACTCACTATGTGTTAATAGACCTCTCTGCATCGAATCATATCTGTTATTAATTTCTGTCTCTCTTCCACAGCATGTCTTTCATCCTGTTTTCCTTCTTCACCCCAACCGGTCGCAGCAGATGGCCGCCCCTCCCTGAGCCTGGTTCTGCCGGAGGTTTCTTCCTGTTAAAAGGGAGTTTTTCCTTCCCACTGTCGCCAAAGTGCTTGCTCATAGGGGGTCATATGATATGATTGTTGGGGTTTTCTCTGTATTTATTATTGTGCGATCTATTGTACAATATAAAGCGCCTTGAGGCGACTTTTGTTGTGATTTGGCGCTATATAAATAAAATTGAATTGAATTGAATTGAATTGTTTGGTGGTGGCTATGGCGGAGCTTCCACAGAGGCCAGCAGGTGGATGAGAGAAAGGGGAGGCAGGAGGAGGAGAGACCCGAGGCGGCCGCCGGTCTGAGTGTAAGGTGAACTGAACTTCAGATAAGAAGTTATGGCCTGCAGTCTGTCTGGGTCAGATATAAACTAAGTTTAGGTGGAGTTTATTTTCGTTGTGCTGACATTTTACACCCAGTTACAATAACTTGTAGGTAGCTAGCATGACGGAGTTTCTATACAGCTGGGTGGGTGCTATGATGTTACTGATAGTGAACTTTATTTTATTCATAAGGTTAGTTAGTAATGTGCCAACCATCCCGTAAAAACGGAATCGTCCCGTATTCAGAGAAAATATTACACGTTTGGTATTGAGCTGAAAAGGAACACAGTTTGTCCCGTACTTCAGCTAGAATGGAAAAAGACACAAAGCTGGAGTAATTCTGCGTCTTTACGCTTTCAGCTGCCTCTTCTTTCATTCAATCATGAAACTGATCAATGATCAGCTTTTCTCTTTTATTTGTTTATCGCCCACTTAGCGCCAGAAATAGGAAACCAGTGGATGTCGTGCTAAACAACAGCAGCGCGCTTAAGCTTGATCAGTTGTTGTTAGAATTTATTTAATATTAATTTCTAGTATCAGCTGATGTTTGCTGGAGCCACAGCTGTTAAGCTGCTGGTCATGATATCGGTTTGGATATGTGGTGAGAGAAAAACATGAAGATGAAACCAGGAGATGTTCTTACTGAATCATCAGAGCTGAACAGGTGATGAAGAAACAGGTTTACATTTTAGGTGACATGAATGAGTTGAAGGGATGTTATGAACTGTTTGTAAAAGACAAATAACACCAGGATCCTTTTCTAAGTAGCTGACAGCTGGAACTGTGCAGGGGCGGGTCTAGCAAAGATTTGCCATGGGGCAAGGTAGGGCATTAACAGGGAAAGGGGGGCACAAAGAAATACTTTTCTTTATTATTCTCATTTAAAATGTCTAGCTTTTATTAAATAATTATCTGAATCTTACAACCAAAGTTTTTTTTTGATATAAACTGTATAGAAATCATACATATACCAACAACACGGGCACAGCACGCAGTGAATTATTCTGAGAAGGTGCATTAAAAAATAAATGGCCGAGCCAGCAGTGCACATCGCAAATTAGCTTGCATAGACACATTAGTTGTGCCACTTGTTAATGACGGTGTCTTAGCTGTTTCTGTTGTACAGTTCATTTGCTGTTATGGAGTTCTTGTTATGGATTTGTTTCAAAATAGCTGATAAGTATTCGCTGATAGCTGCCAACATCTGTGAACAAATAATATTCTATAAAGTTGTTCTATATACTGTGTAACTGTTAATATAGAGAGTTATTAAATGTATTGTGTGGAATTACAGGGATTATTTTACATAACCATCATCTTATCATTGCAGTAATTATTATTTCATCAAAGTGTTTATTGAAGCTGCTGGCATTATGTTATAATTTATATTATAGGGGTTATCATAATCAAATATTAACATGTTTATTACAGGTGCAGTTATAACTACTTTAAACTGATTGAGTTAAATATATGTATCATAACTCATAGGCTGAGTACATGGTTACAGTAAAATAGTAGCTGAGCAAAGGCCTGAATGTATTCAGCTTCTTGTGGTATTTGAGTTTGCTTAGTTACAGGTGACGTAAGGATGTCCAGTCCATGGTGACCTCAAAGGCCTTAGGTCATCACCATATTCGGAAGAGTATGCCACAAGGAGGAACCTCTATGTTGCATTTAATTCTTAAAATACATGAATGTTCTGTACATGCAAATTATGTGCTTGTAAACGCAAGAAGGGGCGTTACAATACCCTGATGTTATAAAAGCAATCTAGAGTGTATTTTGGGCAGAGATGTACAACTGTTTTGCAGTTTGCACCTCTCCACGCTGCGTGCATTCATTAAAGTCAATTGTTTGAACCACCTCTTCTGGACTGTCATTGTTTTACTCTCATCCTCAATTTCGAACCCGTAACATTTGGTGCATTGGCCGAGGGTTGAAGGAGAAAAGGTGGAGGTTGAGACTGAGAGGGTCCAAGGTGCTCAAACAGGCAGACACGAGTCAGTGGTCGAAGTGAGTGGACATAAGCCGGCTTATTCAAAGGTAAGGCACTACCTGTTGAATTATTTCCAAACAGTGCTGAATTGGTTCTGACAAAATTGAAAGTCTACTCACTGAAAATTACTGGCAAAGGTCTGTTTTGATTTTGGTGAAAATCTCATGAGAATTGAAGTTGAAGTAATGATAATGTAAGGTTAAGTGACAGTACTGATTAAAGGAAAAGCAGTTGGACTGCTACGAGGATTTAAATGCAGTTGGACTGCTAAGGAAAGAGAATTTAAAGTAGTTGGACTACTGAATTTAGGATTATAGGTAATTTGGAAACTGTGTATGGTAATACAGTCATAATTGAATATAAAGCTGGGCTTGGACATCAATAAAGTCGGTTTGGTGGTTTCATAGGATGTCTTTAAAACATAACTAAATTTAAGTAGAACGGAACTGTGGGATGTTCTAGGAAGTGCATTTCTCGGAGGTGACGCTCCCAATTTCCTGAGGACGCCAGGATTTTCCGTTGGACGGGATAGTCCGATTGGCGATCGTGGAGAACTTGGGAACCTCCAAAATAGCTAGTGGTTGGACCACTTTACCGTTTGGAACGGTTTATGCACTTATTTGGGTAGTAAAGGTTGGACCTTGGGCGTTGGACGCTTTTAAATTGACTTAGGAACTTTAGCAATTAGACCAGACACAGGTTGGACCTGATACTGGGTCATTGATTATCAAAAACTTGGAGTTTGTCCCTTGGAGGGTTAATTCAAATTTTGTCTAAATTATGTAGGTTGTGCAATTTAAGGCCTTGTAAATATTATTTAATTTATCAGACGTCTCTGTGTTATAATTTCTATGTTTGTATATAGGCTCTGTCTGCCACGGGCACTGCAGCAGGCTGGTTATTTTGAGAGTGTGTCTGTGTCTATGTAAATGAGATGCCTGTGACTTATTTAGAGTGACATTTCCTGTTTACGAATGAGTGGCTAATGACTGACTGCAGAGCCAGGGTTTATGACGACTTCAATCCGTGTTTTAAGGGAAGAAATGCAGTTTATGTTTATTATATTTGTGTGACTGTTGTTGATTATGATAAGTATTTCATGATAACTGTAGAATATGAGTATGGGGTTTGCTTGACACGTGTCTGTACTAGGTAAAACTGTGTAAGACTGATAGGAAGTTTATAGAGACTGCTACACATGGCTGATGCATGTACTTAAGACGCTGGTTTTGTTTATTACAATATGTAAGTAAAGTTTTATTTCTTGCCATGACTGTATGACTTTTTGAGGGGTTTTGAGATAGGATACATAAACTGTTGATACTTAAGACCGTTACCTGGGTTCTGAGAACTGAAATTGAATTTGAGATAATTTAATTAATAAAGATGTCTGTGTTTATGTGTGTTTTGGGGTGTCAAGTAAGATGTTTTAGGATTTTTAGATGGGTTTTGTTTCAGTTTGAGATAATATATACAGTTACATTTTCTGTGTGTGTTGTTGAGTGACAACATGCGCAGTTTAAATTGGGCGCTGTTCCTTCCTCTTTTAGTTTCAAAACACAAAGGCTGTTAGATTAAAAATTACTGTGAGTAACGGTTTGACTTTTGACTAGGGAAATAATATGCTTACTTTTGGGTCTATGAAGATGAGAGGTTGAGTTTATTTTCTGTTTAAAAACACATAAGTATATGCACTTAGTACACCCACTCAAGAAATGATTGTGTGATTGATGCTACAAAACTGACCTAAAGAATGGTGATGTGTGTGGAGAAGTCTTAGTTGTCCTGATGTGTGAAAGAGCGCTATTAAAATGTGTGTGTGAGTGAAATGAAGGCATATGGTTTTTAGTAGAATTACTGATTATTTGTAGATTGTGAAATTAAAAGGAAGTCTCTGCAGAAGCTGTAGAAACAGGAAACCGTGTGTGTGTGTGTGGGACAGGAAATGCATGCCCATAAAAGGAACTGAGTGTGTACAGAAAGAACACAGAGAGATAGATGAGTTAACTCTAGGCACATGAAGCAAATGAAGCCTTTAAGGAAAAATGCATATATTACTAATTATATGGTTTAGTGTGTCAATACAGGTGGGCGTCTTTCAACTTTGCAACTTTGAGTTCAGCAGCAGAAAAGTAGATTAAAAGAATTGGGAGAAAATAAGCCAGTCTTTGGCTCGAAATTGTGCAGCTTGAGCTCTTACTTTGTCCTTGACCCGAGAAGAAACGCAAAGGACAGTCAATTTCCTGATGAAGATCGATAGAACATCGTGGATGTGAAGAAGTAACGGAAGCTAAAAGACAGTGCACGCGAAAGCAGTAACACTGACAACGACTGATGAGTCCAGCAGCATGACAGAAAGCACGAAATGCAACATGCATGCTGGTGAAGAACAGCGTGATATGTCTGCTTGAAGGCACTGACTGTCATATTTGCCAAGCTTGGAGCAATCTTGGAAGAAAAGACTGAAAAGATGAATGGAGAAGAAAACAGAGCAAATGAAAATAAGACTGAAGGAAGAGGAAATACTGAAAGATCAAAACAGAGAAGAAACCGACTGTGTTTGCTGGGGCTCTGAAGCCCGAACAGGACACTGTGAATGGAAAAGGACCAGTGAGAGATGAAGCTGGACGAGTTTGACTGCGAGAAGATAGGAGATGATTGGATTGAAATTGAACCCTGAACTCGTGATAGTTTAGGGATGTCCACCACGTCACAACAAAGAGGTAAACAATACAAAAGGTAAAGATAATCAAAATAACTGACAATTATATTAATGAATAGAAAACACACATATACCAATTGTTACATGTGAGATTATTTTTGAAATGAATCAGAAGTGAGATAGTTTGAATCTAGAGCTCAGTGAAAAGATGCATAAATTAAATATGAATACATGAAAATGCAATGAATATATAAGGAAGCAATGAAGAAAACAGCTTACACTGCATTTACATGACCACATAACGCAAGGAAGAACACGCTTACATACATGGCATAATTGGTATTTTTGACTAGAAAAGAGAAATGGGTCGTTTAGGCGTCCGTGATAATAATGAGAATGTTTTAGTTTGTTATTTTTAGGGGCAAGCAGACCTGGACCAATTCTCCAGATCCAGGAGTCGGATGAAACTGCAGGTTAACATGAATGGATATGTTAAGACAAGTTTCTGGTTGAATTGTTTACAGTGTCCAGGAACCTGACAGCAAGCCCTAACTGGTGGTGGAAGACCAGCGGGGCTGTGATTTAAGGTGGGAAGTAAAATTTGGGTTAGTGATTGGGGGACGGAGAAAACTGACTCTTTAACTGGAGAATGGGAAAGTGTCTGTGAGACTGTGAAGCCATATATGCAAAATAGCACACACAAACATACGCAATGGAGATCGGCTTGCTACTTGTATGAGTGATAGAATGGTGTGAATGTTGAATAAACGGATTAAACTAGTTTAAAAGGGTGACTTAGCAGTGCTTTTGCACTGAGTGATCAAAACAAGTGATTAGTATAGAAAGAAAATGAAAATGATTCAATAATGTGATAAAGTTTAAACATGTATTTCTTTTGCCAAGTTAAATTGTTGAGATATGGTTGAGTATGGAAAAAGTTTGAGAGCTTGTGTGAATGTGGACAGAGGAGCTTGCTGTGTGTGTGACTGAGGCCTTAAAGGAGGGGTAGATTGTTCAGAGGTGCAAATTTGATTAAGAGGTTTATAAATTAGTGTGGACACATTGTTATAAGGTGTTAGGCTGAATCTGAGTATGGTAAAGTGCTTAATGGGGGTTATGGTTGTGTACGAAACGGTGTAGCTTTTGGCGAGGTTTTCGGTGTGTTGAACGGGTGAAATTTAAGATTGTTTCAGATTTTTGAGGCTGTTGTTTTATTTCTAGAGAGGGTGGTTGATTAAGACATGGATATGTCTGAGAGGGGCCCCAAAAATTTTTGTAGTAGTAAGTGCACTCAGGAAAAAACCTGTCAGGTGATTTTGTTTGGTACTTTGATGAGCTAATAATCAGCTCTCTTTTTTCATTTTTGTTCTAAGCAGGCCTGGAAGAGAGCGAACGGACGGCGTTGACAAAATTACCAAGTACGAAAATCAGGTGGGCATTACAGAATTATAATTGATTACAATCAGAGACTGATTGGCGGCAAGTCTCTGTCTAAAAATGGATTGATCGATTCAATCCAGTCAAAAGTATAGAGAACTATTTTCCTAAAAAGGAAAACGAAATAAAACAAATGATTGAGCTCATTTTGCTGATGTGGAGCATCTGAGGACGTGCGCAGAAGGCTGCAGATCAGCAAAAAATATCATGTGTGAATGCATGGGAGTGAATGTGAGTGATGGGACCAGGAGGGGAAATAAATAAAAGGTTGACAAACAGGACAAGTGGGAGACTTAAATCTGGGGATGCTGATTTTGGGATATTGATGTGTGCGTTGAGAAAATTATTTATTGGGGTTGGATTATGTTATTACATTATAGGATGCTAAATGCTAAAAGGGAAACATTGATGTAACTTAAGTTACCATGAACGGAGGGGACACATGATTAATAACTGTTCTGTGTAAGTTTATTTTGGGTTATAACACAGGTTGGATCATCAGTGGAGAAAGTGAGTATAAAAGGTGATGTTCTGGTTAACACACAGGCTTTTGTTTATAGGACGTTTCAAGGATGCAGGCTGTGGATGGAGCCAAGAAAAGATTTGACATGATGATTAATTTGATTCCATTCCTTAAAAACAGGTTTGAAGGTCCGGAGCATGTAGACTTAATATGGTATGACTAACCTTTTTTAATGCCCTAACCTGAGTGAAGGATTTTGAGTTTGTAACACATGAGATGTGTCACAAAAGGGGGTGTAGCAAGTAGATTCAGGGCAGCTCACAGCCTGGCGTAAACGCGCAAGGTGCCGTCACACAGCTTAAGTTATTTGTTTGATTTATTTTATGACAAAATAATAAGGAAACATTGAAAACATACAACCCGTTGAGGAGACAGATAGGGTTGGGGAATTGAAAGGGTTGGTTTGTTTAGCATAATGCACTACAAAGTATACAAAGTTTATATAACATGATGCAAACACACGAATCAGAGACACGTAATGAGAAAACTGATTAGAATGTTCCTTACAACTACATGTTTATTGTATGCAATGATATTAACTATGGCTGTGTTGTTTATTGTCTATATTTTGCAGGGCACTCCGAACCACTTGTCTGAATACGGAGGCCAGTCCAGCCCAGCACTTCCTGAGACTGTAGTTGCTAAAACAGGATCGGTAAAAAGACAAAAGCGCGAGGGGTCAGGTAAAGGTGATGAGTGTCTCAGCAGGAATAAGGGCATAGGGTTGAATTATGGTAAAGGGTCTACCAGCTCATTCACATTTGATTTGTGTGACGTCATTAAGTGTACAGGAGCTAGTAGTAGCTGGAGAGCGTATGATGTACGGGTCTGCAATCACCCCATGATATGCTTAGGGTAAATTTAGTTGATGCAAAGTCTAAGCCGCTCGCAGAAAGCTTAATCACCATTCTGACTGATCAGATGGTAACTTCGGGAACAGTAGCTCAAAAGGAACAGGAACCAAAAGGGAGAGTACTTCTGACAACAGATTACTTTAGACTGAAGCTTAAAGAGTTGATAAAGCGCGCCACGGGTTTCAAGGACAGTAACCTCTGGCTTGATTGGGTGGCTCAAGATGCTAGAGAACAACATGTATCTGACTGTGTTGCCTGTGCTTCAGCTAGGTCACGGTTGTTTACAGAGCCCGCACCATTGCATTAGAGGATGAGTGGGGCTATGATTGTATGTTACAGTTAACTAGAAGTGAAGTGACTACTGGCAACTGTACTGTGTTGTCCAGACTTTTCCTGCCATTTCAAAGCAGACAGCAGTGGGACCATTTATGCTAAAATTAGATAATTACATGTTTCAAGTTTTCTACAGATAATGAAAAGTACAAGGTGGGAGAGATCGACCCAACTAGGTGTGCTGTCACACTCACAGGACGAACCACCAACAATGTAAGCGACCCTACCACGGTAATTGGAACATGGGCAAGAAGTGGGCTCTACTAATACTGTGGGGAAGATATTCGTGTTCCTATGGGAAGCGTAGGGACATGTGCGATGGTGCGATTGGGAGCTCCGATCATGCTTATTGGAAACCAGGTAAAGGCTATTCCACAACATAACACGTGAACTTTAGCTGCCATACGTAAGAGATACATTTTGGCCAAAAGAGGGACCCAGACTACCCATGCATATGATCCTCGTTTGAACTCGCCGACCTGGATAGACTCCATAGGAGTGCCCAGGGGAGTTCCTAATGAGTGCAAGCTGGTAAGTCAGGTAGTTGCAGGATTGAGAGTATATTTCTTTGGGTAACGCCTAAGAAAAATGTTGGCCGATTATGTTCATTACAACCTGCTGAGACTCTCTAACCAAACCAGGGACGCCATGATGGGGTTCGCAGAACAATTAGGTCCGAGTTCACTGACGGAGAGCTTAAATCGAATTATCTAAAACCATGCATGAGCACTCAGGTATCGAAAATCTGCTGGCGTCCTGGATGACATCTGTGTTTGGACAATGGAAAGGTGTGGCTAAGTAAACTTGGCAAGTGTCAGTGATGTTTTCTTTGACTGTACTTTTGGGAATATTGGTCATCGCTAGTTGTGGTATCATTCCTTGTGTCAGAGGATGGTTGGTAAAGATAATGGCGAGGGTTGCGAACCCTGCCTGGGTTGAGGGAAATTCTTTATTCCTATTATATAATCTGCATTATTATGATTGCATTAAGAACATGTTTTACAGCATTGTTTACCAGTAATATTGTTTACAGGGTTCATATTGCATTGAATAGGTTTGTCATCACATTCATTCTATTCACAGGTTTAGTTCATTTTATACACATTGCATATCTGTGCTTGTTTAGAGTTGATGTTCCGTCCAAAAGGGTTTTAAGCTTCACTGGTGAGAGTGTCCAGGTGATACATGTTGAGGGAAGATGAGAACATAGCAGGTGAATTGCACGCACGGTTCAAAACACACATGATTTATATATAGGCCAGGCCAAAGGCCTGGACTTGATGTAGCTTTCAACTTTACAGCTCCTAACTTGCAGGAATGGCGGGAGTGTAATGAATGAATGCAAAATATGCTTACAGACACAAACATGACAGGGGTTTATTTTACAGGGTAAAGGTGGACCACAGGTTGCTTTGTTTCTGCTTAGCAACTACTGAGGTAAATGGTGTTAAAGATAAATATGCAATAAGTGAACAGGAAATGTGTAAGGGTGAGCCGGGTGAAACAAAATGTTGTGGATAATGGAAACTTGTCTAACGGGCATTAACAGTAACCTTTGCATGTTATGTATATGCTTGAGGCCAAAAGAGGTGTAAATCCAGATAGAAAACTTTGAAGTGTGCTTTTTAGCGGAGATTTAGGCTGACAGGGGATGGTGTGTATTTTACTTGGGTTGTGTTTAATAAGACTAAAAGCGTTCCTCACACACATAAAGAGTATTGAGATTGAATAAGTTAATATAATGGATAGAGCCCAGAACATGATAATACATAAGTGAAATCAAATGTAATGTTTGATTTCACTTTTATTGGGAAATAACCAGGCTAGAAATGTGAGTAACCTATGTTTAAACTGTGAAAACACTCTCCACATACATTGAAACTGCGCAACTCTGAGTGGGCAATGCAATGAAGCAACTGTTACATATCTGTATTAAACTAGCCAACATAGACTCACCACAAAATGATGCAGGATGTGGCCCTGCAGCGGGGGCAGAAAATCATTTGCAAACCAGGGATCTTATGTTGATTATCATATCCTTACTTATGTATACACACACACACACAGAAGAGAAAAATTTCAAAACAAAACAAAAAACAACTTCGCTTAACCTGTCAAGCACAGGAGCAAAATAAAAATCTCTTTGGGCTCTGTTAAAATTTCTTTAGTAAAAGTGTAAAAGGCCAAACCTAGGAAGTTCGGCAAACAGGAAAGTTCCTTGAGTATCAGGAGTTAATAGTCAGGAAACATTTCTCACATTAACGCCTTATATCTGACAAATCATTGACTCATAGATGCAGATAGACATACAAGTGCACATACATCCAGATGTGCATTTAGACATTAAAAGTGTAGAGACATGTACACACAGATTGGCAAACCGGTACAGAGTCTAGCTCAAGAGCTTAACAAAGTAGACTTGGCAGTAGGGTTTGTGATTTTGCCTGATATGATATTGTGAACCAACTTTGAATAATGACAGGAACCTGAGATGAACACAGTAAGTTAGTAAGGTGTAGCAGAGAAAGGTTGTTTGTTTTCTATCCCTTACAGGAGAAGATTTCCACTAGAGAGGGACCCAGAAAAGGAGCAGAGACCACTTAAGCATGAAGTGTTTTCAAGTGGGAGCTGGTGTTTTATTGCTGGACCACCTAGAGGACATGAGGTTGTCTGATTTGCTGAGTCAGGGGGCGGCTAGAGAGGGTCAGAGCGAAGGTAGTGGACCTGGGAATGGTGTAGTGACGTCTTTGGAAGACGTCAAGAGAGGGAATTGTGGAATTACAGGGATTATTTTACATAACCATCATCTTATCATTGCAGTAATTATTATTTCATCAAAGTGTTTATTGAAGCTGCTGGCATTATGTTATAATTTATATTATAGGGGTTATCATAATCAAATATTAACATGTTTATTACAGGTGCAGTTATAACTACTTTAAAATGATTGAGTTAAATATATGTATCATAACTCATAGGCTGAGTACATGGTTACAGTAAAATAGTAGCTGAGCAAAGGCCTGAATGTATTCAGCTTCTTGTGGTATTTGAGTTTGCTTAGTTACAGGTGACGTAAGGATGTCCAGTCCATGGTGACCTCAAAGGCCTTAGGTCATCACCATATTCGGAAGAGTATGCCACAAGGAGGAACCTCTATGTTGCATTTAATTCTTAAAATACATGAATGTTCTGTACATGCAAATTATGTGCTTGTAAACGCAAGAAGGGCGTTATAATACCCTGATGTTATAAAAGCAATCTAGAGTGTATTTTGGGCAGAGATGTACAACTGTTTTGCAGTTTGCACCTCTCCACGCCATGTGCATTCATTAAAGTCAATTGTTTGAACCACCTCTTCTGGACTGTCATTGTTTTACTCTCATCCTCAATTTCGAACCCGTAACAATTGCTAATGCAATTATATGGCACATTGACTTCTGAGGAAATTTTAGATGGCACTCGTCATCAGAAAGGTTGCCTACCCCTGCTCTAGAATAACCTCCCTGTTCATATTCATACCACCGAGTCTATCCAGTCTTCTTTTTAATTTGGCTTTTGATTCTAACCAGTTGGCTGTTAACTGGCTTGTTGTGTTGTCACCTATTGTTTCCTGCCCTGTTTTCTTATAGTTTTGTTTTAATTGTGTCATGCTTTTACTGACTGTGAAGCACTATGGTCAACTTTGTTGTTTTTAACAAGTGTTATATCAACACGTTCTCACTTCCAAAGCGTAACATTTTACGCTAGGTGACAAATTGTCAACATATTACGTTTTTGGGCACCCAACACGTTCCTAAATGACAAGATCAGAAAAATTAGGAAATATGAGAACCGTTTGGACTCGATCTACACATGTTTGCTCTTTATCTTAAAATCGCTTGGGAAAATACTGTGGCGAGCTCAGACAAGGAGGAGACAGAGGTTTCGTTTGGTCTAGCCAGGGAGCACAGCCGTTTATTAGCATTCAACCCCAGAGCACACATCAGCTAACACCAACGCTCGGCGCGGCAACAACAACAACAACACAAAAATGGCGCTCTCTCACCCGGAAACACACAGTTGCAGAGAGAGCGTCACCTTTAACCATGGCAACAGAACATAACTGTCAGAACAAACCCGGAACAGCCCTGGCCCGCTACATTGCCCCCACCTAAGGGGTCAGTCGTCCCCGACAACCCCATTACCCAACACAAAGTCCTGCAAATGTCAATGCGTCTTCCTTCGGCGTGCAGGCACTGCCCCGGTGGCTGCTGGAGCGGGCAGGCGGTACCGTGAGAGCCTGTCCTGGTGCAACACTGCCACGCGCCCTGGGCCCGGCATGTGGATCTGGCACACCACTCCTGTTAGCCGCCCCACGACTTCCGCCAGCCCTTGCCAGTGGCTGCACAGCCTGGGGGACACCCCTCTCTTGCGAACTGGGCAGTACACCTAAACCTTGTCGCCAGGCACGAAAGCTCCCCCTCGGCACCTAGTGTCGCAGTCATGAACCACTCGTGGCCGCTCCCTCAGCCTCCTGTAGCAGTCCCTGGCCACCGACTTGCGCCGGTTCCCTGCCTCGGGGACGGGGAAAGGTCCTAGGACATCCACTCCCACTCGCTCCATCGGGGCCCCCACCAGGTACCGCTGAAGGAGGGCAGTGGAGCGTTGAGTCGGGCCCTTCTGTGCCGTGCAGGTGTCGCAGCAGTGCACATGAAGTTCCACATCCCGTCAACAGCCAGGCCAATAGAATCGTCCTCTGAGATGGCGGAGAGTTTTGGCATTCCCATAGTGGCCGGCCCCCACCGAGCCGTGGACAAGCTCGAGCACCTGCGACTGAGGCACCAACAGCTGCAGGAGATCTCTGCCCTGCCCGGGGGCCCGCCATCTCCGGTACAGGAGGCCGTCGTGGGTCTCCAGGTTGTTGTACTGGGAGTAGTAGGCCTTCACTTCGGGCCCCTGTCCCGACACTCCTGTCCAGCCTGGGCTCGTGCCGCCTCCAGCCAGGCCCCTGAACCAACGTCGCATCAGCCTCCTGCTTCTGCTTCAGCTGCTGCATGGTCAACGAGAGCCACCCCCATCCGCCGGGTGTGGCCCGAGCAGTAGCCACGCCCAGTGCCTCCTGGGCCCACTCTCCCTGCCATTTTGAGAGGGGCAGCTGGTGTGGGTGCAGACAGATGGGTTGAGCAGAGCCGGTGTCGATGGTGTGCTGAACCAGCCGCGTCTGCCTGCAGTCTCTGTCACTAGTGGCAATGATGTCCACATTCTGGCCAAGGAGGCACCTCAACCGCTGGCGCTGCCACAGGTCATCAACAGCTTGGGTTGATAGGTTCGTAGCTTGAACCCATTCGCTGGAACATTGAAGGCAATGTAATTACACAGCAAGAACAAGACACAAGTAGGCAATGTTCTTTGTGTTACTCATGCATGAGGAGGCCTGTCTGGAGCCAAGTGTCGTTCCAGCCACTTGACCACCGTCAGACTCTCAGCCAGGTTCCCCATAGCACTCCTTTTATTGTGGTTACATGAGTATGCATAGGTTCATTAACATATGACATCTTACATAGGTATACATATGAACAAAGAATACCTTGTGTGTGTGTGTGTGTGTGTGTGTGTGCATCTGTGTGTGTAACTGTGTGTGTGTGTGTGTGTGTGTGTGTGTGGGGTCAAGATGTGACCCCAGGAAGACTCCCCAAAGCTGGTGCCAGGAGTCTAGCGGTCCATCTAAACAAAAGACTCTTATGCTTAACCAGATACAGAGTAGGTGTCCTCCTATACCATAAAACAATAAGACAAGGCACGGCCTCTCCCATGGTCCCAAGATGTGGGTGTGAAAGCCAGAGTGCTCTGGAATGCACACAACGTGTGTCTGCAGACTACTAAGGATCAAACCTCTATTAATCTACAACTAACTATAAAAATCTAAGCATATATGAGTAGATATTTCTAAGCATAAATGACAATCAACAATACAAAACCTAACAGGGTTGTCTCGGTCGAGGGAGGTTTGTCGGGGTTAGAGACTGGAGCTGAGGCGAGTAGAGATGGTCCAGAGCCACCGGGGTCCGAAGTCTGTCGAGCAGCAGCTGCCTGAAGCCTGGCTTGTCTGTCTCTGGTTCCCTGCTTTTGACCGCACTGGAGGGCCAGAGTCTCTTTCACAAGAGTGATAGCCAGCTTTGCGGTGTCAACACAGGCCCCCCCAGCGGGTCAGCAGATCAAGGCCGATGATGCACTGGTCTTGGATGTCAGCAAGCCAGAAGTCGTGCACCAGCTCCAGATCCTTCACTCGGATCCACAACGGTTTCTTCCCCCACATGTCAGTTCTCTCCCCCGTCATCGTCATCAGCTGGGTGTCGGTGGGCGACCAACCCATGACAAGCGGCCCAGATGTTCCAGGGAGCACACCAGGGCGTATTAGGGAAATGGTGGACCCCATGTCCACTAGGGCCTGGCAGGGCTGGTCCTCAACACAGCAGCTCAGGTAGAGTCCCTTGAGGTGCCCGACTAGGCCCACCACGTTCATCGTGCATCGTTCTTGGAGGGGGGCAGGAAGCTGGAGCGGTGGTCCCCTCGCGGCACCGCTCCCCCTCTCATTCCCCTGAGGCCACATAGTTCTGGCCTTCGGGGCGGGCGCCAGGCAGTCGCGCGCCACGTGGCTGGGCTCATCGCACCGGTAGCAGCGGTCAGTCTGTCGACAGGGACGCCTCCAGGGCACCGAGGGCTGCAGCTGGCCTATCTCCGGGACCTCCCCCTCCCTGTTGTAGTCTGCGACTCTGATTCGGGGGTAGTTTGGGGGGGACACCTGTTGGTTAGGTTGCGAGGTGAGCACCAGCTCGGCCCTTTCAGCCTCGAGGAGAACCTCACGGAGAGTTTGAGGCATGGCCAGACGGACGTGTTGGCGCAGTCCCTCTGGAAAAAGCCCTCGCAGAAAAGCATGCAGGCTAAGCTCCTCACGGGCCGCTGCTGGGAACTCCGGGTAGCCACGTCGAGCATACAGCAACACGTCCACTGCAAAGGTGCCCAGGCTCTCCCCCGGCCGACGGCTCCGGTTGGTCAGCTGCTCCCTGCTCTGATCAGTGGAGTGCCGCTGCCCAAACCGCCTCTCGAGTGCTATGGTGAGGGCCTGGAGCTCATGCTGCTCAGACGGGGCCAGTGTTGGGGAGTAACGGAATACATGTACCGCCGTTACGTATTTAGAATACAAAATATGAGTAACTGTATTCGTTACAGTTACCGTTTAAAAGGTGGTATTCAGAATACAGTTACTTTGTTGAAATAAATGGATTACACGGCGGTACTTCCTGTTTCATATTGTCATGGTCAGGATTGTTTGGGTTTGTTTGACAGCTATGTTCTGTTGTTCCAGGCGGCAGCGTTACGGTTGCCATGGTTACAGGGTGACGCGCTCTCTCTCTGCGTGTTTCCTGGGTGAGAGAGCGCCTTTTTGTTGTTGTTGTTGTGCTAAGCTAATAGACAGAATGCTACAGGCATAGCTCTAAAGAATGTAGCCTGATGGGCAGTGTAGTCCGTGCTGCAGCGAGAATGGACTACCATACCCGTTATGTGTCTGTGAGCGAGGGACGGAGAGAAAGGAAAAGTCCGAGCTGTCACGGAGCAAAAACGGGAGCTGGAAGCATGTAAATATAATAATAACCACAGCAGCCAAGAAGAGTGCCTGACGAGCCCATTTGTAAGTAAGCTATTAAGACTCAACTGTACACTGTGTTCGTGTTTTCCTCCGAAAAAATAAGTTCCGTTGGAGAAGCCTTTCAACGCTCTCTCTGTCTCCCGCAAGCAAAGTTGACCCAGACAACAAAGTAAAGCTAGTTTTTCGCTACCAGCCCGACACGGAACCCGACGTATTAGCCAGAGGTCCCTTTACTACGTTTCGGAGCCGCGGACCTTCTGTAACAGTAATAAATCACAGCAATAGTACATTCACGTAGTTGTAAACAACATGATAATATATTAAGTAATCCAAAGTATTCAGGGGTTAGCCTGTTGTATTTCGGTACCTTAGCTGGTGTTGCAGGCATCACTGCTCGCTGTCGGGGGCCCGGCGTGTCGGTCCACAGAGGCAGCCCATGAAGCAGTGTCCTAGTGTCGGTCATGACGGGCTGCTGCCGCGGTGCGCTCGCGCGGTCGGGACCCGTCGTGGGACTTACATGGCCGCTTGCTTGCTCTCTCTTCAATCGCCCACTTCCCAAGCAGCGAATTCTCTCCTCGATGGCTTGCTCCAGCCTCTGAGTGTCTCTCTCCATTCCGGCGAGGGTGAGCTATCCCACTTCTGACACCAATGTCGCGAGCTCAGACAAGGAGGAGACAGAGGTTTCGTTTGGTCTTGGGAGCACAGCCGTTTATTAGCATTCAACCCCAGAGCACACACCAGCTAACACCAACGCTCGGCGCAGCAACAACAACAACACAAAAATGGCGCTCTCTCACCCGGAAACACACAGTCGTAGAGAGAGCGTCACCTGTAACCATGGCAATAGAACATAACTGTCAGAACAAACCCCGAACAGCCCTGGCCCGCTACAATACTATTTAACATCATTAAAGTGCTGGTTAACCTTAGGAATAAGGTTAGGTTTAGGTCTATTACCGCGGGAGCGTCATTCCACTGGATTTCATCCATAACCCGGTGCGTACCATAAGAACGCAGAAGGTCACCTTTCGCGTTCCTCAGGAATGCCGCGGGACGTGACAAGACGTCGGGATGTTAAGCCTCGGGAGTGAGAACGGTCTGGCTATATAAATAAATTTTGATTTGATATCATGCGTATGTATTTAAGTCTTCAGTCTTCCTCCAAATCCGATGTGTGGCAGAGTGTGTGTTTGATGTTCTTTTAGTTATGTCATGAGTTCCTTTGTTGCCAGAGTCTTAGTTCTAGTTCATCTTTTGTTTGCTTATTTTAGGGGTTTTGTTTTGGCAATTTGTTTTCACAGCAAATAAAGCTGCCTCTAAGTTTCATTTTTAGTGTTGGAGTCCTGTTTGGGTCCCCTTGTCTGCCACACAGCTCATCATTGCAGCAGGTGTCTTTCTGCTCCAACAACTTCCTTAATATAAAAGGACAAAACTTTTGTTTCTACAGAGATTTTTAACCTAGAATGAACAAATTAGACTCACCTTTATAGTAGAGCTGAGTCTGGTGTGGACTAAACCTTCATCACAGTGACTCCACTGTTTTTTGTGGTTCAGTCATCCAGGTGATTTATTCAGCTAATTTAATTATGACACTAATTACTTTTAAGTAGAAATATTAAAATAACATTAACTTTATATTCCAGGCTTGCAAGGACCCCTCCCACTGCTTGCTCTCATGTATGTCACTCCCAGTTTTACCCTCTATGATGTCCTGGAACATTTTTATCCAAAGAAGCAAAATATCCGTTTCTATGTTTATATAAAACAACATCAGAAACATGTGACTTTCAAAAAAAGGCAAGCAGAAACAATTGCCATCCCCAAAACAAACACAAACATCTTCCTCCACTATTTAGCAATTTAACTAGGTAAATTAGATTGGATTAAAACATACAACTTGTTTTGTGTGTCTGCACTATAGATGGAAATTTTAACAACAACAATAATAATAACAATAATACTAATACTACTACTACTACTAATAATAATAATAATAAACTTTACTTATAAAGCACACCTAAAAACCAAGGGTATACCAAGGTGCTTAACAAGTAGACATAGAGAATAAAAGAAAGGTAAATAGAAATAGGACTAAAGCAAGTACTAGGTATGCAAGCAGATGGCTGTCACTGATACATAAGAGAAGCAGCAGATACATATCAAACAAAGAATTAAAATAAGCATAAAAGTACATAATGTAAAATCACAAGTGAAATGTTAACTAGAAGGAAAGGCAAGATTGAATAAGTGGGTCTTCAGTCGTGATTTAAACAATGCAATAGAATGAGAGGCGCAGATACCGAGAGGAAGGTTATTCCACAGTACGGGGGCAGCCAGAGCAAATGCATGGTCACCCCTCTAGCTTGCGCCAGAAGTAGTTCATAGCAGATCTAAGTGTTCTAGCAGGAGAATGTGGCCTAAGACGTTCACTAAGATAACTCTGAGCTAATTTATGAATAGTTTTGAAGGTAAGCAGTAATATTTTAAATTGAGTACTACACATGAAAGAAGAACAGCTTTCAGTGACAATAACCACCTGCAGCCACAAGATGGCAGTAATATAAATAGATTAAATATTAAATGAAGGTGAGGAGCTTTATGATAGCGCTGTCTGAAATTAAAGGAGAGACATTGCTTTATTTTGGCACATTTTAATTTATCAGTATTGTTTTAAATTTGACAGTGCAAGCTTGTCCTGATAGAACACCACTGCCAGAAACAAAGAAAAACTTGTGTAAAATAAGGCAGAACACTCTGTTATGCTGCTTTCACACATTTGAGATTACATCTTTGTAAGACAAAAATCTTAAAATCTTAATAAACCCTAAAAACACATGAACAACACTTAAATCAATGGAATTTAACAATGAATTAAATTTAAACAATGAATTAAATTAAATTAAAAGAATTAAATTAAATTTAAACAATAAATTAAATTTAACAATGAACCAGCAGAACAGGAGCATACTGTTCTGCTTAACAAGTGTAAGATTAAAGTGTAACTTTAATCTTAAAGTTTTCTTGTAAATAAAAGAATATGGTAATAAACTGAACAAACAACCCCGAGATGTCTTTACTGTTTTGGATCTAAAATATTGACTTTAATATGGATCATCTCAGGTGTTCACCAATGACTCACGGTTTTCCCACATTTTATAAGTATGAACATTTTAACCAGTATGAATTCTCATGTGCTTCTTTAAGTGTATCCTCTGGGCAAATCTTTTCCCACACGTGCTACAAGAATACGGCTTCTCACTTGTGTGAATTCTTGTGTGCATTTTCAACGCTGATGAGTGAGCAAATCTTTTCCCACACGTGCTAAGGAATACGGTTTCTCACCTGTGTGAATTCTCGTGTGTTTTTTGAACGCTGATGAGTGAGCAAATCTTTTCCCACACGTGCTACAAGAATACGGTTTCTCACCTGTGTGAATTCTCTTGTGTATTCTGAACACTGATGAGTCAGAAAATCTTTTCCCACATGTGCTACAAGAATACGGTTTCTCACCTGTGTGAATTCTCTTGTGTATTCTGAACACTGATGAGTCAGAAAATCTTTTCCCACATGTGCTACAGGAATACGGCTTCTCACCTGTGTGAATTCTCGTGTGTTTTTTGAACGCTGATGGGTCAGCAAATCTTTTCCCACATGTGCTACAGGAATACGGCTTCTCACCTGTGTGAATTCTCGTGTGTTTTATGAGCCCTGATGAGTCAGCAAGTCTTTTCCCACATGTGCTACAGGAATACCGTTTCTCACCTGTGTGAATTCTCGTGTGTTTTATGAGCCCTGATGAGGTAACAAATCTTTTCCCACATGTGCTACAAGAATACGGCTTCTCACCTGTGTGACGTCTTAGATGTGTAGTCATGTATTTATTCTGCAAAGTTTTTCCACACACGTCACATTGTACAGACTTGTTCTTTGTGTCCTTTCTACTTTGACCCGCTGACACAGGAGTGTTGTCTACTCTCTGACTGCGACTTCTCTTTCTGTGTCTGTTCTTCTGCTCTGCAATTCTAGTAGATCCTGAGTGCACATGCCGATTTCCTTCATGATCTCGGCTCTCTGCTTCCGGAGAGCTGTGAGG
This sequence comes from Oreochromis aureus, assembly GCF_013358895.1. NCBI lineage: Eukaryota > Metazoa > Chordata > Actinopteri > Cichliformes > Cichlidae > Oreochromis > Oreochromis aureus. The sequence continues at coordinate 46,012,623 of NC_052944.1, read as the reverse complement.
AAGGAGCTGCTCACTGTTTGGTTCTGGTTCACTGTGGGAACTTTCCTCATCAGCGGGTGTCACCATGAAGACATGAGCCTCCTGCTTCAGTCCAAGCTGCTCTCCCTCCTGTTCCTCTTTAATCTGTGGAGGCTCTGGGTCCTTCTGGTCCAGACTGGAGTTCCTCTCCTGGTTACAGACCTGCTGGTCGGTAAAAATCTCCTCTTCCTCAAAAGCATGCTGCTGTTGGACATCTGAAGGCACAAAGGGGAAAAATGATAGCAAAACAAATAAAATATTTACTGTTTTTAGTTCTGACACTCTTATTAGCAAAGTTCAAAGTTCAAATTCATAGATAGATGTTCAATAGATGATCAATAGATATTGGTTTTTTTTGGTAAATGAATGTGGATGTCTGGATTGGCAAAAGTTATAAGAAGGCATGCTGGGGCATAGCTCTTTCACACAGTGGTAAACGTTTTGACTGTGCTTGAAATGCCATGTAAACTCTCTTCTTGTCTGATAAATTTAGGTTTAGAAATTCTGAATTCCATATTTTCCAAAACAGAATACAATATTTATTCATACTTACCCAGACCTGTAAACTGTTCAAATCTAACCAAGAAAGATAGGCTTCAGATATCCTATGGCATTCTTTGTAGGAGCCGCTCCCGATACCAGAATTGTGTTAAGGCAGCTAAAGCAGCTTTCCTATCAGATATTATTGAGACTAACAGCCACAACCCCTGAATGTAGGGCTGCACGATTAATCGTTAGAAAATCGCGATCTCGATTCATACTTACGTGCGATCTCATTTCCAAATGACAACGATTTAAAAAAAAAAAAAAAAAAAAACAACGACGATTGTACCGCATTTTGATCCGGGACATAACCTGCATGAAAACAAGCACTCACTCTTCCTGCTCAACAAATGACAAGGGCGGAGCCTTATACCACGTGATACAGAAGCTGTGCCGTGTGATGCTCAAATTGGCAGGAAAGAAACAACGGAGAACACGTCAGGGATGACGAGAAAGTGACAGGAGAAAATCTGTCCCGGTCAACCACCCAAACATCAATAACGGGAACCTTATACAGCGCCTCCCTATACACGTCGAACTCCCGCAGGCACAAAGAAATTACGGAGGCTATTACTTATCACCTGGCTAAAGATATGGCTCCCATCAACACTGTGCAAAACGAGGGATTTAGGAAAATGATCAACACCCTAGACCAGGGGTCGGCAACCTGCGGCTCCGGAGCCGCATGCGGATCTTTAGTCCTTCTACGGCTCCGCGTGGGTCGGGGAAATAAATAATTTTTTGTAAGTAATTAGCTAAAGTCTATTTTATTTATGTTAGTTCTTTTTTTAACTCGTAGTTCTAAATTGGAAGATTATTGTGATATTGAAATATAAATATAAAATTATATTCTATTAGTTTTTGATCGATCAAAATAAGCGTCACACTTGCGGAAGCCGATATACCCGCCGAAACGCCCGCCAACCTCAGGTAGGCCAATTATGGATCTTTGGATCCACATTATGTCAGCAGCTGTTCTCCAAAAACAAACACGTTCACGCCTCACAGACGACAGCTTACAGTCGTGCGTAAAGATGAAAGTGATTTCGTACAGCCCCGATCGTACAGCAGACGCTGTGCACAGAGGTTCAGGAGCGGAAGTCCCATTGTAAACATCACGGCAGACCCGACTATGTTTCCATGAACACGCTTTTCAGCATCTTTTTATTGACCACTTTTCACACACGGTTGCTTTTTACGATACAGCCGGTGTTAAAGCTCGCAGCCCCGACACACACACCAACACAACAGCATAGGTGGCACAGACGTTAAGGTGGCGAGGCGTGATTGCGGGTACCGCTAAGGTGCGTCCGCCTCCCCTGCAGCGGCACTGCAGTCCACGCCCCGCCACACATATTAACCAGGTAAAATACATAGTTAGGCGGAATTTTGCAAAGTTCAAAATGTGTTAATTACATAAATAAAATGTAATTTTCTCTGTAGCACTTCATGCATTTAAGCAACACACCTCAGTTGTTCACACAAAGCATAAAGGTAAAAAAAAAAACAATATATACAGTGTTATGTTCATTTTAGATGTCAAAAAGTATTTGCAGCTCCCAGAGTTTTCTTTCGTGTGGAAATCGCGTCCAAATGGCTCTTTGGGTGTTAAAGGTTGCTGACCCCTGCCCTAGACAAACGCTACACAGTGCCGTCCCGCAACTATTTCTCTATTGTTGCACTACCTGCTCTATACACGCAGTGTCGAGCAACGGTGGAGACGGAATTTCAAGCAGTACAACATTTTGCGGCAACGACAAAATGTGAGGCATTTATTGTTTTTATGTTTATTTATTGTTTTTATGTTCAGTTTCAACTGTTACGAAGTTGATGTGCAGTTAATAAGTGCTATAAATATTTATATTGGAAAAGAAAATCGTGAGAGAATCGTGATCTCAATTCTAAGCAAAAAAATCATGATTCTCATTTCTTGCAAAATCGTGCAGCCCTACCTGAATGTTATTCAAAATTTGTAATTTAGTGATAAATCCCTGTCCTGGATCGGCCTGAGCAATTTATTAATCATTTTATTGGAAAAGTTTAATTACTGAAGGCTTTACACCCTCACTCTCGTGTTGAATCCTGTTCCGGTTTTAGGATTCATGTCGACCTTTTCTCACTTTGAGGTGTTATCACTCCCTACTCTTAAGGGATTAATTGAACGATCGAGAAGCTCAAATTCTATGCATGATATCCTTCCATCCCGCATTATCAAGACAACGACCCGAAACACTGCTCAAAATCCACTAAGGCATTTATGCAGAGGAACAAGTACAACGTTCTGGAATGGCCATCTCAGTCCCCAGACCTGTATGTTATTGAAAACCTGTGGTGTGAGTTAAAGAGAGCTGTCCATGCTCGGAAGCCATCAAACCTGAATAAACTAGAGATGTTTTGTAAAGAGGAATGGTCCAAAATACCTTCAACCACAATCCAGACTCTCACTGGAACCTACAGGAAGCGTTTAGAGGCTGTAATTTCTGATAAAGGCAGGTCTACTAAATATTGATTTCATTTCTTTTTTTGTGGTGCCCAAATTTATGCACCTGCCTGATTTTGTTTAAACAATTATTGCACACTTTCTGTAAATCCAATAAACTTCATTTCACTTCTCAAATATCACTGTGTGTGTCTCCTATATGATATATTTAACTGACATTTTTATTGTAACAACCAACGATTTATACAGGGAAATAATGACTATTAACAAGGTTGCCCAAACTTTTGCATCCCAATGTAAACATGATTACACAGTTACACAATCATACCAAAACTCTGTCCTGATAGTTTCCACTTTCTCTTTCGTATCAGACATACTGAGACAATATTCGGGATAAATAACCATGAAAACAATTTATTTATTCAGTTTAGAGGTTTACACATCACATCATTATAATCATTGAGCCTGTTTCACTTGAATCGTCCACTTGATAGCGCAGTAGAGCAAATGAATCATCACAATGCTTCAAACCAGGAGTCGACCAGTTGGATGGAAAGCTTCAGTTCACCACCAGGCTTCATCTCACCATCACTAGTTTGAAGTCCACACTTTCGACCCACAGTGAAAGGGAGACTCTGGGTCGCTGCATCTTGCTGCTGTGTCGTCTTAAATTGGTCATGTGATTTTGATGCGCCGGCACGTCTGTCGACCCCAGAGGGTTAAAGGGCCGTCACTAATTTCTCGTGTTTGCCCTTGTGTAAAGTGTCCAGTTAGGATTGATGTAAATAGTAAAATTTGCTTTTGTTGATACTCCCTTATGTTGGGTAAATGTTTTACACAGTATTGTTTGCATTGTTGTATTACACATTTAATTCATTCTGTTCATGTAAAACTTAAGACTTGTATGTGCTTTCCCAACAGAAACCACACAATCACTTCACCACACAGCATTTTACTACACTCCAAATCCACTCACTCACAGTATGGATGTGTACCCGGATTCCTGTTCAATAAATAAGTGAACGAAAGATACATGAGTGGAAGTGGATTTTGTGGATAAGCCATCTGTTCTTATCAGACACCCTGTTGAGATTGTGGATGCATAGAGTCAGCACCTTATCACCCAGACATTCATAGTTCAGGAAGTCAAATTTGTCTCTCTTAAAGTGACATCCTCGATCACAATAACATTTTCAGATATTTTGGTTTAAAGGTTACAAAACTGAGTTCACAACTACGCATTTGATTTACAATGACAAAATATTTATGACCACAATTTGAGCCCATATCTGACATCCATCCATCAATTCTCTTCCACTTGTCCTTATTAGGGTCTGGGGTGGTGGGGGTGCTGGAGCCAATCCCAGCTACCATAGGGAGAGGCAGGCTTCACCCTGTACAGGTCAACAGTCTGTCGCAGGGCCAACACAGAGAGACAGACAACTATTCGCACTCACATTCACACCTATGGGCAATTTAGAATGATCAACTAACCTAACCCAGCTGTCTGCATGTCTCTGGAGAGTGAACAAGGGGAGAACATGCAAACTCCACACAGAAAGGCCCGGACACATGGTGGAGTCAAACCTTGTTGCTGTGAGCCAACAGTGGTAACCACTGTTTCACTGTGACGCCCGTGAGTCATATTCAATGTTATTAAGACATCACAGTCTTACATACCTATTCTGTGTAACTTTATCACAGGTTTCCGGATGGTCTCCATCAGTCTGAGCTGCTCTTCATCAGTCCAGACGATAATGCCTTCAGCCTCCTGCTTCAGTCCAAGCTGCTCTCCCTCCTGACTGCTGCAGGGTTCCTCCTGTTCCTCTTTAATCTGTGGAGGCTCTGGGTCCTCCTGGTCCACACTGGAGTTCCTCTCCTGGTTACAGACCTGCTGCTCATCCAGACCCTCCTCTTCCTTACAGTCATGATGTTGTGGTAGATCTTGAAGAACAAAGAAACAGAAGAAAAATAATCACTAATGTGTTGATACATAAACTCAAACTATTTTATAAAGCATGAATCAAAACCTGAATAAATGGTGATCAGCCTGTCATATGACCCATTATGAGCCACAGACACACAACAGCTCAGGGAAATAGTTGTGCACACTCACAGCTACACGCTAACATGTTAGCATTGAAGCTCCTCACTGTGAGCAAAGACACAAAGTTCACCAAACTAAACTGCAGGGTGACACCATGAAAACATCAGTGTGTGAAATCCTTCTTTAAATGAAACTTCACTTCAACTTCAGAGAAGTCTGTTAACAACTTGTTACATGTGTTTTCTGCTGACATCTAACTAGATCTTTACTGCACAGTCTCAGTGTTTACAGAGGATCTAAAACACTGACGCCTGATGACAATGGACCTGCACCAGTCCAACATAGTCCATCACTGGACACTGACCCACAGCACTGATAAATACCCAGTTTAACTTCTTCTAGTAAAGTCAGTCACACTGAAGAATCTGAGCTTGAACAGCACAGAGTTAAAAACATGTCCATACCTATGATGTGTGAGTTTCTGTCGGGTTTCCGGCTGATATCCAGCAGTCTGTGCTGACGGTTGATCTCCTCCTCATACTGGACGATGGTTTTTTGAACCTCTGAGAAGATTTCTTCACAAACAGCAGTTAGTCTCTCCTTGATGAACTCTCTCAGATACTGAACTGAACTCATTGCTGCTTCAACTCTGGCTGGAGGGATTGATACAAGCATCGATGAAGCGATACAGACGTTGGTGTCAGATCCACACTGACGTGAGTGGATCTATACTTTAGTTTGTGTCTCTCCTCTAAGTTCAGTTCGCTTCACCAACAGCAGCCATGTCTGCACACACACCGCTCCTCTACCACAGTAGTGCTGTCCTCCTCCGTTCTTCTTCAGGGCTTGATGGCGTTTGACAAATCAGCTTACAGGTGCATTAATCCCGCCTACTGGACTGGAGTGTGGACAGGAGAATAGCAGGAAAAACAAGTATAATTATATTCTTTTATCAGTCTTATAATTCAATAGTATAATTTGCCATTTATGCCTAGATTTCTGAGTTTAATGAGGAGTCTCTCTTTCCATAACATGTTGTATGGCTGTATTAAAGAAGACCGCTATCATCATTTTCTTATTTGTTTGAGCTTTCCTGATTTCTGATTCCAAACATAATAAAGTATCCATCATCCCTCTTTCTTTATGAAACCCACTCTGATCCCCAGAGAAGAGACTGTTAGTATCTAAAAATCATCTTCATCTGTTTTCATTCTCTCCATGGTCTTCCCCAACAATACGATGGGTTTTTAACTAGTTTACTGTTGTCTTTAAAATGCACACTGGATTCATTCAACACGTTTATGAGAACGCATCAATTTACTGGAAGATTTAATTACACACTAATCAATATTACAAACAAATAGTATATTTATTTAAATAACCTCAAAACATTTCTGACTGTGTGTTTAAATGAAATAAAGTCAAAGGTAAGTCAAGGTCTCCTCCTGACACTGATTTTCTTTCCACACTTCTGGGTTTTTAGCACGGCCGTCATCTCTGCTCTGTTTAGCTGTTACAGATAAATGATCAGACTGTGCATCTTTACTTTAAGTTCAGCCTTTTCTTCATCATCCGTTGCATTTATATCGTTCACTAACACCTGCTGTCACAGCTGATAAGAACATTATATCAGTAACACTGTGTTCTGTGAACTATTATATCTTTTTCCCCTCTCATCATTAATACACATCCATATTATTACCTTATGGATCAGGCAGCAGGTTATTGAGTCGTGTGTCTTTACCTTGCTGAACCGCATCCACATGGTAGTTATCTCACGATTAACGAACTCAAAAATACGTCTATTTAATCTGAACAAGCATCTAAAAACAGTCAGTGATCACTGTCGGCCTCTCTCCGTTTTTATTACCACTGTTCATTTTAAAGCTCAGTTTTTAAACCCTTACCATGTCTCTACAGCCCAGCCCATGCAGCAGTATATTAATGACTAACCTCGTATTGTGGATGGATTATCTCAGTTGTTCTCCTGACTGAAGTTTGGACTGTTTACAGCATCCTGCCATGTGATTACATTTGTCCCTAACCATCGGGAACCCTCAGGTTTATTGAGTGGAAAAAAGTTAGTGTTCATCTTCCAGCTTCACTGTGTTTATATTATGCTAACATAACTGTGTCGCTAGCCACCACGTAGCACGTCATTATATACCAGCTAGCCCAGCTAGCTAACCCTACAAACGTCACTGCTGTTTAGTTTTCTGTCTTCATTTATGTCTGAAGTGATAGCAGAGCTGTAGGTTTGATTTTTCAGAAATCCCTCAGTCAGGGTTTGCGTGCCTCAGTGACACTAAGAGCTGGACCAGCAGAAGCTTAGCCTTCAGGTGGGACACCCAAGGTGGTCAGATCTTAGGGTAGAGGCCTGACAAAGTGCAATCCAATTACAAGACAAAAACTGTTTTCTAGAGCACCCCACCATCCCATCTCTTTGCCGCCTCCGTATCCACCATGTTGTCCCCTTTACTTTTCTGTCTGCCCCCTCATATATGCATGTCTACAACGGGCCCAGATATTAGCACTCTTAATCTCCCTACAGGCGTATTTATCGCTGTTGTAGCTGAATCTGGTTCCACTCACCGAACGACGACCGTCTGGAGACGATTTTATGATCACTTTAAATCCGTCCTCGTGTCTCGTTGTCACGGTTACACTGCGCTCACTGTCCGTTTACTTTCACTCTGCTTGTTGTTCTCCTTTCCCGCTTTGTTTTTATCTTATTTCACCTCTACATCATCTTTCCCGCCATCTACTCCTGTTCTCATTTCACTTCCGTCACTTCGCTCTGCCGCCTGCTGTCCATTCACAGCCTAACCGGCCAACCGTCGCCATCCTCTTGTCGCCCCTCCCCCCTCCACTCGTGCTCTGCTGTGGTTTGTTGTCGTGCGGTCACGTGACTGAGCAGACGCCTTTGTTTGTTTGTTTGTTTTTGGTTTCCAAAACTTATAGAGACAGTGTAAACAGGTCCAACAAATCTGCGATATGTTGAAAGACACTTCTTTAACCTTGTTATTGATACAGTATTTATCACAGGTCCTTCATGCATTCTCCTGCTGTATATCATTACATAAGGAAGAGCAGGCGTGTTTAGAAGCAGAGACAGTAACAAAACTAATTATATTACTAATATGGTTCTTTGTTATTTCTCTTTCAACACACAAGTGACAAAAATATATAAAGCTGTCATAAATTCTTCTAAACTGAAGGCTAAATCACCAACATCAGAGTTTGGTAACAGTATGAGGACACTTTTTGGTACAGCATCAAAAACTACAGCAGGTTCTTTTGGATATTTGTCTTTTCTTTCTTCATCAGCTTTTTCTTCAGCTCTGCATTTCTAGTAGATCCTGAGTCTACATCCTAACTTTCTTCATGATCTCGTTTCTCTGCTTCAGGAGAGCTGAGAGAACGAAGCTGCTCATTGTTGGGTTTTGGTTCACTGTGGTCACTTTCCTCATAATTATGAGAAGGTATCAGCCTCCTGCTTCAGTCCAAGCTGCTCTCCCTCCTGACTGCTGCAGAGTTTCTCTTGACCAGCATAGCAGTGATCAGCTGGAAGTCCAGTCTTCTTCAGCTGCTCCAACAAAGCTGCTAACTTGGTGTTTTTCTCCAGGACAGGCCTCAGTGTGAAAGTCTTCCTGTCCTCTTCATCCCAGAAACTTTTAATACAGCAGCTGTGTCCACAGGTTGTTGTCACAGGAGTTGTTGCTATAGTTTCTATTTAATGAGCAGTTTGGGTTCATCTGGGTGGCGCCAGTGTCCGGCAGCCTCGCCTCTGTCAGTGTGCCCCAGGGCAGCTGTGGCTACAATGTAGCTTGCCATCACCAGTGTGTGAATGTGTGGATGACTGAATGTAGTATAAAGCGCTTTGGGGTCCTTAGGGACTAAGTAACGTGCTATACAAATACAGGCCATGTACCATTCTTGGATTTACAGATTCATCATCGCCCCACAAATGTGATGTTATGTTAACATTTTCATTTGTAAAAACTAAGAAATGAAAATATTATAAAATCACCACAGGCCCGACAGTTATTCAGTTAATTAGTTATTTGATTAACAAGAGGTTTAAGAGCATCTACACCAATTATAGTAGCATTACTGAGGAGGAGGCTGGTTTTATGAAAGTACAATTTAACTTGAGACATTAAAACAAATTTGCTGTGAGTGTACTGTGCATGTACGGTTATTACAGGTTCATGTTGATGTTCTTTATGCTTGAATTTGTTGTGCAGGCTGTAAATATGGCAGCATTAATCTGTTCTCTCTGTTTTGTGTAATGAAATGAAATGAATTCAGTCTAATCCGTCACCACCAAAGTTGCTCGGCGTCTAGTCCATCTGCTCTGGCCCTGATATCAATCTTATATATTATAAAATCAGAATTTTAGCACAAAAAGTAAGGACATTTGTGTTTGGTCATTTATTTGTTGTAACAGTGCTTCTTGGCAGTGAATCTCTCACCTCTGTGAAACCTTAAATGGAGCCACATCTGTGAGGAAAATGCATTTGTGGGTTGAGCAGCAGAGGTGAGTATGTGTTCTGTGTCAATGCCAAACAACTTATTCTGTGACCTGCACAACCACGCTGGCTGATGGGCAACAAATAGTGGTTGAAGAATGCGATGCCATCTCACAACCGTCTGTGACCAGACTGGTGACCAGTATGAGGAGGAGGTGCTGGGCTGCTGTGTGTGATTCTTTCACTTGCTGTTAAGGCCTCATTATTATAATAGTTTAAAACTGCTGAATGTTACAGATATTTATTTTTTCCACAGTGAACTAAACAACAGATTTTCACACTGAGACGTCAGCACACAAAGAGGAAGATGTGTGGCGTTTGATTGGACCATGGTGAAGTGTTGTGTAATTCAGGTGCCTGATGTCATTAAACTGCACCAAACAAAGCTCCATGTGTAAAAGAGAGATATTATTTAATTTCCAATATATTGGAACATGTCTTATTGACTGGTGTACCAAATTTAAAAAGGTTGCCCTATGATCAGTAAATATTGATAGTTTTAGTCACATGGCTTTATTGTCATTCCAACCATGTGAAGTGGTAAAGTCCACAGTACACACTCTTTCCAGAAGGCAGCAGGGTGAAGAGTGTGTGTGAGGGGTGTGTGGGATGATTGTTAAGCTTTTTCTCTGTATGTATTACTGTAGGGTCTATCTTATGATATAAAGCATCTTTAGGCGACTGTTGTTGTCATTTGGCGCTGTATAAATAAAACTGAATTGAACTGAAATGAATTGAATTCAACTGAATTTAAATGATACGGTGCAGATCTATCTCTCTATCTTAAAAATGCATTTTATTTTTCGTATGGTTTTGTTTTTATGGTAAATGGACTGATTCTTATATAGCACTTCTCTGCTCTCCTGGAGTACTCAAAGTGCTCTATACAACATGCCACATTCACCCAATCATACTCATTCTCACAAGCACTTTCTCTGTACTTAGTGCTTTCTTAATTACATTCACACACATTCGTACTCCGATGGATGCATCAGAGAGCAACTTGGGGTTAGTATCTTGCCCTTGACATGCAGCCTGGAGGAGCCAGGGATCAAACCTCCAACCTTCCGATCAGCAGGTGACCTGCTCTACCTCCTGAGCTGCAGCCACCCCGTGACGGGCTGTGTGTACAAAGGGCAGGGACTTCCTAACATTTTCCTATTTGCATAAAGGATTAATATACTGTTAATGTGACACCTGGAAAAATAATTGATTAATTGAGTAAGTTTAAGGTAAGGGCAGAGGTCACTTCCTGTTTAAAAAAAGGTCAGGGAAGCTGCTCATGGTGACGGTCTAGCTGCGTGAATATCAAGCTAAGAAAGAAATAAGAAGTGCTTCATTTCCAAATATGCGGTTTGTCCACTTGCAGGCCAAAGTGGTATGTGTGTTTATATTTTATGCAATGTATATTTAAATATGTTTTAATGTTGAAATATAATTTTATTGTACATTTGTGTTCACCAGTTCTACGGTGTACCTGAGTACGTTAAGAGGAGCAAGAACTCTCGTGTCTTGTCTATGTGTACAAGCCAGCATACAGTCTATTTGGGGATTATTGATGCAATTCACATCTCATCCTAAAGTTAGTTTTGCATTCATAAAGGTATCTAAAATAAAGAACCAATTTTCACTTTGAATTCCTGAAAAATAATTTTGTTCATTTGACTGTTGTACAAACGGTTTTAACCACATATGTTCCCCAATACAAAAATATCATCCATAAATGTAATAAGTAAAATAATCCATCTTCCATATCTGTGAGCAACATTTTAAGTATCTTTACCTGAAAAGAACTTCTCAGTGTGGCAACACCTCCTGATTTATTTCCCTAAGAATCCAAAGGTTCTCTCCCTTCTGAGTTTTCCAGAAATTAAAACTTGAAGCCACAGCATGTGTTTCTTGTGGAAAATAAAAATGTGCCTGTGGACACAAAGGACCCGGCAGATGCATATGCAGACTTTTATTATACGTGTGTGCACTTCTGCAGTTTGCAGAGCTCAGCTCTCCACTCTCTCCCAGCTCCTCCAGCTGCACCAGCGCCGATCAGATCTCTCCTCTCCGGCGGTGGAAGAATGAAGAAAGAAAATAGAGAAGAATGATTAGATGATGCTCGCTGGCTGCAAAGACCAGCCTCCCCTGACACACAACCTGAACCTGCTGCTCCACTCCTCCCCTGCAGCCACACCCCAACCACACCCCACCACACTGCCTTATAGTCTTTGCAAAATAATAAACCGTCTTTCTCTTTAGCTGATCATGAATCATCTCACATCCAATGAATAAAGTGATGGAGACAAAATGAACAATATGACAATAAATTCACTTAAAGATTGAAGGTTGGTGACTGAATGAAAATTATTTTCATCAACATAGGAACTGAGAGTAAACCAGTAAATTGTTGCTTTATCTGAAATATTAATGATATTACTTCCATTTCTTTTTTAAAGGCTGCTGAGGCTGCTGATATAACTTGCATAAATAGGAAAAAAAGAAAAGTTGGCAAAAAGACCGAAGACACTGAATCATCAACAGCAGAGTTTGGTAACAGTATGAGGACACTTTTTGGTACAGCATCAAAAACTACAGCAGATTCTTTTGGTTTTATGGATGTTTTGAATTGGTCCAGAAATTCTTTGTATGATAACAAAAACATTATAATGGATGTCCTTATTGCTCCATATTAAGTATGTATGTGGGGAGAAAACAGTTCAAATGAGCTGCTTGAATATGATTCATTTACATATATATTGTTGTTTTAATGTGTAGCTCAGATTTTATGAATGAAGCCAAATATTTTTCTCCTCTCTGTGTCAGTGGGATAACTGTACATGTACTCTTATCTCTGAGTGAGTGCAGCACAGCACACAGCAGCAGAGACTGTATACAAGGATAACAAACTGTGTGACAAGCTGGTCATTGTTCCCACTTTATTAGAGATTTACATGATGAATTCACTGTGGGAACTAATTACAAGGTCAAAGATAAACAGACAAAAAACACATGTTTTTATATATGAACAAACAGAAATATGTTAAACATATAAATATGCATTAAAGCCACTAAAGTGTCTTATAATCCCTGTTAACACATGCCTGCTGACACATGATACACAGTAATATGTGTTTGAACACAACCTGAAACCTGTTAATGTTCTGATTTAACAGCAGATTTCTCCACATGCAGGACAGAGAAATTCCTGCATCTGTCACACAAAAAGTGGAAAATATATTTGTTTGACATTTTAATCACAATAACAAAGAAATAAACTGTTGGTAGATCCACTTTTTAGGAAGATGAGTTGATGAAGAAGAGAGCGTTCAGTGGAAAAAGGCCAGTGAGTTCATGTAAATGCTGCTTCTGCTGTAAGAAACAGACCTAAAAGTGAACAAATGCTTCATGATTTTCATTTCTATCCATCATCTTGAACACTGGCTATAAATGTGTTCACTTCATTATTGTGTGATTTGGTTTCTTCACGTGTCTCCTTCAGTGCAAATAAAGGACTGTTAGAGTGTGTGCTGTGTGTTTTTCTGAAGCATGACAATCCTTTCCAACAAGCATTTCCAGCTGTTTGTCTCCACTCTGCACTTTAGTCTTTCTTCCTGTCATGTCTGTGTTTGTCCACCAGGGGTCTCCCTCAGCTCATTTTCTCCAAATCAGAAGCATCAGATTTGTGGAGACGCTCTGCCTGCCAGACACAGCTCAGGGCAATGAAACATGTCTATCCTCCACAATATACAGGCCTGTGTTATTTAGTTTTTATACTTACATTTATAAATGATCGAGTGTGATCAAACTTTACATCTGAAAAATGACATTAAATGTCATCACTGTAGATACAATAATAACAATATAAAAACCTCAAAGATTCAATTTCTTTTGTAAAAGTTCAAACCTCAAAGACATTAAGTTTACGGTCAGATATGATCAAGAAAATCAACAATCTTCACATTTCAGAAACTGGAACCAGCTTTAAATGTGACTAAAATAATTAGAAAACAATCAATTCTCTAATCATTGACTAACTGATGAATCACTGCAGCTCCAATATATTGTTGCATTTGACAACCCACTACAGCAACTACAGAATAAAACCACTAACCAGACTGATGAAAGATTTCAAACATGCTGAATATGAAGAGTAGTATCATTTAAACTCACATGATTATCAGCCATAAGAACAAATTCAGATTTATATTGATGTAAGGTATATAAATGTAAGTACAGTTTGAATCAGTGCAATATTATTTTCACACATCAATGGACCACTGAACTTCTCAGCTTCTAAAATGTAAAGCCTCATTTAGAAACTGCACAAGTACATATAATGGTCAGGGATCAACATGAACCTGTCTTCTCTATTTGACTTTAATCAACTCTGCAGTGTCTCCATGAGAAGGATAAAGCCAAATTCCAGCATAGAGCGGCTGAGTGAATGTGGTCTGGACTCTGTGGAGGAGAGTCATGGTTTCAGAGACGCTGTAGAAAGACAGAATACCTGTTCTGTGATCCAGGTACACTCCTACTCTGGAGGACTGAGGAGCTGAGAGGTCAGTTTGGACTTTGTTGTGAAGAAATCTAACACAGTCTGTTTCACAATATAATAGCCAAGATTTGTCATCGTTTCCAAATAAACATTCATCGCCCATCCCTGCTCTGCTGATGTTCTTGTATGCGACTGCTACACCAACTCCTCCCCCTCTCCACTCCACCTCCCAGTAACAACGTCCAGTCAGACTCTCTCTACTCAGGACCTGAGGCCATCCAGTGAATCTGTCTGGATGATCAGAATAAGACTGTTGTTGTTTCATTAATGTTACTTTTCTGTTCCCCTCAGATAATAACAGATGTGTGTTTGCTGTGTTTGGATCCAGTGTGATTTCACGTGAATATTTTAAGAATTCAGGTCTGGTCTTTGGCTCTGCTGGTGACAGTAAAACATCCACTTCAGTGACTGTCAGTGAGATGTTTGTCCATTCCTCTCTCAGAATGTCCTGTAGTTTATCTCTGGTCTCTGACACAGCTGCTGTCACATCCTCAAAGTACCTCAGAGGACGAATATTGATGCTGGATGAGTGTGTAGACTCACTGAGTGCTGACAGTGAGGGGTAGTTGTGTAGAAACTGGTTGTGATCCTCTGTGTGTGAGAGCTGCTCCAGCTCGCCGTCTTTCCTCTTCAGCTCAGCGATCTCCTGCTCCAGCTTCTCCTGAAGCTCTTTGACTCGACTCACTTCAGTTTCCTGCTGGGATCTGACCTGCTGCTTCACATCAGAGCTTCTTTTCTGGATGAGACGGATCAGCTCAGTGAACACCTTCTCACTGTCCTCCACTGCTTTATCAGCAGAGCCATTGATGGCCTCCACCTCCTGTTGAAGCAGCTTCACATCTTTCTCTCGCTCCTGGATTCTCTGCTGGATGTTTAGTCGTCTCACCTCGAGCTCCTTCTGCTTCTCAGTCCTTTCTGCTGCAGCTGGGACTGTTTCATGGCCTTTATGTTCATCCATTGTGCAGAGATAACAGATACTCTGCTGATCAGTACGACAGAAAATCTTCATCACCTCCTCATGACGAGAGCAGATGTTCTCCTGGAGCTTCTTGGAGGGGGCCACCAGCTTGTGTTTCTTTAATGGAGCTGCATCATAGTGAGGTTGGAGGTGTTTCTCACAGTAAGATGCCAAACAGAATAAACAGGACTTGATGGCTTTCAGCTTCCTCCCAGTGCAGACATCACAGGCCACATCTTCAGGTCCAGCATAGCAGTGATGAGCTGGAGCAGCTTGGAGTCCAGTCTTCTTCAGCTGCTCCACTAAATTTGCTAACATGATGTTTTTCTCCAGGACAGGCCTCGGTATGAAAGTCTTCCTGCACTGAGGGCAGCTGTGGATTCCCTTCCTGTCCTCTTCATCCCAGAAACTTTTAATACAGTTCATGCAGTAGCTGTGTCCACAGGCTGTAGTCACCGGATCCTTCAGTAGATCCAAACAGATGGAACAAGAGAAGGTTTCTCGGTCCAGCTGAACTCCTTTCTGTGCCATTTCTCCTCTCAGTGTCAGTGACTGTGTGAGTTTCTTTTGTTTTGGTGAAAGCAGTTTGATCTCTGGTCTAAACCTGTGTTTCTGCAGTGAATGGATCCTGTCAGCTCAGAAACATGAGCACATGTTGGTTTCACCCATCTGTAATCTGCATATCTGAACAAGGGAACACAAGCAACAGTGAGTCAACATCAAATTTGTATTGAAAATTGTGAATGAAGAAGGTACCACTATGTAACAACGGGGAAGCCAACGCTACATTACAAACTAAGTTACACATAAGTGACAAAGATTAGAACTTCTGGAATCTAAGACCTGTTTGTTCATCCCAAACAGTGTTTAACAAGAATTCAGTTTGCTGGAAACATGGAACTTATTTATATTATTCTAGTTAATTTTATTGTTTTAGTGCATTCACTCAAAATGGTCATTAAATTATTCTTTTTAAAATAATACAACTGCATGTGAGTCTGAAAATCATGCCCAGCCTTTTTTTCCTTCTTCTTTATTTTTTTCTGATCAAATGTTCTGATTTCCTGAGCGGGTCTAAAAGAAGGAAGTATTTAAGACACACATGAACTGTCACTGTGTCTGTCCTGACTTGACCTCCCCTGTACGCTAAAAATAATTTGAGTGACGCCTGGAAACAGCTGCTGAAGTCTCTGCAGAGCTGCACTGGTGAAACGTCCCTTTAATAAAAGTGTTAGTTTGAAAAGATTAAACTTGTCTTTTCAATAAATAATACAATTGTGAACATGACCAACAATCACTTTACGCCAAAGAACACATCACAAACAGGTCAGTATATTTTAAAAAACAGCTTTTATAGGATCAAAAGAAAAATAGATCGAGGACTTCTCCTGCACAACTTACCAACAGGCTCAGAGACGGAACTGAAGCTGGGACGGACAGATCATGCAAATATATAAATGGGGGCGGGGGCTCAGCTCTCAATCATGTCATACATGTAGTGGCTTGTAATTAATATTAATGCAATTTACTGTTTGAAAATGTAATCAACCTTTTTCACATTTGCAAACCTCATTTCAACTGGATAAATAGACAATGTTACCTTCAAAACAAACTTAACTATTCGGTTGACCTGTTGTAGTGTCTAAGAATGATTCAGAGTAAAAAATCAGAGAATTCACACTAATCCACCAGTTTTAGCCTTTAGTTCAGGGGTCCCCAACTCCAGGCCTCGAAAGCCGGTGTCCTGCAGTTTTTAGATGTGCCCGTGATCCAACACAGCTGATTTAAATGGCTAAATTAACTCCGCAACATGTCTTGCAGTTTTCCAGAGGTGGTAATGAACTAATCACTTGATTCAGGTGTGTAGACCCAGGGTGAGATTTAAAACCTGCCGGCTGTCGAGGCCTGGAGTTGGGGACCCCTGCTTTCATCGCCGATTACGTGGGTACATGTTTTTTTGTTTTTTGTTTTTTTAAAAATGCACTAAATGTAGGATACATTGTTTGGTAAAATGCAGGTTACACATTTTAAAAAAGAAAAGTCAGTCTTTCAGAGAAAACATTAGCAGCCTCCTTTGTAACACTCTGCGATCATCCGTAGCTGTCTGATTTTCACCATGTCCAACCCCACCAGATTGGTGTATGCCTCAGCGATGGCGTCAAAGACTTTCCTTTCCGATTTCAGTTCGTGCAAGAGAGTTTCCGCCACCATGAGGACTTTGATGTCGTCCATTTTGATGTTGTGAGCAATCAGAAGCCGTTGAATAGATGGAATGAAACGAGGGGTGAGGAGTCTTTTTCTGATGCTGTAATAATTTTCAGCGTAAAAGTCATCCTCCAAGACTTGCACACACTCGTGCTGTTTCTGGCGGGGTTGATCGGACTTACAGCCGCTGCATTCGTCAGTGAGGTACTTGTTGATTACTAGGTTGACTAGATGATACACCGCGGTTTTCACGGTATCGATGAAAAAAGAAGATGCCCAACCGTCAAGCTCGTCGGCTTGCTGCTGCTGCTTCTCCAAGGGACGATAGTAACCGGGCGTGTCAGGTACTATTGTGCCCTCGTCCACAGAACTTTCCTCCTCCGCAGTGTGGCGCAGGGCTGTAGAGGCCATACTTCTGTTTTTGAGCTAAAAAAGGTTTGAAGGAATGAGACGGCGGTGTTCTTTTTAAAATAACAGGAGGGGGCGTAATCTGGAAGTGGGTTGATCTTAAAGGGTGTGGGTAGGAGTGGCAGCAATTTTCAAAAAGTTGGGCACTGTGTCTCTCTAGCAGCTGCAACTTTGGAAAAGAACGGTAATTCTCATCTGTTGGGCTTGAAATTCTCCATGAAAATGGCATCTTCCAGCCCTTCTGCTCAATCAACCATCAAAGTGTCTGAACCTGGTACATACTTGGTACTTGGTACTATCAGGGATGCTGGGCAATCTTTACTCTCTGAAGAGCCATCCACTAACCCTGCATTTGAAGATTGGAGTGAAGACGCACCATGTTCACCAGTGTCAGAGTGGAGCCCACCCCCCTCACCACCACAACTGTGGACTATGGACACTGACAACGAGGAAGATTTTTTGTATTTCGGCGACTCTCCCGACATTGATGAGGTAGACTGGGCATGGCCACCCTTCCAAGGTCCTGAGAGATTACCGGAACCGCTATGGGATAATGATGAGGACTTACCCTATGTACCCGCGTAATCGTTGATAAAATATGAAGTTACAATTCTTTTCTGTAAAAAAGCATTTTTATTTTTGTATATAAATAAATGTTGATGTTGTGCGACGGGATTGTGTGCTTCAATTTTACTTATAATGTGCCAAATGACTACAACAGGCGGCTCAATGCCGTCCAGAGTAAGGATCTTGTTAGCCACAGTGTTTCTAAGATTTTTACGACCCATTACAATAACCTCAGTTTTATCTGAACTTAGAAGCAGAAAATTAAAGCTCATTATGTGTCTAAGACATCCCGGCAGTTTAACCAATAAAAGTGGGTATCATATGCAAATGTACGCTATGCCTTCTAAAGCACGTATAATGTAAACAGAACTGGTCTTTGCACAGAAGCCTGTGGAGCTTCATAATTAACCTCAGTGTGTGAAGAGGACTCTCCATTTAATAATAGCTGTAATAAAATGTTATGGTCAACGGTATCAAGCGTTGCACTTTGGTCTAGCAGGGAAGATTTCAACATTTCAATATGAATGAAGGCTGAAAACTGATTAGATTAATGTCTGATGATCTTTTCTGTGCTTCTTCAAGTTTGTAACACCAAACATATTAAAGGATGATATAATAATAATAATAATGGATTGGATTTCATATAGCGCTTTTCAAGGCACCCAAAGCGCTTTACAATGCCACTATTCATTCACTCTCACATTCACACACTGGTGGAGGCAAGCTACTGTTGTAGCCACAGCTGCCCTGGGGCAGACTGACAGAGGCGAGGCTGCCATATCGCGCCATCGGCCCCTCTGGCCAACACCATATAAGGTTCACAGGATGAGTTGAATTAGACACACATTTACTATTTTTCTTTGTACTCTTTCTTTCTTGACATGTTTAATATGATTACTATCAGAGGAGAAAATGAACCTTGTGTAGTTTAAAACTTTTTATTTAATCAAACTCTAATGTTGTTGAACTCTGACGGACGTGTCTTTTAATCTTGTCAACAAATCCTTAATCACCTAAATCATCTTGTAAAATGTCCCCTCTGCTTCTGTTGCACATCTCCCCTGACACTCCCTGTTTCACCTGCCCTGTGCAGCTGGTCCAACCCCTGCCTCCTTAAACTGGGGTGTTTAAATCTCTTTACCTCTGTTGTGAACTTCACACAAAGTTTGTGGTAACAAAATCAAACTGAGGAGGATCTCGTTTGAAAAAACACACACTCACGAGACAAAATAAAAACAGTCTGCTCAAAGCAAAAGCAGAGCCCTCACAGTTGGTAGTACAATACACTGTGACGACGTACGTATTAGATACCCTCAGTCCCAAAAGCATAAATATGATAAAAATGGGATCACCAAGAATATCCTAAAAATGGCAATGAGGGGGGTGTTACAGTCAAAAAAGCAGCCAAATTTTCATCTGAAAATGTTGAATTTTAGTAAAAACAATGCTCTGTAGTTTGATACTGTCGTTACAGACAAAGTGGATGTTTAAAGCCTTTGGACGCCCATTTGATGAAATGCACTCATTCTCCTTATCAGCTGGAAACATTAAAGCCGTAAAATGACTTTTTTCGAACGGCTAAAAACTATTGAACAACATCGATGATAGTCTGATTCAAAATTTGAATGTACATGTGTTGAAAGTGTGGGTCTTGTTGAATTATTAAACATACTTTCTTTAATTTTTCGAGCCACAAAAACCAAAACTTTTAATTTTCTTCCGCTTGAGTCTCATCCTCGGATAGCTCTACTCATCATTGCTGAGTCAGTTGTCTGTTTGTACTACTTTTTTTCAAGGAGCAGTCGGATATTGGTAAGGGTGACTTTATGTGTTTAGTTATTTAAGTGGAACTACTGTGGAAAGTTTAACCTTACATACACAGATCTGACAGTACAGGATCTGAGGTAACTGTTTACAAGATGTTATAATCTATCCAAAGGTTCTTTGCAATTTTACATTGATAAACATTATCCTTAGCATATTTGGTCCACATAAAGTACTATGGCCATCATACTGTCATTTAGAATTGTTTAAATAAGTCTTAAGTCATTCCATCACACAGAAAATTAAAAAACCCACATGGTTCACTTTTATACCACAAAATGTTAGAAATATAAGTCGTTCATAACAGCCTGAAAGGTTGGGAGTTTAAAATGCAAACCAATGAACGCTGAAGTAGAAGACTATAATGTCACAGAGCACACGGTGTCTATTATTGTGTAGACATGTATAAATGAGAGCTTAATAAAGATGCTTAATTTCTTAAGAAATAAACAGGTGGAGTGGTCTTTATCAAAAGTAGAAGTTACATCTGTGGCTAAACCACTGTACCCAAAAACTTTAAAAATCTACTGTGTGTGAGGCTGTGTAAGTAAAGCTTGCCCTTCACACCCGCGTGTAACAAACCATTTGTTGGGGGTTGTGGATTTGACACCTCAGCATTGTGAAAGTGGGGAAACACGTTTGTGGCTGAGCATAAGATTTCTGCTTAAAGCTTAGAATCTCAGTTCTAAATGAAATTCAGATGTTTTTTTAAGTGTGGCTAATGTATTATTTGACTTCTAAGGCACACACACACACACACACACACACACACACACACACACACGCACACACAAGAACAACAACACAGAGAAGAAGAAGAGGGGGTAGTTTTACTATGCATCTTCCAACTGTATCTTTCTGTTCTGGCTTTAGAATCATTGGTTGTTTACTGACCCGTACTTTGGGAGTAATACTGTTGTGATACTGGGGAGAATAGGGTAAGGTTTGATAGACTAAACCATCACACACAAAACTTCAAAAATCTAAAGAGTGTGTGAGACTGCTAGCTGTGTGGTTCAGCAATAAACTTATCTACAAATGTGTTAGTAAAGAGTGACTTCTGTCACATTAAGCAGTGAGTGAAAATGTATGCTATGTCTTCTAATGATACTGCCTAAGGGAAGCATGTATAATGTAAACAGAATTGGTCCTAGCACTAAACCCTGCGGAACACCATAGTTGAACTTAGTGTATGAAGAGGACTCATCCATTTACATGAATAAATTGGCGTCTATTAGATAGATATGATACAAACCACTGCAGCACAGTAACTGTAATGCCTACCTACCTATACGACCTAGAAATGGCTTTTTAAGTAAAGGTTTAACTACTGCCAGCTTGAAGGCCTGTGGTACATAGCCGATAATTAGAGATAGGTTGGTCAGATTTAAGATTGAAGCATTAATTAATGGCAGGACTTCTTTGAGCAGTCTTGTAGGAATGGGGTCTAAAAGACACTGTCAAGCTCTTTACGCTTGTGCAGCTTCCCCACTTGAAAGGGATTGATGCATCTATCATAGGTGTTTAACTGGATTTTACTCAATGACCAGGCAGATCTTTTGTTTCTCTTTTTTTCTTTAATCTTCTTTTCGGCCATAGTCAGCCATAGGTGAAAAACCTTTAAATACAAACCAAAAAAACAAAATACAAATTATGTTTATTATCACACATCTGTGAATATTGTGAACAATCCCAAGCATTATTTTTAACACATCAATGCAGTGTATAAGCTTCGTAGCACAATATTTACTTGAGTGTTTTTAAAAGCTCAAATTATGCAATTTACTCTAATGATTGTACATACAACTTTAAAGGATAATGCTTTCTGTAAAAGTGCTACATCAAATGATCAATCTGCATTAGAACTTAAACAGTAAACAATAGTATTTATAACCAGCTTTTCTTGCACTTAACCATATGCAAGCATTAACGGTCTTCCATACACAGACCAATAATAAACAATGGTGCCGCTCGTAAACAGGCAACCAACCCACGGCACAATGCTAATGCTACGTAAGCTAGTGGCAGCCGCGATTCTTTAGCAAGAATCGAAAGTGGTGGGTGGGTTCTTTTACATTTTGAGAGAAGCCAATTGAGTCTAATACCAGATTAAATGCCATGTTGAGGCTGTCATTTTTAGCATCTACATGGATGTTAAAATCACCCACAATAATTATTTTATCTGAGCTGAGCACTAAATCAGATAAAAAGTCTGAGAAATCAGAGAGAAACTGTGTAAGGCCCAGGTGGACGATAGATGATAACAAGTAAGACTGGTTTCTGAGTTTTACAGCTGGGGTGGACGAGGCTAAGCATCAGGCTTTCAAATGAATTAAAAGTCAGTCTTGGTCTTTCGTTAATTAATAGGCTGGTGTGAAAAATTGCTGCCACACCGCCCCCTCGGCCTGTGCTACGAGATTTCTGGTAGTTAGAATGACTCGGGGGTGTTGATTCATTTAAACTAACATAATCATCCTGCTGCAACCAGGTTTCTGTAAGGCAGAGTAAATCGATTTGTTGATCAATTATTAAGTCATGTACTAACAGAGACTTGGAGGAGAGAGACCTAATATTTAATAATCCACATTTCACTGTTTTACTCTTTGGTTCAGATGTGGATACTGTATTGTTCTTTCTTTGTGAGTTTTTATGTTTAAGTTTGTTGCTGGTTTTTAGTTTGTTTTTTGTCTGTTTGGGAGCTGACACAGTCTCAATGGAGATGGGTTTTTGGGGGGATAGCAGGAGGAGAGAAGCTGCAGAGAGGCGTGTAAGACTGCAACTCTGCTTCCTGGTCCCAACTCTGGATAGTCATATTTTGGGGGGTTTAATAAATTGGTCCATATTTCTAGAAATGAGAGCTGCTCCATCCAAAGTGGGATGGATGCCATCCCTCCTAACAAGACCAGGTTTCCGCCAGAAGGTTTGCCAATTATCTATGAAGCCCACATCATTTTTTGGACACCACTCAGACAGCCAGCAATTTAAGGAGAACATGCGGCTAAACATGTCACTCCTGGTCCGATTGGGGAGGGGACCAGAGAAAACTACAGAGTCCGACATTGTTTTGGCAAAGTTACACACCGATTCAATATTGATTTTAGTGACCTCCGATTAGGGATGGGTACCGGTGTCCGGTGCCATGATGGCACCGGTTCTGACATAAACGGTAGTAACCAGACCGAAAAGCAGCGCACATTTCGGTGCTTTATTTCGGTGCTTTTTTTCCCTGAGCCAATTCTAGCCAATCATTTTACGTTTCCGAGGATAGTAGGCAGGTCCAGGTACGTACGTTCTTTTAGACCAGAGCTACAGATTAAAAATGCCCAAGGTGAAGCGGTCAAAAGTCTGGCTGTATTTCGCAGCAAAAGATGCAAACTCAGCAGCCTGCAACAAGTGCTTTAAGGTGATACTGTGATACTGTCAAAGGAGGTAACACCTCAAATCTGATGAAACACCTTGCGACGCATAGCGGGTTTTTTTTTAAAGCCGAGAAATGCGCCGTGTTTGATAGCTTGCTGTGAGACCTCACACCATGCACATCTACTGCGGGTGTGGTGCCTGTTATCGGACCCGGAGTTAGTAACATCCCCCAAAAACCCAAAGAGTAGAGTCCTGGCCCCTAGCCCTGTCAGCGTAGCAGAAATGATGACGGATGATGATGGCAGCAGCAGCCGTTCTTCTCTGCGTGAGTAGCTTAATGTTGTTCGTGTGTAATTCACGTTGAGTACGCTAACCACATTATTACATTAATGCATGTAAGGTGAACTAGCAAACACCGTCGTAGTTACATGCGGCTGTCTTCTTGTTTGATAGCAGATACTCCCTTCACCCTGGCCAAAAAGGCTAAAATGACCAAAGAAAAAGTGGAAAACAGTTAAACATGAGAGGTTTTTGGACAAAGTTTGTGTTTTTTTCCATTGATTAAGCACTGCTTCCAGCCAAGAGTGATACCATATATGCCCTATAGCTGCAGAAAAGGCTAACATTGTTATCTTTTTACAACAAAAAACAGCTGAACATGAGAGGTTTTTGGACCAATTTTGTGTTCTCCATTCTTTAAGCACCGGTTTGAGCACCGTTTAAGCACCGGCACCGTTTCAAAAGTACCGGTTTGGCACCAGTATCGGATAAAACCTAAACGATACCCATCCCTACCTCTGATTGACGTGACCAGGTGTCATTACTCCCGCCGTGAATTATAATTTTACTGAATTTACGTTTACCCTTAGCCAGCAGTTTTAAATTTCCTTCAACGTCGCCTGCTCTGGCCCCTGGAAGACAATTGACTATGGTTGCCGGTGTCTCTAGCTTCACATGTCTGAGAACAGAATCACCAAGTACCAGAGTTTGACCCCCGGCTGGGTGCGTCTCCGAGTAGGAAAAACGGTTAGACACATAAACAGGTTGGTGGTGTACCTTGGGATTCTGTTTAAGGCAATGCTTCCTCTTCACCGTCACCCAGCCGCCCTCTTTCCCCAGCTGCTTGGGGTCTGCCGGGGAACAGCTAGCGGGGCGTACGCTATCTTCGGCTGCACCAGCTGCAGGGGCCTGACTAGCTACGGGTGAATGAAGGGTGCGAAGCCAAGTCTCCAATTCAGTAATCCTAGCCTCCAGGGCTGCAAATATGCTACATTTGTTACAGGTATCATTACTGCTAAAGGAGGCCGAGGAGTAACTAAATATCTGACACAATGAGCAGGAAAGTGCAGGAGGAACAGGTGAAGAGCCCATGCTGCTAGCTAGTTGGCTACGAGCTAAGCTAAGTAGTGAAACAGCAAAGACACAGTGAGTGACTACTGTGACTATAAATTAGGTAGTGAGTACACAGGGAGTGTGCTTCGGATGAAGCATGTGAAGATTATACTATGAAAAAAGAAGGCATCTAAGTTATCTAAAAGATTTAAATTGCTATGCAGATAAGCCACTCAAAAACACCACTGTGTGTTGGAACAGGAAGTGATACTCTACCGCAGAGAGAGCGGACACCAAGTGACAGGGTGGTCTGTTTTCGAGCAAGTGAGAACCGTACACAGCGAGGAAGAAGATAGAGGAAAATATGTGAAATATTTTTATCCATATCATCTAAGTTGTTGCTGAAGTTTCCATTTCACATCCAAAAGCAGTTGGAGCCCATCTGGGATTGAACCCAGAACCTTTTTGGGGCGATCGTGGCGAGTTGGGAGCTCGCCTTGTAATCGGAAGATTGCCGGTTCGAGCCCCGGCTTGGACAGTCTCGGTCGTTGTGTCCTTGGGCAAGACACTTCACCCGTTGCCTACTGGTGGTGGTCAGAGGGCCGGTGGCGCCAGTGTCCGCACCCCGCCTCTGTCAGTGCGCCCAGGGTGGCTGTGGCTACAACGTAGCTTGCCATCACCAGTGTGTGAATGTGTGCGTGAATGGGTGGATGACTGGATATGTAAAGCGCTTTGGGGTCCTTAGGGACTAGTAAAGCGCTGTACAAATACAGGCCATTTACCATTTTGCACCGAAGCCAAGAAACAGACCCCTGACCATTAAGCTACATATTGCGAGTGGCAGTGCTCTCAGATGCTTGGTTATTTTGGTAATATGCTTACTGTCTTTAAATCAGAAAGCTAATCTTTCACATACACAGTAATAATGAAATTGCCATCCTCCACTGCTTTATGTTGGCAGGTCCTGTGTAGAAAGAATCTGACTGGACGTTGTTACTGGAAGGTGGAGTAGAGAGGGTTGAAGTTGCAGTCACATACGAGAATGAAGAACATCAGTGTAGATTTGAAATGAATGATAAAATAAAGGTGAAACACACTGTACTGTAAAAATGACTTATTACACACGTGCAATGCAGGCTGTAATATAGATAGCAGATAATTTATCTGAATTTCAGGAGCGGGACCACTTCTCCAAACATGCCCCTTCCGGGTCTGACAGAGGATTTCTTTAAATCACCCTGCCGTTCTTCAGCTGAGACGTCTGAGTCAGAAAACACACAAACACTGCAGAAGTTTTTCACTCGCGAGGGGCAGTCATAGAACGCACGAACTGCGCCCCACGACTGCCTGCGACATTTATTTATACAAGATTGTCTGTATTGTGTGTGTGTGTGTGTGTGTGTGTGTGTGTGTGTGTGTTATATAGATAACATCATCACTCCAGTAGCGGGACTTTCCCTTTTCTACATCTAAATGTTCTCTGAAGACAGGAAGCGGTTAGTAGCTGCATCGGTTCATCACACAAGTTACTAGGTAAAAAGTCATTTAAACATGTGCTTAATAATAAGATAAAAAGATACATTTCATATAGCTGATCATATTATACAATATTCTCTTAACATTCCCTCCTGTTGATCATGAAATGAAATGTACAATTCATCAGTGAGTAACTACTTGTTTCTCACATTTTCAGTTACTACATCATTAGTTACACTTCATCTTCATCTGACAAATAGGAAAAGAAGTCTTCTTCGGTTTTGGTACATCTGCGTATGCTGTGAATGACAAACTAATCATCTGTGAAATTACAGCTTTAAACAAAGAATAACATAAGTAAAGCAAAATAAAATCAAGAAAAATTCAATGACGATCAACAGTCTCTTTAAAACTTGTTAAAGTTCAGGGCTTCTTCCTGGATCAGGATGTTGATGTTGTTGTGCACCTTACAAAAGTCATTAGATCAGATTTGGTGCACTTGTTCCAGGGTGTTTCCCATACATGGCTGTGTTAATATGCTCGGCATGTGCGAGCAAACATAACAGTCTTTCTCTGTGGTTTTGTTAAACACATATCTGTATCAGTCACCTTTCATCCAAGGATGGATGTGATCTTGTGTCATGTCCATTAGGTGTAAGTTGTCGTGCGTCCATCTTCTCTGTCTGCCTTGTGGCTCGGCTGCTATTGGCATCAGCTGGGATCCTGTAAGGGTGAGCTTTTATAGTCAAGGTAACCAGGAGGGTTCCCCTTCACATTGTCGCACATAGGTCCATCACACCTACACCTGGCTGCCCTAAAGTTGATCGGATGGAGATTAGAGTGCGGGCTCACCCTACGGGGACCCAATCGCACTGCTCCCCCTCACCCCCGAAGCAACCAAGCGTAAGTGAGGCTTCCCTAATGTGCTTCCTCCTTGGTGTCGGGGCTTCTCGGGACCTCAACCTTTTTGCAGTGGCTCTGATGTATCCAGGAGGGTCTCTCTGCAATTTTACAGGCTGTGGGTGTTGTCAATAACACTTGGTATGGACCCTCCCAGCGAGGCATACTCCAATTTTTCCTCTGGAGCACCCGTAACAGGATCCAATCACCTGGTTTCAACCTGCAAGAGACTGGAGAAGATTCATACGGCAGTTTACTGTTCAAAACAATATCCTTATTTTCTAGTAGTTTTGCCATCCATTCTGCCAGAGTTGTTTCTCTGACGGATTTTTCTAAAGGTTCGCTTGTCACTGGCAGTGGAAAAGGTCTCCCATGAACAACCTCAAAAGGTGTCAGTTTTGAGAGCCTTGTGTTAATCTCATCCACATTTTTACTAGGCCTATGCATTCAGGCCACGGTCTTCCTGTTTCTGCCATGCATTTTCTGAGTCTCTGTTTTATTGTGCCGTTAGTTCTCTCTACCAACCCTGCACTTTGTGGGTGATAAGCACAATGGTTTTTTATGCTGAATCCTAGTGCTTCAGAGACTTTACTAATCACATCATTAACAAAATGTGTCCCATTATCTGATCTTATCAGAGTAGGGATACCATATGTTGGAATGAAATGATTGCATAAACATTTTGCAACTGAGATTGCATCTGCTTTTTTCACTGGATAAATCTCTGGCCATTTTGAAAATACGTCTACAATCACTAGAGCGTATTTTGAGCCTTGACTTTCACTTAATTCAATAAAATCCATGTGAATGGTGTGAAATGGATGAGGTGGTGTGGGGAAATGTCCTCTTTTTGTCCTCAGATTGCCTTGTGAATTGTGTTTTTGAGAGATCATGCATGTCCTCACAAATTCCTTTGCTGAAGTTTCAAAATTCAGAGTATAGAAGTGTGTGTTTACAACTTGGACTATTCCGCCCGTTGAAACATGGGTCACCCCATGGGTCACCAATGCTGCCGTTCTGTGTAGGGACTTTGGGAGTATTGGTTTACCTTCACAAGTCATTAGATCATTTTGCAATTGTGCTCCACACTTTAACCATTTCTTTTGTTCTGCAGTTGATGCGGCTTTTTGTTCATCTTTAAGCACATCAAGTGGTATTTGCATAGAGGATGCAGACATTAATGTGTCTACAGTTTGTTGTGCGGCTAATTTAGCTGCTTGATCTGCAAAGTTATTGCCTTGAGTTATTTCTGATGTATCTTTCTGATGTGCAGCACATTTGCATAATGCTAACTGTTTTGGCAATGTTATCACTTGCAACAGTGCTTTCAGAAGATTTCCATGTTTCACTGGATTACCAGTAGAGGTAATCATTCCTCTGTTCTGCCAAATTTTAGCAAAATGGTGCACTGCTGAGAAAACATACTGGCTGTCAGTGTGGATATTTATGTCTTGGCCTGCGTGCAATTCACATGCACGTATCACTGCTGTTAGTTCTGCACTCTGTGCAGAGTGTGAGGATGTTAGCGGTTTCGCTTTCACGACTCTATCTGCTGTAGTTACTGCATAACCTACACAGTTTTGTCCTAGGCTATTTTTAGACGCTGAACCGTCTACAAAAATGTCAGTGAAACCAGCTTGTGGTGTGCTGTAGATGTCAGCTCGTGGCTTTGTCTCCTCATCTAACTTTGTCATACAGCAGTGCGGATAACCTTCGTCGGGTGAGGCCAAAAGTGTGCCAGGGTTCAATTGACCACATTTCTTAATGCTGATGTGTGATTGTGACAACAAGATTCCAACATACGACAGTTGTCTTGCGTGTGTGAGGTAGGACAAATTGGCTTGGAGTAGTATTGAAGTCACTGCATGGGGTACTTTGATAATCAAAGTATGCCCTAAAACAATGTCAGCTGACTTTTTACTGCTTCTGCTGCTGCTGCACAGGCCTGTACACACGTAGGCAGGCCTGAAGCAACAGAGTCTAATTTACAGGAGTAAAATGCAAGCGGGCGCTGTTTTTCTCCAAATGCCTGTGTTAGCACGGCTTTCATGTGACCTGCACCTCCATCTACATGTAAGTAGAAAGGCTTTTCATAGTCAGGCAAGGCCAAAACTATATTTGTCTGTAATGCCAGTTTCAAGTTACTGAATGCTTCCTCTGCTGCTGGAGTCCATTGTATTTTGTCTTTCAGTCCCAAATTCCTGCCATAGATCATACTTTGCAGGGGTTCGACCAGTGAAGCAAACTCCGTATCCAACTTCTTGAAAAATTGCAAAGTCCTAGAAAACTCATCATTTGCTGTTTTGTGAGAGGTTTTGGAGCGTTCTGTACTGCTAGTTTCCTGCTGTCTAACAGTTTCTTCCCTCTCCTGTGAGTGTGTGCCCTAAGTATGTAACTTTGGGACTCCACAATTGAGTTTGTGTTGTGACACCTTGTGTCCATGCTCAGCTAAATGATGTAGTACTGCCATTGTGTTAGCTTTACAGTCATTCTGTGTGTTGCCTGTAATCAGGATGTCGTCCACATACAAGAGAAACTGCCCTGGTGCGGGCAATGTACAGAGTGACATACATTTCTTTAACGCCTCTGCATACAAAGTTGGGCTGTTTTGAAAACCCTGAGGGAGTCTCAGGTACGTGTATTTCTGGCCATTAAATGTGAATCCAAAAGGTTTTGTGACTCTGGATGTAATGGCACAGAAAAGAATGCATTTGACAGGTCTATGACTGACAACCACTGTTCTTTAGGTGTCACTTGATTCAAAATTGTGTGTGGGTTTGCCACTACGGGTGGGATTTGCTCGTTACTTCGTTTATTGCTCTGAGATCATGCACTAAACGATATTTTCCCGTGCTTGCTTTTTTTTTTTACTGGGAAAATAGGTGTGTTGCAAGTTACTTTATCTGTTTTCACTAGAATGCCTGCTCTCCATATCTGCAATTACCGGTTTGATCCCTGCTTTTGCTTCTGTTGTCAGGGGATACTGTGGTTTAACTGGTCTGTACGTAGAGGTTGTTTTTGCCACGACAGGGTCAGCACCTTTGATTAGTCCAACATCAGTTGGACCTGTTGACCACAGCTTTTCAGGCAACTGTTTTAATTCTGGGAAGAGCTCTAGTGAGAGTAAGTGTCATTCATTATTGGTGTCAGACATGTGAGTATCTGCACAGTCAGATAGATGAGTTGCTGGCTGTGTCGTAAGCACCCACCCTAATGTGTACCTCATACATCCTGTTCTACGGCCCTGAAGCCATCCTTCATGTGTTTCTTCAGTTTTTTCATATCTGTCTCTTTCAACTTGAGTCAGGACGTGACCTAACTCCCTCCAGTCTGTGTTTTCATTTCGTGCTACAGACACATGCGGTTTAGACATTCTATTCATTTCCTGTACTCTTCCTGTTTGTATCACTGAGCACACAGCATTGCCACTTTTAGTTACATAGAGGTGCTGCAATGTAAGCTTCTGTGGGCCTAATCTGTGAATTTGTGTGCCATATGAAGGATCTGGGCCTGGGCTTTGTTTGAATCTTAGAGTATTGTGATACTCATCAAAAGCAAGTGGTCGGGAGTCTGGTGGCAAATACTTTTCAGCCAATCTCTGTAGAGGCTCTAATGGTGGAAGGTCTAGAGTCCAATAGTAGTGGGGCACTCCTTCTCCCTCACTGCTATAATTAATCTGTCCCTCCTCTCCTGCCTCTTCATAGTTTAACATTAATTCTGCGTGCATGCCTTGTGCTCCTGGCACTACGCCAATTTTTAATTTCTCCATGCTGTCTCTCCCTAGGAGGTTGGCTGGACAGGATGGATCATATATACATTGATTTTTACAGCTCCTGCCACTTTCTTTATGCACTAGCAGAAGCCCTTCTGTTAGAGATTTTACACTAGTATGACCTGATGCAGACTTAACTGTCAGGGTGTCTTTTGAAAATTTTAGATTTTTAGGTTTTTGATTTAGCACAGTTTTGCATGCACCTGTGTCACATAACATAGTCATGGGTTGGCCATTTACATGAATTTTTAGTATGGGTTTGTCTTCTAACAGTGTGACTAGTTCATACACATTAAACACTTCTGTGTCATCCTGTTTTTCCTCACTTCCTTGTTCTCTGTCTAGTCAATCTTCATTTCTACCTTCTCTTTTCTTGTCTGATCTACAGTCTCTAGAAAGGTGTCCTTTCTTTCCACATTGCCAACAGGTAATGTCTCTTTCCCTGTCGAAACGTTCTGATCGGTTATTTCCTCTGCCTCTGTAACCTCCTCTGCCTCTTCCTCTATTTCCTCTCCTACACCCTTGCATCTGTCCTCCTGAAAATGCAATAAATCCTGTCTCTGGATCTACTGTGAAAGTACCTACATTCTCATTTTTCTTTTTTATAACACAGACAGCATGCTCTGCATATTGCAGTGCGTCGGGCAGTGATCCTGTGTTCATAGTCACCCAGTGTTTCTCTACATGTGATTTCACTGGTGGTAGGAGGCCATTTAAAAAGGCATTCTTTAGTTGTTGTTGATATGGGGTCTCTGGACCCTCTTCATAATTTAAACCTGAATGTTGTCTAAAAACTGGACGCAGGCGGTCCAGAAAATCAGAAGCTGTTTCGGCTTCTTTTTGTTTCACCTCTCCTATTTTTCCATAGTCAGCCCTTGGGGCCAACCGTACTCTAATTCTCTCATATAAATTTGTTAGGGCATTGATTAGGTCAGTGCTTCCTGGTGCGTATGCTACACCCCCAGCATTTGAGCCGGTAAAATCTCCTCT
Source organism: Oreochromis aureus (assembly GCF_013358895.1). Lineage (NCBI taxonomy): Eukaryota > Metazoa > Chordata > Actinopteri > Cichliformes > Cichlidae > Oreochromis > Oreochromis aureus. The sequence goes on along the minus strand of NC_052944.1, from coordinate 45,980,705 downwards.
AACTGTTCCTATCTTTAATCCTAATAAATCTTGCACGACCTGAAGCATTTCATGACCGTTTAAATACCATTGTCTTCTGATCAGTTCTACAGCATCCCTCCATGGTATAAAACCTTCATTCAGTGGAGGAACGTCTTTCAGGACATTTTGTCTGTCTTTTTGTGACCACGGACGAAAAATATGTATGTTTGGACGGTCATCTTGCTCTTCCTGTCCTTCTGGCCCTATTATTAGGCCAAATCTGGGGTTAGCTACTGCTACCATTGGGTAGATACCAGTGGCTGGCGGGTCGACTGTGTCTCCCCAGATGTCGGTCCCAGTGGGATCACGACCTATTTCTTCTTGTGGGTTATTTTTGAGTGAAAGTTCGTTTAGCATTGTCTGTGCTTTTACATAAGGATGATGATGTGTGTGTGACCTAGTTCTTCCTGATATGGGTGAGTGTATAGTAAGTGGTGCTGTAGCTGTAGCTGTAGTTGCAGAAGCGGGTGATGCTGCAGCTGTGGCTGCAGAAGTGGGAGGTGGCGGTGCATATGGTGGTGGATTAATACGCATATTGCGAGCACTGCACAGTGTCTCGTCTTCTGGTTTTACTAAACTGGCGGTTAAGTTCTGTTTTTCTGACTTTTTATCTTTTTTCTCTTGTTTTTTCTTTTTATTCTCCTCTCGTCTAGCTGCTTCTTCTTTCCAGGCCTGGAAATATTGTGATTCCTGCGAGCGTTTTCCTTTCTTTTTTAAGTTTTTTGTTTCTGATATTTCTTGCAAAAGAGCTTCTTTCAACTGTGTAAGTGCTGAGGGGCTGCATTTCCCTCCCAAGTGGGACATTTTGTTTTTTAGGATTTCTCCATCTACAAGCACTGATTTGTCCGGCGCCTGGACATTTTTTTTCTAACCACTGCTCGTCAGCAGTGAGTTTTGTGGGCTGATTCCCCATTATCACAGAACTGCAAAGCTTTCTCTGGTACTAGACTCGGGGGTGGTTGCTGACACGGCCTCCTACTCCGGGCTATTCCTGGAGCGGTGTCAGTTTTATGAGACAAAGCCCAACCTTTTCCCTTCGTCAACAGTACTTGAGCTTTTGCAGGATACACAAGGAAAACAATAAAAACAATGGAAGTAGTTCAGCAGCTTATTGTGCTGTAAAATCAACTTACTTCCAAACACATACACAAAACAAATATACATACACACAGATAGACATTTGCGCGCTAATTTGTCACGAAGTATTTCACGGTCACTTCTGAAACCAGTCTAAACACAGTTCCTTGTGGCGAACTTAAACCTTATTTGTCACGAAGTATTTGACGGCTACTTCTGAAACCAGTCTAAACACAGTTCCTTGTGGCGAACTTAAACCTTATTTGTCACGAAGTATTTGACGGCTACTTCTAAAACCACTCTAAACTTAGTTCCTTCCGCGAACTCAACCTATTTCACGTGTTTTTATGAAGTAATTCCCGCTACTTCTAACCTATTTGCGCATTCTTCTAAACCCTTCCGGCGGTTTAAAACCAAAAGTGTTTTCTCACCCTCAGTCGTCTTTTGCTGGTTGTTCAGGTCATCTGGCTGGACCCCAACGCCGTGGACCAGGCCCGGCCTGGATACGAATTTACGCCCAGGGCTTTCACCTCTACCTAGAGAGGGCTGTCGACAGACTTCGGTTCTGGCTTTCCCACGACGTCAGGATGCAGCAATCAGACCTTATTGGAGTCACAGAAACGTGTCTGGTGTTTCCATCTCTAGGTTCGAAGGACCAATTTAAATGACAGAGGATTTCTTTAAATCACCCTGCCGTTCTTCAGCTGAGACGTCTGAGTCAGAAAACACACAAACACTGCAGAAGTTTTTCACTCGCGAGGGGCAGTCATAGAACGCACGAACTGCGCCCCACGACTGCCTGCGACATTTATTTATACAAGATTGTCTGTATTGTGTGTGTGTGTGTGTGTGTGTGTGTTATATAGATAACATCATCACTCCAGTAGCGGGACTTTCCCTTTTCTACATCTAAATGTTCTCTGAAGACAGGAAGCGGTTAGTAGCTGCATCGGTTCATCACACAAGTTACTAGGTAAAAAGTCATTTAAACATGTGCTTAATAATAAGATAAAAAGATACATTTCATATAGCTGATCATATTATACAATATTCTCTTAACAGGGTCTTATCTATATTTGACCCCCCAGTTCATTTTTGTTGCCCACCCTCCCTGCCCTTTTTTCAATTCTTTCACTTCTTCACTACTTGTTAGGGTACCTGGGTCTGGTGACCCAGTGGTTTTGATTTTGTTTGTGCATATTCTGACTTACTGTTTCTATTATTTAGTTTTGTATTTCTAGCTTCCTAAGTTCTTTAGTATGTCCTGATTTCCAGTCTTAGGTTTTGTTTACAGTCTTCCCTATGTTCAGTGTTATGCCTTTTTCATGTTTCTGCCTCAGTGTCAGGTTTGCATTGCTGTGTTATGTTTCCTGTTTTACTTTGACAGTCTGCATCTATTGAGGTGCTGGATGTATTACTCAAGGTCCTTACCTTCCATCTTTCTATATATGTATATAATATGTAAATCTCCAATCAACCAATTTCAGTGGGCCAATCTGAATTAAACTTTACATGAACATTGTCACACATGCAGTGAATATTAAAATCTATATGTTAAAAAACAAACAAAAAACTGTTATCCCAATTCTTTGGATTCTTGAGTTACAGATTTATCATTGCCCTACAAATGTGATTTTATGTAACATTTTCATTTGTAAAAAGTAAAGAATGAAGACGCTGTTAAAGCACTGCACACCTGACAGTTAATTATTCTGTTAACAAGAACATCTACATCATTTGTGGTATCATTACTGAGGAGGAGGAGGCTGGTTTTGGAGCACGTGTCTATGGAACGCCAGGACTGCCATAATGAATTACTTAAATACACCATTAAATAATTAATTAAATGTGGCAATAATTAATTAAAATTGGAATTAATTAATTAAATAAATAGTTATGACACATGTAATTAATTAATTATTGACACATTTAATTAATTATTTATGTATTTCACATTTTAATTAATTATTGACACATTTAATTAATTAATTATTGACACATTTAATTAATTAATTATGTATTTCACATTTTAATTAATTATTGACACATTTAATTAATTAATTATTGACACATTTAATTAATTAGGGCCCGAGCACTTCGAGTGCGAAGGCCCTATTGTATCTGCTCTGTTTATTATTATTATTATTAGGGCCCGAGCACAAAAGTGCGAAGGCCCTATTGTATCTGCTCTGTTTCTTCTTCTTCTTCTTATTATTATTATTATTATTATTATTAGGGCCCGAGCACAAAAGTGCGAAGGCCCTATTGTATCTGCTCTGTTTCTTATTATTATTATTATTATTATTATTATTATTATTATTATTATTATTATTATTATTATTTCGGCAAATGAATCGGCCTTTTGAGGGCCTAAACATGCTCGAAAACTCATGAAATTTTGCAGACGCGTCAGGTCTGGTGAAAATTTACGTATTTTAATGTCCGTAGACATGTCCAGGGAAAATTGGCTCAGTAGCGCCACCTAGAAAAATGAGAAACGCGAGCCCCGAGATGGGTATGACCTACATGTATAAAACTCGGAACACATATCTAACGTTCGGAGACGCACATAAAAGTCTATTATGGCCATGTCCTAAACCCAACAGGAAGTCCGCCATTTGGAAGTGAAGGTGACATTTTGGCTCTAATTTTGCCATTTCCATGCCTCGAACTTTTGCGAACTCCTCATTGGAATTTCATCGTACAAGCTTCATATTTGGTCAGTGTCAACTACACACCTGGGCCATGTTAAATTGCGGAGCTTTTGAGTTTTCGGGTTACTGTGAGGCCGTGGCGCCACGGCGAATTTCGATGACTCGCCATGAAAATCTTATTGCCTCTCGTTCTGTCATACATTGTCCGACCTTGACCAAAGTGGACACATATGATAAGGCTCCACCCCTGAACATATTTCAACTGCCATATTTGACACCAGGGACAGCGCCACCTAGTGGGAACAGGAAATGTCATGTTTTACACTTTGGGGTACAGTATTGTAATGGGTGACATCTGCAGCCTCAAATTTCTCCAGAAAAGCCTTAAGGAGTTGGTCTTGGGTTACAGAGAAAACTGTGAGTTTTTCGCTGAAGGGTGTGACCCCAGCAGCATGGCGAACATTGAGGTCTCGCCATGAAGAAACAAATTAGTGTAACTCAATGAAATCCAATGTGATCAGTACCAGATTTTACAGGGATGATGTCAGACCCGCCCTGAACAGATTGATATGCCCATTGTCAGGAATACGTAGAGCGCCACCTAGTGGCACCAGGAAATGTCATGTCTTTCATTTTGTTGTACTGATTTTCACAGGTTCATCGTGGCCACCTCAAAAGCGGTGAATATCACCATCAGTCCCTCTTGATGCTTCAGTGAGAAAATTGTGACTATAAACTGAACGGCGCACCCTGGTGGCAGCGCAGTTCACCATGAAAGATGAAGTGGCTTTTGAGGGGCTTGAAAAGTTTAAAAGTCTTGAAATTTGGCGCACACCTCTAATGTGATGAGGGATTTCTTTTTATATGTTCATTTTCCTTGAACAGCGCAAAATGGCTCCACAGCGCCCCCTACAAAATTTCAAAACAACAGCCCCTGCTCTGTGTTTTATGTATGAGTTTGAAACCTGGCAAGCTTATTGGAGATATCAAGATGTACAAAAAGTCTCTTGGAGCAATATCCCAAATCCAACAGGAAGTCAGCCATTTTAAAATTAATGTGTAAATTTGGCGACATTTTCCCCTCTTTTCAGGCCTCATACTTTGACGAACTCCTCCAAGGGATTTCATTAGATTTACGCGATCTCCTGTGTGTGGAATCTAAAGACCTTTGTGATGTTAAATTGCGAAGCTTTTACGTTCAGGGAAACGGGTGGTCATGGCGGCACGTGGAGTTTCAATCACTCGCCAAAAAGCAGTAACCTGCTGTCGCTCAAAAAACACAATGTCCAATCTCTCCCAAAGGTCGCAGGCGTGATGAGACTCGAGCTCGGAAATGTTTGTTATGCCATTTGTCAGTAATGGTTAGAGCGCCACCTAGTGGGACGACTATAATAATGGTTGAATGAGATGAAATTTTAGCTGGTGGTTAAATGCATGAATTCCATCAATGTGACATCAGATCGGAAGCGCTGGTTTTAGGTGTTGGGCTTGGCTCGACGCTACCAAAAGTGCGAGGGCCCTCATATCGCTGCTTGCAGCTTTAATTATTATTATTATTATTATTATTATTATTAGGGCCCGAGCACAAAAGTGCGAAGGCCCTATTGTATCTGCTCTGTTTCTTATTATTATTATTATTATTATTAGGGCCCGAGCACAAAGTGCGAAGGCCCTATTGTATCTGCTCTGTTTCTTATTATTATTATTATTATTATTATTATTATTATTATTATTATTATCATTATTATTATTATTATTATTATTATTTCGCAAATGAATCGGCTTTTGAGGGCCTAAACATGCTCGAAAACTCATGAAATTTTGCACACGCGTCAGGTCTGGTGAAAATTTACGTATTTTAATGTCCGTGAGACATGTCCAGGGAAAATTGGCTCAGTAGCGCCACCTAGAAAAATGAGAAACGCGAGCCCCTGAGATGGGTATGACCTACATGTATAAAATTCGGAACACATATCTAACGTTCGGAGACGCACAAAAAGTCTATTATGGCCATGTCCTAAACCCAACAGGAAGTCCGCCATTTGGAAGTGAAGGTGACATTTTGGCTCTAATTTTGCCATTTCCATGCCTCGAACTTTTTCGAACTCCTCATTGGAATTTCATTGTACAAGCTTCATATTTGGTCAGTGTCAACTACACACCTGGGCCATGTTAAATTGCGGAGCTTTTGAGTTTTCGGGTTACGGTGAGGCCGTGGCGCCACGGCGAATTTCGATGACTCGCCATGAAAATCTTATTGCCTCTCGTTCTGTCATACATTGTCCGACCTTGACCAAAGTGGACACATATGATAAGGCTCCACCCTGAACATATTTCAACTGCCATATTTGACACCAGGGACAGCGCCACCTAGTGGGAACAGGAAATGTCATGTTTTACACTTTGGGGTACAGTATTGTAATGGGTGACATCTGCAGCCTCAAATTTCTCCAGGAAAGCCTTAAGGAGTTGGTCTTGGGTTACAGAGAAAACTGTGAGTTTTCGCTGAAGGGTGTGACCCCAGCAGCATGGCGAACATTGAGGTCTCGCCATGAAGAAACAAATTAGTGTAACTCAATGAAATCCAATGTGATCAGTACCAGATTTTACAGGGATGATGTCAGACCCGCCCTGAACAGATTGATATGCCCATTGTCAGGAATACATAGAGCGCCACCTAGTGGCACCAGGAAATGTCATGTCTTTCATTTTGTTGTACTGATTTTCACAGGTTCATCGTGGCCACCTCAAAAGCGGTGAATATCACCATCAGTCCCTCTTGGTGCTTCAGTGAGAAAATTGTGACTATAAACTGAACGGCGCACCCTGGTGGCAACGCAGTTCACCATGAAAGATGAAGTGGCTTTTGAGGGGCTTGAAAAGTTTAAAAGTCTTGAAATTTGGCGCACACCTCTAATGTGATGAGGGATTTCTTTTTATATGTTCATTTTCCTTGAACAGCGCAAAATGGCTCCACAGCGCCCCCTACAAAATTTCAAAACAACAGCCCCTGCTCTGTGTTTTATGTATGAGTTTGAAACCTGGCAAGCTTATTGGAGATATCAAGATGTACAAAAAAGTCTCTTGGAGCAATATCCCAAATCCAACAGGAAGTCAGCCATTTTAAAATTAATGTGTAAATTTGGCGACATTTTCCCTCTTTTCAGGCCTCATACTTTGACGAACTCCTCCAAGGGATTTCATTAGATTTACGCGATCTCCTGTGTGTGGAATGTAAAGACCTTTGTGATGTTAAATTGCGAAGCTTTTACGTTCAGGGAAACGGGGTGGTCATGGCGGCACGTGGAGTTTCAATCACTTGCCAAAAAGCAGTAACCTGCTGTCGCTCAAAAACACAATGTCCAATCTCTCCCAAAGGTCGCAGGCGTGATGAGACTCGAGCTCGGAAATGTTTGTTATGCCATTTGTCAGTAATGGTTAGAGCGCCACCTAGTGGAACGACTATAATAATGGTTGAATGAGATGAAATTTTAGCTGGTGGTTAAATGCATGAATTCCATCAATGTGACATCAGATCGGAAGCGCTGGTTTTAGGTGTTGGGCTTGGCTCGACGCGCCGGGGGTGCGAGGGCCCTCATATCGCTGCTTGCAGCTTTAATTATTATTATTATTATTATTATTATGTGTGCCTATGCCAAGAGGCACACATATTACTATTCGTCGGATTTATTATTATGTGTGCCTATGACAAGAGGCACACATATTACTATTCCTCGGATTTATTATTCTTATTGTGTGGATGCTTTAGGCATCCACACTATTGAGTTCCTGTTTCTCTTTATTCTTTATACTTTATTATTCTAGTTGCCACTTTTGCACTTTTTTTGGCACTTTTCTACTTCCACAATTTTCAGCCGATTTTCACCGCTCAAATTTTAAACTATTCTGCTATTTCTGCTAATGATGGCTATGACTTTTGGTATTTTTAACTGTTATACTTTTTAAAATATTAAGCTTTTTTCCTTTAATTTGTCCCATTGAAATGAATGGGAAACTTCATAATTCTGCTAAAACTTGCTTGTTTTTGAAACTTAACTACTTTTTCCTACTTTCACGTAGAACAACCATTCAAACTTTAAAATGTTCACAAATTATTGGGCTATTCATGAATGATTCAGCTTTTTCATATCTGTTACAGTTTTATTTTTATCCTCTTAAAGTTTTGAGTTGCAAAATTGTGATTTTTCAGAAAATACATGCGTTGTTATGGTTGCTATGCACTTGGCTTCCAGTGTGCCACTGTAGGTTTCGCAGTCTTCTCTTCATGTCCGAACAACTTCTTGCTACTTGCTCAATTTTCACTCAACTTCCACAAATTATACATCAAAACGTAGGCATTTTTGCTGGCTTTCCGAAAATGTCACCATCATTGTTGTGAGATTTATAGAATTTTGGCAAATCTCCTCAGACCAACACAAAGTCTGAAAACTCTCAATAGAAAGTCAATGGAGAGTTTGTTCAAAATCACCGCTTGATTTCTGTAATGAGAGGCATATTCGAATCGTCATATCTCCTTAACGAAGCGAAGTTAAAACATGAGGCTTGTCCCAGTATATCTTCAGACACTCCTGACGCTCACAATTCAAGAATTTTTTTCTCACCTATTACCGTTCTGAGATGAGTTACACTTGTTTGAGGGTAGGAAATTCGTCCTTTCGCTCAGATTTCTTCAGATTTCAAACTCTGGAAATGAGGCTTTTTTCTCTCGTCATATCTTTTGATGGATTTCCACAGAGACCTGAAAATTTCCATGACTGTTCACCAAAGCCTGCTGTCTCTTACGGTGAAAGAATGATATCGATACTCCAAATAGATTTAGAGTTAGAAAGCGTTGTTTGAGGGCAAGTCAAGGCAGTTTTCGCTTGCCTCTACTCAGTTATGGTGCATTACAAGTCAAATATCTTTAATAATTCATATTTTAATGATAAATTGTAAACACTTGAAGATTCCCCATCTCTTCTGAACAAAACGGTGTAAGAATGACCGTTCTGGCCCCTACGGTTAGGAAATTATGGCCATTTGTTTGAGAGGAATCCTCACTATGAGAAATACACTGCAGAAATCCTGTCTCTCTCTGTGCTGAGTGTGTAAAACGGCTGCACCTGTTTTGGCGGGAAAAAGTACACAGCCTCTCTGATTGGTGGATTCAAATTTAGCAGCTCCCAGGCTGCTTGACTGACCTAGAAACTTGCTTGTCTCTCCTGTGTGTGTGTGTGTGTGTGTGTGTGACAGAGAGAGAGAAAGGGAGGGCGAGAGAGAGTTTTTATGGGAGCATCTTATTATATGATTTAAATTCAATATATTTAGACTGGTTGACTGAATTTGATCCTGTGTGTGTCTCTGTGCATGTGTGTTTCCATATGTGTCCATATTTGTGATTGTGTCACTGTTATACTTTTTTTTGCTGATTTTTTCATTTAACAATTACATTTGAGGGACCCTTAGCATGTTCAGGATTCTTTCAGCTGTCCATTTTGCTTTTCCAATTTTTCTATTTAAGTTATTACTATTGTGTTGAGTCATAGCATTTCTGCTGCTTTTCAGTATTTGTGCTAAATACAGCATTTCTGCTAAATCATACTATGTCTGCTATTTTATCAGATTTGTGCTAAATACAGCATTTCTGCTAAATCATACTCTTTCTGCTATTTCATAAGATTTGTGCTAAATATAGTGTTTCTGCTATTTCTGCCAAATTTAGTATTTTTGATTAATTAGGGTTTTTCTACCAAATCATAGTACAGTTTTACTGCTTTTTATAGGATTTTAGAGGATATTTATATTGCTTAATATAGTATTTCTGCTTTTTATAGGATTTGTGCTTAATATAGTTTTTCTAAAAATGTAGTATTTATGCTTAATCATACTATTTCTATATATTTCTGCCAGGTCCCCAGGCAGCTAATCCTCTGTGAGGACTGATACATACAAATACATATCAGGGCCTGCACGGCTTCCCAGCCAGCCAATCATATCTGGGGTCTGCCCTTTCTTCTCTCGTCATATCTCAGCGACAGATGTACAAAGAGCAATGCAAATCACAGTCAAAGTACACCAAAGTCCGCTGATTCACCCAGTACAAGAATTATGCTTCTAGTCCACCTAGTTTTTGAGTTACACGACGTTTTGTAACTGCAAAAACGGCGTTTTTGCCTCTCACCGCAATCTGATTCTGACTGCTCATCACCCTGTTTTCCAGGCGCCGCTCTCTTTCCCAGTGGCGCAGCTGGTAATGACACAGGTCTGCAACCCAAAGGTCGTGGGTTCAATTACACCTTGGGCAACATGTGTTTTTTTCCTACAAATTAATACACTATCACACACCACTAATTCATATTCATTATTTATTACAATTCTGCAACCTTTTATGATTTTAGCAGCTTTTGTAATATGGACCTCAGATTCTTGTTAACACTCCATGGCACAAATACTGTTCCCTTTAGGCTCTGTGTGTGTGTGTGTGTGTGTGTGTGTGTGTGTGTGTGTGTGTGTGTGTGAGAGAGAGAGAGAGAGAGAGAGAGAGCCTTTTGATGGGAGCATCTTATTATATCACTTAAATTCAATATATTTAGACTGGTTGACTGAATTTGATCCTGTGTGTGTCTCTCTGTGCATGTGTGTTTCCATATGTGCCCATATTTGTGATTGTGTGACTGTTATACTTTTTTGCTGATTTTTTTTTTTTTTCAATTAACAATTAGATTTGAGGGACCCTTAGCATGTTCAGGATTTTTCCAGCTGTCCATTTTGCTTTTCCAATTTTTCTATAAGTTATTACTGTTGTGCTAAGTCATAGCATTTCTGCTGCTTTTCAGTAGTTGTGCTAAATACAGCATTTCTGCTAAATCATACTATTTCTGCTATTTTATGAGATTTGTGCCAAATACAGCATTTCTGCTAAATCATACTATTTCTGCTATTTCATAAGATTTGTACTAAATATAGTGTTTCTGCCAAATATAGTATTTCTGCTTAATTATAGTATTTCTGCCATTTTATAGTATTTGTGCTAAAACATAGTATTTCTACTAAATGTAGTATTTATGCTTAATCATACTATTTGTATATATTTCTGCCAGGTCCCCAGGCAGCTAATCCTCTGTGAGGACTGATACATATAAAATTTACATATCAGGGCCTGCACGGCTTCCCAGCCAGCCAATCATATCTGAGGTCTGCCCTTTCTTCTCTCGTCATATCTCAGCGACAGATGTACAAAGAGCAATGCAAATCACAGCCAAAGTACACGAAAGTACGCTGATTCACCCAGTACAAGTATTATGCTTCTAGTCCACCTAGTTTTTGAGTTACACGACGTTTTGTAACTCCAAAAACAGCGTTTTTCGCCTCTCACCGCAATCTAATTCTGACTGCTCATCACCCTGTTTTCCAGGCGCCGCTCTCTTTCCAGGTGGCGCAGTTGGTAATGACACAGGTCTGCAACCCAAAGGTCGTGGGTTCAATTACACCTTGGGCAACATGTTTTTTTCCTACAAATTAATACACTATCACAGACCACTAATTCATATTCATCATTTATTACAATTCTGCAAACTTTTATGATTTTAGCAGCTTTTCTAATATGGACCTCAGATTCTTCTTAACACTCCATGGCACAAATACTGTTCCCTTTAGGCTCTGTGTATGTGTGTGTGTGTATCAATATTTCTCCCATTTTAAAGTATTACTCCTCCATAATTGTATTTCTGTTAAATCAGAGTACTTTTACTACATCTTAGTACTTCTGCTCAATCATAGTATTTCTGCTAAATCATAGTATTTTGCCAAATTATGGTTTTTGTGCCAAATCATAACATTTGTTTTATGTTATAGTATTACTACTAAGTGGAGGAATTTCTGTCATGTTACAGTATATGTGCTGATTACAGTATTTCTGCTAAATCATAGTATTTCTACTATATTATATTTTTCTTTCTAAATATAGCATTTCTGCTATATAATTGTATTACTGCTATGTTATAATATTTGTGCTAAACCAGAGTATTTCTGCTGAAACATAGTATTTCTGCCGAATGATAGTATTTCTGTCAAATTACAGTATTTGTGCTAAAACATAGTATTTTTTTTTAAATTTCAATATTAATAGTAAATTACAGTGTCTCTGGTAAATCGCAGCATTTCTGCTATGTTGTACTGTTTTTCTAAATCATAGTATTTCTGTAATGTTTAAGAATGTTTGGCTAAATATATTCTTTCTGTTATCTTATACTATTTCTCCTAAATTCTTGTATTTTTGAGAAGTTATCATGTTTCTGGTAAGTTACAATATTTCTGCTAAGTTCTGCTATGCTATTGTATTTCTGCCAAGTATTATGTTTCCTCTAAGATATTACAGTTCTGCTAAGTTACTACATTTTAGCAAAGTTCCTTTGCTTCTGCAAAGTTTTTACAATTTCTGCAATTTTTCAGCTTTTTCAGCTATTTTCAGCAGATAGGTTCAGCTTTAAGCATCCACACTGCATTTTCGCAGGAAATGCAAATTTTTCTAGTTATTATTATTCTCCATCTTCCGCCTAAATTTCGGCACGTATCACGCCCCGCAGTTTTGAGACAAGCTTCATATATGTTACCTCATTTTGTGCGGCGGATCTGGAATGGTGTGCTATGACTTTTGGTGTTCATGAATTTTATAGTTTTTAAATATTAATATTTTAGTGAAAAATTTTCCCGCGCTCCTCTGCCAAACAGTTTTGACATTAGGATTACATATCTTAGATCATTTTGTGCGGCTGGAGCTGGACTATTATGTTGTGACTTTTGGTGTTTATGACTTTTATAGTTTTTTAAATATTAATATTTTAGTACAAATTTAGGCCAATTCATCTTTTGGCGCCAAATAAACAGACTTCATTTGTGGTGTCTTGGCTCTCTCTAGTGGTATACCGGGAGTAGTACAGCCGAAAAGATTTATCCTTGTGTTGAAAACTCCATATCCCACAATTCATAGCACGCCTCTACAGAGTGAACAATGGCGGCCACCACTTCGCTTTTATATGTCTTTTATTCGTGTTTCTAGGTCACAAAATAAACTTTTAAGATATTTTCAGGCGAGAATGTAGGTGTGTAAACTTCAAATATCTGCTTGTTTTATCAAGACATCCCATATTTAGCGACAGTGCTCTGACGACGTTGGTCCTGCCTGACAGCTAGCCGGCTACCTAGCTAGCTGCCGCGACTTGGCTGCAAATGGATAGCGAGGGACTCTCTCTGTCGTTTCACCTCCCGGTCTCTCGCAAATGCTCGCACAGAATCGGAGTTACAGCTGGATGTGGAAAAAATAACTGAGTTGTTTGGTGGTGCTATAATGCGGAGCTACAACAGTGGGCAGCTATCCACCGTGTATGACAGAAAGGACATGCCGCGACCGCCGATCGACCGGTGTTTGCTAACGCAGAGGTCAATCGTGGATCAGGGAAAGCGAAGGCAGGAGCGTGAGGTGAACTGAATTTCAGGTAAGAAGTTATGACCTGCACTCTATTTGGGTCAGATATAAACCGAGTTTAGGTGTAGTTTATTTAGCAGCAGTTCTCTTATGTGTTGCTGATAGTCGGCTAGCTAGCTAGCGCCGCTAGCATAGTTAGCTAGCACCGCTAGCGACCCTTCGTGAAAAAGCACCCAGGCTTGGCTTATATTGAGGCGGGTGAAACTCGTGTCAGCACCCGGTCGCTCGCCGACAGTATGTGTTTTAGCTGGACTTATTTTTCGTTTATATGGACCGATGATTTATTTATTTATTCATTTTAGTAACGGTATAAACAGTGAAAGGTGGTGGATTGGCCAGATGTAAACTTCAAATATCTGCTCGTGTTACCAAGACATCCCATATTAGCTCTGATGTTTTCGGTGACTGCAAAGAGCTAGACAGGTAGCTAGCTAACCCGAGCTGGCTGTCTTTTGACTCCGGTCATAGCTGGACTTATTTTTCGTTTTTATGAGCCGATGAGGGTTTTTTTTTAGTAACGGTACAAACAGTGAAAGGCGGTGGATTGTCCAGATGCTGGTCGATGTGGAAAAAATAACTGAATTGTTTGGTAGTCGCTGACGCGGAGCTACAACCGAGGGCAGCTATCCACGGTGTGTGTCAGAAAGAACATGCGGGAACGAGGCGGCGGTGACCGCCGATCGACCGGTGGTAGATCGTGGATCAGGGAAACCGAAGGCAGGAGAAGCAGGCGGCTGCCGGTCGGAGCGTGAGGTGAACTGAATTTCAGGTAAGAAGTTATGACCTGCACTCTATTTGGGTCAGATATAAACCGAGTTTAGGTGTAGTTTATTTTCGTTGTGCTGACTTTTTACAATCAGTTATAATAACTCGTACTGCGTGGTAGCTAGCACGATGGAGTTTCTATACAGCTGTGTGCGCGCTAAGTTACTGATGTTGAACTTTATGACAGCCTCCCTGTCATTCTCTCGCCTGTTCAAACTTCAGTCATGAAACTGATCAATGATCGGCTTTTTCTCTTGTTTGTTTATCGCGCTAAACAACAGCAGCACGTTTAAGCTTGATCAGCTGTTGTTAGAATTCATTTGATTTTAATTTCTAGTATCAGCTGATGTTTGCTGGAGCCACAGCTGTAGAAGCGGCTGGTCGAAACCAGGAGATGACCTTACTGAATCATCAGAGCTGAACTGGTGATGGAGAAACAGGTTTACCTTTTTTTAGGTGACATGAATGAGTTGAAGGAAGTTATGAACTGTTTCTGAGAGAAATAAACACCAAGCTCCTTTTTTATTTAGCTGACAGCTGGTAACTGTGCAGGGGCGGATCTAGCAAAGCTTTTGCCAGGGGCCAGGTAGGGCATTAACAGAGAAAGGTGGACACAAAGATATACTTTTCTTTCTTACTCTCATACAGGAGTGCAGAATTATTAGGCAAGTTGTATTTTTGAGGAATAATTTTATTATTGAACAACAACCATGTTCTCAATGAACCCAAAAACACATTAATATCAAAGCTGAATGTTTTCGGAAGTAGTTTTTAGTTTGTGTTTAGTTTTAGCTATTTTAGGGGATATCTGTGTGTGCAGGTGACTATTACTGTGCATAATTATTAGGCAACTTAACAAAAACAAATATATACCCATTTCAATTATTTATTTTTACCAGTGAAACCAATATAACATCTCCACATTCACAAATATACATTTCTGACATTCAAAAACAAAACCAAAACAAATCAGCGACCAATATAGCCACCTTTCTTTGCAAGGACACTCAAAAGCCTGCCATCCATGGATTCTGTCAGTGTTTTGATCTGTTCACCATCAACATTGCGTGCAGCAGCAACCACAGCCTCCCAGACACTGTTCAGAGAGGTGTATTGTTTTCCTCCTTGTAAATCTCACATTTGATGATGGACCACAGGTTCTCAATGGGGTTCAGATCAGGTGAACAAGGAGGCCATGTCATTAGTTTTTCTTCTTTTATACCCTTTCTTGCCAGCCACGCTGTGGAGTACTTGGACGTGTGTGATGGAGCATTGTCCTGCATGAAAATCATGTTTTTCTTGAAGGATGCAGACTTCTTCCTGTACCACTGCTTGAAGAAGGTGTCTTCCAGAAACTGGCAGTAGGACTGGGAGTTGAGCTTGACTCCATCCTCAACCCGAAAAGGCCCCACAAGCTCATCTTTGATGATACCGGCCCAAACCAGTACTCCACCTCCACCTTGCTGGCGTCTGAGTCGGACTGGAGCTCTCTGCCTTTTACCAATCCAGCCACGGGCCCATCCATCTGGCCCATCAAGACTCACTCTCATTTCATCAGTCCATAAAACCTTAGAAAAATCAGTCTTGAGATATTTCTTGGCCCAGTCTTGACGTTTCAGCTTGTGTGTCTTGTTCAGTGGTGGTGGTCTTTCAGCCTTTCTTACCTTGGCCATGTCTCTGAGTATTGCACACCTTGTGCTTTTGGGCACTCCAGTGATGTTGCAGCTCTGAAATATGGCCAAACTGGTGGCAAGTGGCATCTTGGCAGCTGCACGCTTGACTTTTCTCAGTTCATGGGCAGTTATTTTGCGCCTTGTTTTTCCACACGCTTCTTGCGACCCTGTTGACTATTTTGAATGAAACGCTTGATTGTTCGATGATCACGCTTCAGAAGCTTTGCAATTTTAAGACTGCTGCATCCCTCTGCAAGATATCTCACTATTTTTGACTTTTCTGAGCCTGTCAAGTCCTTCTTTTGACCCATTTTGCCAAAGGAAAGGAGGTTGCCTAATAATTATGCACACCTGATATAGGGTGTTGATGTCATTAGACCACACCCCTTCTCATTACAGAGATGCACATCACCTAATATGCTTAATTGGTAGTAGGCTTTCGAGCCTATACAGCTTGGAGTAAGACAACATGCATGAAGAGGATGATGTGGACAAAATACTCATTTGCCTAATAATTCTGCACTCCCTGTAAACACCAAGCTCCTTTTTTTGTGTAGCTGACAGCTGGTAACTGTGCAGGGGCGGATCTAGCAAAGCTTTTGCCAGGGGCCAGGTAGGGCATTAACAGAGAAAGGTGGACATAAAGATATACTTTTCTTTCTTACTCTCATATAAAATATTTAGCTTTTATTAAATACTTATCTGAATCTTACAACCAAAGTTTGTATAATAATGCACAAGATTGGCTGTAGACCATTGTTCATCATTCAGAACACTGTAAAAATAACAAAAAACAAAAAGTGAATGCATGTGTGAAAAGTGGTCCATAATGTAATGCTTCAAAGCGTGTTCATGCAAACATTGTCGGGTCTGCCGTGGTACAATGGGACTTCTGCTCATGAACCTGTGTGCACAGCGCCTGCAAATCGCGCTGTCTGAAGTAACTTCATCTTTACACAAAACTGTAAGCTGTCATCTGTGAAGCGTGAGCGGTGTTTGTTTTTACCATAGTTCATGGTGGAGAATGGCTGCTCTTCTGAGTTTTGCTCTCTGTAGCCGTATGAATGGCAACTACAGTGATTAGCAGCGGCATAGGCACACATAAAATTTCTTCTGAAATTTTCGCTTTCTAGTTCTTATTATTATTATTATTATTCTCCATCTTCCGCCTAAATTTCGCACGTATCACGCCCGCAGTTTTGAGACAAGCTTCATATATGTTACCTCATTTTGTGCGGCCGGATCTGGAATGGTGTGCTATGACTTTTGGTGTTTATGAATTTTATAGTTTTTAAAATATTAATATTTTAGTGAAAATTTTCCCGCGCTCCTCTGCCAAACAGTTTTGACATTAGGATTACATATGTTAGATCATTTTGTGCGGCTGGAGCTGGACTATTATGTTGTGACTTTTGGTGTTTATGACTTTTATAGTTTTTAAATATTAATATTTTAGTACAAATTTAGGCCAATTCATCTTTTGGCGCCAAATAAACAGACTTCATTTGTGGTGTCTTGGCTCTCTCTAGTGGTATACCGGGAGTAGTACAGCCGAAAAGATTTATCCTTGTGTTGAAAACTCCATATCCCACAATTCATAGCACGCCTCTACAGAGTGAACAATGGCGGCCACCACTTGCGTTTTATATGTCTTTTATTCGTGTTTCTAGGTCACAAAATAAACTTTTAAGATATTTTCAGGCGAGAATGTAGGTGTGTAAACTTCAAATATCTGCTTGTTTTATCAAGACATCCCATATTTAGCGACAGTGCTCTGACGACGTCGGTCCTGCCTGACAGCTAGCCCGGCTACCTAGCTAGCTGCCGCACTTGGCTGCAAATGGATAGCGAGGGACTCTCTCTGTCGTTTCACCTCCCGGTCTCTCGCAAATGCTCGCACAGAATCGGAGTTACAGCTGGATGTGGAAAAAATAACTGAGTTGTTTGGTGGTGCTATAACGCGGAGCTACAACAGTGGGCAGCTATCACACCGTGTATGACAGAAAGGACATGCCGCGACCGCCGATCGACCGGTGTTTGCTAACGCGGAGGTCAATCGTGGATCAGGGAAAGCGAAGGCAGGAGCGTGAGGTGAACTGAATTTCAGGTAAGAAGTTATGACCTGCACTCTATTTGGGTCAGATATAAACCGAGTTTAGGTGTAGTTTATTTAGCAGCAGTTCTCTTATGTGTTGCTGATAGTCGGCTAGCTAGCTAGCGCCGCTAGCATAGTTAGCTAGCACCGCTAGCGACCCTTCGTGAAAAAAGCACCCAGGCTTGGCTTATATTGAGGCGGGTGAAACTCGTGTCAGCACCCGGTCGTCGCCGACAGTATGTGTTTTAGCTGGACTTATTTTTGTTTATATGGACCGATGATTTATTTATTTATTCATTTTAGTAACGGTATAAACAGTGAAAGGTGGTGGATTGGCCAGATGTAAACTTCAAATATCTGCTCGTGTTACCAAGACATCCCATATTAGCTCTGATGTTTTCGGTGCCTGCAAAGAGCTAGACAGGTAGCTAGCTAACCCGAGCTGGCTGTCTTTTTGACTCAGGGTCATAGCTGGACTTATTTTTCGTTTTTATGAGCCGATGAGGGTTTTTTTTTGTAACGGTACAAACAGTGAAAGGCGGTGGATTGTCCAGATGCTGGTCGATGTGGAAAAAATAACTGAGTTGTTTGGTAGTCGCTGACGCGGAGCTACAACCGAGGGCAGCTATCCACCGTGTGTGTCAGAAAGAACATGCGGGGAACAAGGCGGCGAGGCGATCGCCGATCGACCGGTGGTAGATCGTGGATCAGGGAAACCGAAGGCAGGAGAAGTAGGCGGCTGCCGGTCGGAGCGTGAGGTGAACTGAATTTCAGGTAAGAAGTTATGACCTGCACTCTATTTGGGTCAGATATAAACCGAGTTTAGGTGTAGTTTATTTTTGTTGTGCTGACTTTTACAATCAGTTATAATAACTCGTACTGCGTGGTAGCTAGCACGATGGAGTTTATGACAGCCTCCCCTGTCATTCTCTCGCCTGTTCAAACTTCAGTCATGAAACTGATCAATGATCGGCTTTTCTCTCTTGTTTGTTTATCGCGCTAAACAACAGCAGCACGTTTAAGCTTGATCAGCTGTTGTTAGAATTCATTTGATTTTAATTTCTAGTATCAGCTGATGTTTGCTGGAGCCACAGCTGTAGAAGCGGCTGGTCGAAACCAGGAGATGACCTTACTGAATCATCAGAGCTGAACTGGTGATGGAGAAACAGGTTTACCTTTTTTTAGGTGACATGAATGAGTTGAAGGAAGTTATGAACTGTTTCTGAGAGAAATAAACACCAAGCTCCTTTTTTTATTTAGCTGACAGCTGGTAACTGTGAAGGGGCGGATCTAGCAAAGCTTTTGCCAGGGGGCCAGGTAGGGCATTAACAGAGAAAGGTGGACACAAAGATATACTTTTCTTTCTTACTCTCATACAGGAGTGCAGAATTATTAGGCAAGTTGTATTTTTGAGGAATAATTTTATTATTGAACAACAACCATGTTCTCAATGAACCCAAAAACACATTAATATCAAAGCTGAATGTTTTCGGAAGTAGTTTTTAGTTTGTGTTTAGTTTTAGCTATTTTAGGGGGATATCTGTGTGTGCAGGTGACTATTACTGTGCATAATTATTAGGCAACTTAACAAAAACAAATATATACCCATTTCAATTATTTATTTTACCAGTGAAACCAATATAACATCTCCACATTCACAAATATACATTTCTGACATTCAAAAACAAAACAAAAACAAATCAGCGACCAATATAGCCACCTTTCTTTGCAAGGACACTCAAAAGCCTGCCATCCATGGATTCTGTCAGTGTTTTGATCTGTTCACCATCAACATTGCATGCAGCAGCAACCACAGCCTCCCAGACACTGTTCAGAGAGGTGTACTGTTTTCCTCCTTGTAAATCTCACATTTGATGATGGACCACAGGTTCTCAATGGGGTTCAGATCAGGTGAACAAGGAGGCCATGTCATTAGTTTTTTTCTTCTTTTATACCCTTTCTTGCCAGCCACGCTGTGGAGTACTTGGACGCGTGTGATGGAGCATTGTCCTGCATGAAAATCATGTTTTTTCTTGAAGGATGCAGACTTCTTCCTGTACCACTGCTTGAAGAAGGTGTCTTCCAGAAACTGGCAGTAGGACTGGGAGTTGAGCTTGACTCCATCCTCAACCCGAAAAGGCCCCACAAGCTCATCTTTGATGATACCAGCCCAAACCAGTACTCCACCTCCACCTTGCTGGCGTCTGAGTGGGACTGGAGCTCTCTGCCCTTTACCAATCCAGCCACGGGCCCATCCATCTGGCCCATCAAGACTCACTCTCATTTCATCAGTCCATAAAACCTTAGAAAAATCAGTCTTGAGATATTTCTTGGCCCAGTCTTGACGTTTCAGCTTGTGTGTCTTGTTCAGTGGTGGTCGTCTTTCAGCCTTTCATACCTTGGCCGTGTCTCTGAGTATTGCACACCTTGTGCTTTTGGGCACTCCAGTGATGTTGCAGCTCTGAAATATGGCCAAACTGGTGGCAAGTGGCATCTTGGCAGCTGCACGCTTGACTTTTCTCAGTTCATGGGCAGTTATTTTGCGCCTTGGTTTTCCACACGCTTCTTGCGACCCTGTTGACTATTTTGAATGAAACGCTTGATTGTTCGATGATCACGCTTCAGAAGCTTTGCAATTTTAAGACTGCTGCATCCCTCTGCAAGATATCTCACTATTTTTGACTTTTCTGAGCCTGTCAAGTCCTTCTTTTGACCCATTTTGCCAAAGGAAAGGAAGTTGCCTAATAATTATGCACACCTGATATAGGGTGTTGATGTCATTAGACCACACCCTTCTCATTACAGAGATGCACATCACCTAATATGCTTAATTGGTAGTAGGCCTTCGAGCCTATACAGCTTGCAGTAAGACAACATGCATGAAGAGGATGATGTGGACAAAATACTCATTTGCCTAATAATTCTGCACTCCCTGTATAAAATATTTAGCTTTTATTAAATAGTTATCTGAATCTTACAACCAAAGTTTGTATAATAATACACAAGATTGGCTGTAGACCATTGTTCATCATTCAGAACACTGTGTAAAAATAACAAAAACAAAAAGTGAATGCACAGCCGGCTGTGTGGGTAAACCAACCATGTGTGAAAAGTGGTCCATAACGTAATGCTTCAAAGCGTGTTCATGCAAACATTGTCGGGTCTGCCGTGGTACAATGGGACTTCTGCTCATGAACCTGTGTGCACAGCGTCTGCAAATCGGGCGCTGTACTGAAGTAACTTCATCTTTACACAAAACTGTAAGCTGTCATCTGTGAAGCGTGAGCGGTGTTTGTTTTACCATAGTTCATGGTGGAGAATGGCTGCTCTTCTGAGTTTTGCTCTCTGTAGCCGTATGAATGGCAAACTACAGTGATTAGCAGCGGCATAGGCACACATAAAATTTCTTCTGAAATTTTCGCTTTCTAGTTATTATTATTATTATTATTATTTCGGCAAATGAATCGGCTTTTTGAGGGCCTAAACATGCTCGAAAACTCATGAAATTTTGCACACGCGTCAGGTCTGGTGAAAATTTACGTATTTTAATGTCCGTAGACATGTCCAGGGAAAATTGGCTCAGTAGCGCCACCTAGAAAATGAGAAACGCGAGCCCCGAGATGGGTATGACCTACATGTATAAAACTCGAACACATATCTAACGTTCGAGACGCACATAAAAGTCTATTATGGCCATGTCCTAAACCCAACAGGAAGTCCGCCATTTGGAAGTGAAGGTGACATTTTGGCTCTAATTTTGCCATTTCCATGCCTCGAACTTTTGCGAACTCCTCATTGGAATTTCATCGTACAAGCTTCATATTTGGTCAGTGTCAACTACACACCTGGGCCATGTTAAATTGCGGAGCTTTGAGTTTTCGGGTTACTGTGAGGCCGTGGCGCCACGGCGAATTTCGATGACTCGCCATGAAAATCTTATTGCCTCTCGTTCTGTCATACATTGTCCGACCTTGACCAAAGTGGACACATATGATAAGGCTCCACCCCTGAACATATTTCAACTGCCATATTTGACACCAGGGACAGCGCCACCTAGTGGGAACAGGAAATGTCATGTTTTACACTTTGGGGTACAGTATTGTAATGGGTGACATCTGCAGCCTCAAATTTCTCCAGAAAAGCCTTAAGGAGTTGGTCTTGGGTTACAGAGAAAACTGTGAGTTTTCGCTGAAGGGTGTGACCCCAGCAGCATGGCGAACATTGAGGTCTCGCCATGAAGAAACAAATTAGTGTAACTCAATGAAATCCAATGTGATCAGTACCAGATTTTACAGGGATGATGTCAGACCCGCCCTGAACAGATTGATATGCCCATTGTCAGGAATACGTAGAGCGCCACCTAGTGGCACCAGGAAATGTCATGTCTTTCATTTTGTTGTACTGATTTTCACAGGTTCATCGTGGCCACCTCAAAAGCGGTGAATATCACCATCAGTCCCTCTGATGCTTCTTCAGTGAGAAAATTGTGACTATAAACTGAACGGCGCACCCTGGTGGCAGCGCAGTTCACCATGAAAGATGAAGTGGCTTTTGAGGGGCTTGAAAAGTTTAAAAGTCTTGAAATTTGGCGCACACCTCTAATGTGATGAGGGATTTCTTTTTATATGTTCATTTTCCTTGAACAGCGCAAAATGGCTCCACAGCGCCCCTACAAAATTTCAAAACAACAGCCCCTGCTCTGTGTTTTATGTATGAGTTTGAAACCTGGCAAGCTTATTGGAGATATCAAGATGTACAAAAAAGTCTCTTGGAGCAATATCCCAAATCCAACAGGAAGTCAGCCATTTTAAAATTAATGTGTAAATTTGGCGACATTTTCCCCTCTTTTCAGGCCTCATACTTTGACGAACTCCTCCAAGGGATTTCATTAGATTTACGCGATCTCCTGTGTGTGGAATCTAAAGACCTTTGTGATGTTAAATTGCGAAGCTTTTTACGTTCAGGGAAACGGGGTGGTCATGGCGGCACGTGGAGTTTCAATCACTCGCCAAAAAGCAGTAACCTGCTGTCGCTCAAAAACACAATGTCCAATCTCTCCCAAAGGTCGCAGGCGTGATGAGACTCGAGCTCGGAAATGTTTGTTATGCCATTTGTCAGTAATGGTTAGAGCGCCACCTAGTGGGACGACTATAATAATGGTTGAATGAGATGAAATTTTAGCTGGTGGTTAAATGCATGAATTCCATCAATGTGACATCAGATCGGAAGCGCTGGTTTTAGGTGTTGGGCTTGGCTCGACGCGCCGGGGGTGCGAGGGCCCTCATATCGCTGCTTGCAGCTTTAATTATTATTATTAGGGCCCGAGCACAAAAGTGCGAAGGCCCTATTGTATCTGCTCTGTTTCTTATTATTATTATTATTATTATTATTATTATTATTATTATTATTATTATTATTATTATTTCGGCAAATGAATCGGCCTTTTGAGGGCCTAAACATGCTCGAAAACTCATGAAATTTTGCACACGCGTCAGGTCTGGTGAAAATTTACGTATTTTAATGTCCGTAGACATGTCCAGGGAAAATTGGCTCAGTAGCGCCACCTAGAAAAATGAGAAACGCGAGCCCCCGAGATGGGTATGACCTACATGTATAAAACTCGGAACACATATCTAACGTTCGGAGACGCACATAAAAGTCTATTATGGCCATGTCCTAAACCCAACAGGAAGTCCGCCATTTGGAAGTGAAGGTGACATTTTGGCTCTAATTTTGCCATTTCCATGCCTCGAACTTTTGCGAACTCCTCATTGGAATTTCATCGTACAAGCTTCATATTTGGTCAGTGTCAACTACACACCTGGGCCATGTTAAATTGCGGAGCTTTTGAGTTTTCGGGTTACTGTGAGGCCGTGGCGCCACGGCGAATTTCGATGACTCGCCATGAAAATCTTATTGCCTCTCGTTCTGTCATACATTGTCCGACCTTGACCAAAGTGGACACATATGATAAGGCTCCACCCCTGAACATATTTCAACTGCCATATTTGACACCAGGGACAGCGCCACCTAGTGGGAACAGGAAATGTCATGTTTTACACTTTGGGGTACAGTATTGTAATGGGTGACATCTGCAGCCTCAAATTTCTCCAGGAAAGCCTTAAGGAGTTGGTCTTGGGTTCCAGAGAAAACTGTGAGTTTTCGCTGAAGGGTGTGACCCTCAGCAGCATGGCGAACATTGAGGTCTCGCCATGAAGAAACAAATTAGTGTAACTCAATGAAATCCAATCTGATCAGTACCAGATTTTACAGGGATGATGTCAGACCCGCCCTGAACAGATTGATATGCCCATTGTCAGGAATACGTAGAGCGCCACCTAGTGGCACCAGGAAATGTCATGTCTTTCATTTTGTTGTACTGATTTTCACAGGTTCATCGTGGCCACCTGAAAAGCGGTGAATATCACCATCAGTCCCTCTTGATGCTTCAGTGAGAAAATTGTGACTATAAACTGAACGGCGCACCCTGGTGGCAGCGCAGTTCACCATGAAAGATGAAGTGGCTTTTGAGGGGCTTGAAAAGTTTAAAAAGTCTTGAAATTTGGCGCACACCTCTAATGTGATGAGGGATTTCTTTTTATATGTTCATTTTCCTTGAACAGCGCAAAATGGCTCCACAGCGCCCCCTACAAAATTTCAAAACAACAGCCCCTGCTCTGTGTTTTATGTATGAGTTTGAAACCTGGCAAGCTTATTGGAGATATCAAGATGTACAAAAAGTCTCTTGGAGCAATATCCCAAATCCAACAGGAAGTCAGCCATTTTAAAATTAAGGTGTAAATTTGTCGACATTTGCCCCTCTTTTCAGGCCTCATACTTTGACGAACTCCTCCAAGGGATTTCATTAGATTTACGCGATCTCCTGTGTGTGGAATCTAAAGACCTTTGTGATGTTAAATTGCGAAGCTTTTTACGTTCAGGGAAACGGGGTGGTCATGGCGGCACGTGGAGTTTCAATCACTCGCCAAAAAGCAGTAACCTGCTGTCGCTCAAAAACACAATGTCCAATCTCTCCCAAAGGTCGCAGGCGTGATGAGACTCGAGCTCGGAAATGTTTGTTATGCCATTTGTCAGTAATGGTTAGAGCGCCACCTAGTGGGACGACTATAATAATGGTTGAATGAGATGAAATTTTAGCTGGTGGTTAAATGCATGAATTCCATCAATGTGACATCAGATCGGAAGCGCTGGTTTTAGGTGTTGGGCTTGGCTCGACGCGCCGGGGGTGCGAGGGCCCTCATATCGCTGCTTGCAGCTTTAATTATTATTATTATTATTATTTCGGCAAATGAATCGGCCTTTTGAGGGCCTAAACATGCTCAAAAACTCATGAAATTTTGCACACGCGTCAGGTCTGGTGAAAATTTACGTATTTTAATGTCCGTGAGACATGTCCAGGGAAAATTGGCTCAGTAGCGCCACCTAGAAAAATGAGAAACGCGAGCCCCGAGATGGGTATGACCTACATGTATAAAACTCGGAACACATATCTAACGTTCGGAGACGCACAAAAAAGTCTATTATGGCCATGTCCTAAACCCAACAGGAAGTCCGCCATTTGGAAGTGAAGGTGACATTTTGGCTCTAATTTTGCCATTTCCATGCCTCGAACTTTTTCGAACTCCTCATTGGAATTTCATTGTACAAGCTTCATATTTGGTCAGTGTCAACTACACACCTGGGCCATGTTAAATTGCGGAGCTTTTGAGTTTTCGGGATACGGTGAGGCCGTGGCGCCACGGCGAATTTCGATGACTCGCCATGAAAATCTTATTGCCTCTCGTTCTGTCATACATTGTCCGACCTTGACCAAAGTGGACACATATGATAAGGCTCCACCCTGAACATATTTCAACTGCCATATTTGACATCAGGGACAGCGCCACCTAGTGGGAACAGGAAATGTCATGTTTTACACTTTGGGGTACAGTATTGTAATGGGTGACATCTGCAGCCTCAAATTTCTCCAGGAAAGCCTTAAGGAGTTGGTCTTGGGTTACAGAGAAAACTGTGAGTTTTGCTGAAGGGTGTGACCCCAGCAGCATGGCGAACATTGAGGTCTCGCCATGAAGAAACAAATTAGTGTAACTCAATGAAATCCAATCTGATCAGTACCAGATTTTACAGGGATGATGTCAGACCCGCCCTGAACAGATTGATATGCCCATTGTCAGGAATACGTAGAGCGCCACCTAGTGGCACCAGGAAATGTCATGTCTTTCATTTTGTTGTACTGATTTTCACAGGTTCATCGTGGCCACCTCAAAAGCGGTGAATATCACCATCAGTCCCTCTTGATGCTTCAGTGAGAAAATTGTGACTATAAACTGAACGGCGCACCCTGGTGGCAACGCAGTTCACCATGAAAGATGAAGTGGCTTTTGAGGGGCTTGAAAAGTTTAAAAGTCTTGAAATTTGGCGCACACCTCTAATGTGATGAGGATTTCTTTTATATGTTCATTTTCCTTGAACAGCGCAAAATGGCTCCCACAGCGCCCCTACAAAATTTCAAAACAACAGCCCCTGCTCTGTGTTTTATGTATGAGTTTGAAACCTGGCAAGCTTATTGGAGATATCAAGATGTACAAAAAGTCTCTTGGAGCAATATCCCAAATCCAACAGGAAGTCAGCCATTTTAAAATTAATGTGTAAATTTGGCGACATTTGCCCCTCTTTTCAGGCCTCATACTTTGACGAACTCCTCCAAGGGATTTCATTAGATTTACGCGATCTCCTGTGTGTGGAATCTAAAGACCTTTGTGATGTTAAATTGCGAAGCTTTTTACGTTCAGGGAAACGGGTGGTCATGGCGGCACGTGGAGTTTCAATCACTCGCCAAAAAGCAGTAACCTGCTGTCGCTCAAAAACACAATGTCCAATCTCTCCCAAAGTTCGCAGGCGTGATGAGACTCGAGCTCGGAAATGTTTGTTATGCCATTTGTCAGTAATGGTTAGAGCGCCACCTAGTGGGACGACTATATAACGGTTGAATGAGATGAAATTTTAGCTGGTGGTTAAATGCATGAATTCCATCAATGTGACATCAGATCGGAAGCGCTGGTTTTAGGTGTTGGGCTTGGCTCGACGCGCCGGGGGTGCGAGGGCCCTCATATCGCTGCTTGCAGCTTTAATTATTTATGTATTTCACATTTTAATTAATTATTGACACATTTAATTAATTATTTAATGATATATTTATTTATTTCATTTTGGCAGTCCTGGCGCCTGGCTCTCACCATGAATTAATTTTATCTGTCAGCTTCACCCATCAAACTCAGAGGGTGGAGTTAACGCTGATCGACTCAAAACCATTGCTTTGGCCTGGTGGCCATTGTTTATAGCCCACAACAACCGGCAGAACTGAACTTTGAAAAACCCTGTTTGTGTGTCACCAAATACAGTTTTAATATTTTTTAGCCGAGAATGTAGTGGTTTAATCTTCATATGTCTGGTCGGTTTGTCAAGATACAGCCTCTTTGCAAAAGTGCTTGATGATTTCGGAGATGTCTGCCCAGTCTCACGGCAAAGCGTGGGATAGACCCGCTCGCCTTGCAAGCAATCGAGCTGTTGTTACCGCCGACAAAGCGCAGGCCCCGGTACACAGCTGTAATAACCCCGCTGACACTGACTTATTTTACTGAGGTTATATTTATCGGGTGTTATTTCCTGATGTTTGTATGTGTCCCACGTGTTTCAGTCGCCAATTCTGAATTATAACTAACATTAAAAACATGTTTAAGGAGGAGAGAGAGCAAATAAATTCGATTAACAACTGATCTTTGGGTTTTGTTCAGTAATCAGCGTGACCTGTGTATAAACGTATAAAGAGAAAACGTTGGTGTTTCCGTCATGTAGTAACTGCTGGCTTTAACTGTACAAAGGTTGTTCGACACTATGAAACACATACAGACTTAATGATGTTCGGCTAATATTTTTATCGTGAATATTAATCACGAGGGTAAACGGCCCTGTACACCACGGAGCGAGGTCAGCATATCCACGATATCTTCAGCTCTCTGAGTTAACCCAGAGTTTCACAGCTGACTATCAAACTGTCATCTACGAATATGTCACGGGTCATATCAATATGATTTTACAGAAAAGCATCCTTAATACTGCCAACTATTACAGAGACGTGGAAATCTACAGCATAAAGAACACAAAAATATAGCAGTCTAACGCAACACTGTAACAGAGATGAACCGTCAGTTTGTCATGAGATCAAAGTGGAATGAAAGTGATTGGTTGAACAGGTGTTCGTGATCTGTGTTATCTGCATTTTCATCAGTGTAAGAGACTCAGCAGCAGATTAGACTAACAGTTATACATTTAATAAATTACCAAATGAATCCACGATCGAACCTGTTCCGACAATTTGAGTTTGTGTTCCCTCAGCTGCAGACTCGCTGCTGTTTAAATGTTTGAGAGGAAGATTAGATATAAAGCAAACGTCAAACGTAGACTCAGTCTGCGTTCACATTTGATATGAGGCCAGCACGTATAGTGGCTATGTCCTGTTTTAAGATCATACATGTAAAATTGTTGTCTGACCTCCGTCGATCCAGAGTCCGTGGTTACCATGGTTACTGCATAAGCAGCTATAATGTAAACATTACGCAGCATGGGTGTTTATGTTTTTCATTGCAAAAGAACTATCTGAATGGTTAACTGAAGTTAACTTGGATAAATTATAGTTAAGGAGTATCACAGATAACGCCCATGTGAGCTGTGTGACTGTTCACCACTGCACTGAAATCAGTAGGCTATTACTGAAATACACGTGCTATATCATACACTATGATATAAATAGGGAGGTCCTATTAACATGTTTAGTTTTAAAGGACACCTTCCTGCCTTTAGTCTCATTCATGAGCAGTATTAGTTTTCTTCTAACATCCAGAAGTCTGCACGATGTGTTTCATAGTTTGTAACAAACCTTTTAGTTAAACATAACATGACCGAAAAAGAAAAGAGAGAGAGAGAGAGAGAGAGAGAGAGAAATCACACAAATTATATGTTAACCTCATTTATTTTTAGTTAAGTAAACTCTAAAAATTCTAGCAGATAGCTGGTGCTTAGAATACAGTTGAATAACTATTAGAAAACAGATGATATAATATTTCTGTCCAGGTTGCAGTCTTCATGATGAACATGCTGTTGCAAACTCTGCTCCTCTCGGTGGAAATGCGCCTTCTCTTTCCTCTTTGTATAAAAACATTTTAAAAGTCAGTTTAATCTCAAAATTCACTGTTAAATCCAAAACACACCAGATAAAGAAAAGCGAATAGTTCAGTCTAACACATGTGCCAGTGAACCATTAAAGGTCTGTAAAACTATGCAGTTGTGAAACATAACTTTAACCTCAGCCAAACCGATTTGCTCAGTTGTAAATAAAACAGCGAAGTAAACGTGACCCGACAGACAAAACCTGAGTGAATTAAGTCCAGCGTTTAACCACTGAGAGCTAAAACTCAGGTGAAGTTTCAAAGCTGTGTGCCGTGATTGGACATCAGCCGCCGATAAAGTGGGTTTGCCTATAAATAGCCTATAGCTCCAGCAGCTCTGTGCTCGGGAAAATACTATACTTTACTTATCTTGTGCAGAAAAATGCGCTGACATTGCGTTATATCGAGCACCGACTGCCCAGTTAAACTGTGACGATCACCAGGTAACGTGGGCGTGTTTCTTGAATTAGCAGCAGGTGTTAAACAGCTGACAGGTGAGGAGGACGCATGCAGGTAAACTGAGGGCCTGCTGAGCTGATCGCTGGTTTTTCGTGAGAAAAATGTCAGCTCGTTCTTTATGTTACAGAAGCACAGAGACACAAGACCAGGCGGAAAGAGACGATCGTTCGGTGAAAATGATAATATGCGAATGCAACATGTGGAACACGGAAAGTGGAATATGTAAACAAACCGGTTGATGTAACCCCTCGGTGCACTCTGCATGCTGACTGTTAGCAGAGCAGTGAAATCTCTGAAAACATCTGAGCACTTTTGCAAACATGTTCTATGTTGACAACCTGACCAGACATGTGAAGATTACGGCGCGACATTCGCGTGTAGTTGGTGACAGAAAACGGGTATTTTAAAACTACACCACCACCATTGCTGCCTGTGATTTGAAATGTATTCTGGGACACCTGACTGCCTCAAGTCTACAGAAGCAATCGATTATCTAGGATCGACCTGTTTTGACTTACTTTGCACGGCAACCAATCAAATGTTAGAGAAGCTGCATGGGCAGCGTTAACCCCGCCCCCTGGGTTTGATGGGTGAGGCTGACAGATAAAATTAATTCATGGTGAGAGCCAGGCGCCAGGACTGCCAAAATGAAATAAATAAATATAT
The DNA here is from genome assembly GCF_013358895.1 of Oreochromis aureus. Classification (NCBI taxonomy): domain Eukaryota; kingdom Metazoa; phylum Chordata; class Actinopteri; order Cichliformes; family Cichlidae; genus Oreochromis; species Oreochromis aureus. The sequence goes on along the minus strand of NC_052944.1, from coordinate 45,950,565 downwards.
CATTAAATAATTAATTAAATGTGTCAATAATTAATTAAAATGTGAAATACATAAATAATTAATTAAATGTGGCAATAATTAATTAATTACATGTGTCATACCTATGTATTTAATTAATTAATTCCAATTTTAATTAATTATTGCCACATTTAATTAATTATTTAATGGTGTATTTAAGTAATTCATTATGGCAGTCCTGGCGTTCCATACGTGTCTACTGGGAAATGAATTACTCCTTATATATATCTCTTTGTAAGTAAAAAAAAACAACACATCTCTAAAGCAAATTCTCACTTGAGACATGAAAAACAAACGTACTGCGCATGTATGGTTATTACAGGATCATGTTGTGCAGGCTGTAAAGGTGGCAACATTAATCTGTCCTCTCAGCTTTTTCTTTTTCATGTAATGAAATGAAGTAAGCTCAGTCTAATTTCTCCCCATCTAAGTTGCTTGGCATCAAGTCTAGGGGTTCTTAACCTTTTTTTTTTTTTTTACCTCGGGGACAATTCAGATATTAACACTGTATTGAATAAATTGATGTTGCTTTTGGTTTGATTTATATTTAATAACTAAATCAAATTTACTTCATTTTAACGGCTAAAACCTTGTTAAATAAACATGATGATGAGATGATACAAAGTAATAATCACAAAGACATTTACTTATTATGTGTATGTGAACCTGCACATTAAACAAAAAATGCCAAACAGGTTAACAATTCATGAAACAAATCAAACTGCAAGTAGAAATTGAAAGGCTCAAGTCAGGCTTAATAACACAAAAATAATTAATGATTAAATTTTACTACAGCAAAAGAGACAAGAGAAAAAGAAAAATAGAAATCAGATAATTACTGCGGTAATAAAATAAAAACACTCAAAATAATGTCTTTTTTTGTGATCAACATTTTATTAATTTACAGAAGGGTTGGGGGGGTTTACAGCATAACTGTAAACTGTAGTAGCAAAACAAACATTGGTCACAAGGCACGGGGACAGGAAAGAAAAAAACACAAAAACACAAAGTTAAACCAGTTATTGCCTCTTTCAGGAGATAATTTTGTATGAGAAGATTTTCCAAGCTTTGACAGTCGTGGGTTGAGCTTTATTTAATTTTGCTGTGGTATGTTCAACATTATTGATACGGATAAGACATCGTATCCAGAATGATTCCATACAAATGTCAGGACTGAACCATTGCTTTGTAATTGTCTTCTTTGTGGATGTGAATCCTGCAAACAACATTTTGCATTGTATTTGTTTTAAGGAGATGTCAGAGGTATCATTAAGGAGACAAAGACCAGGATTGGGGATATAAAAAACTTCCAGTACCTCAGATAACACAGAGTTCACAAAGACCCAAAAGTCAAATATAACTGGACAGTCCCAAAACATGTGTAAGAACGTGTCTGGTGACGAATTATTGCATATGTGACAGTGATATGTAGCCTGTAGTTTAATCTGGAATCTCTTATAGGGTGTAATGTATGTTCTGTGTATGGTTTTGAAATGAATTAGTTGATGCACCAGGTTCCTAGAAGTCAGATTAGACCACACTGTATCCCCGTCTATATTAACCTCTAGTTCTCCCAGTTTCCTAATCCAATGGGCAGGGGCTTTACACCATTTTCGGCTAATTTGTTGTAGATTATGGAAACAGAGGGTCTGCCAGAGTTAGGCAAGATCCATTCCAACATGGGATGAGAAGGGAGAGGAGAGTCCCAGGGGACACCATATGCTTTTAAAGCTGATCTGAGCTGCAAATACACAAAGTAAGAAGATGCAGGAAGGGAAAAATGTGTCCTTAAGTCCTGAAATGAACGAAGGCCTTGGGCGTCGAATAGATCATCAAAAAGGTTTATCCCGAGTGAAAACCAAGAGGGTTGAACAAATGGTCGGCTGCCACACAGTAACTATAAATTATGACAAAGTGGTGAACTTTTACAAAATTTCACTGGACCACGTAACCGTCGTTCTATTTTCCTCCATACCTGTATAGAGTTGGCAATAACAGGTCCAAATTTGTTGTCGTTGCTGAGTATATTGGTGGGTATATTGGAAAACAAGAGATCTTGTAGTCTATGCGGTGCTGCCTTGGCGCATTCGATCATTTTCCATGCAGTAGTAGCCTCTGGGTTGACCCACGTATTAAGCAAACATATCCTAGGCCTTTTTCCAAATAAATTTAGACACCGCAGAGTGTATGTCTTTAAAGTAAGTTGGAGGAGGAGAGAGTGGCAACATAAAAAAACGGAAATTAAGCCGTGGTACCATGTTCATCTTGACTGTGTTGATTCTACCCTGAAGCGAAGTTTTTAAATTGTCCCATCTTTGAATGTTGGATTTGATCTTATTTAGCATAGTAGTAAAATTGTCCTTGTTTATCTTTGGAATACTATTATGAATTGAAATGGCCAAATAAATAAAAGTGCTTTTGATCTGAATACACTGGTAAAGAAATTTTCGTAGCTTTAACGTTCAAAGGCATCAAGGTAGATTTCGACCAGTTTATTTTGTAGCCAGATAGTGAACTGAAATGGTCAACCCAAAATGTTTTAATACCATCCACATATAATCCCACTCTAGCCCAGAGGCAGAGCCAGACATTTTATACACCCGGGGCTTAGCCTAAAGGACTACTTTTGGACTTAACCAAGACAGAACCAGAATCAAAACACTGAAAATCATCATAGACCTGCACTACTCTTATTTTTTAATTCTACCAAAGTCCACTATTTAGATTCAGAAAAGTTTATATAACTATTTACCCTTGTTGTGCAAACAAGCCTACAAAACTTAATAAATATAGAATTTGAAAAATAACAAACCTAAAAAGTTACACTAGGTACGAGATACATGTTCTGATGAGTTTTTGCAAACAACCATTTGACTAACAGGTCTGTCTCACCTGCTCTTGTTCCATCTCCCTCTCTGTTCCTCTCTCTCCCTCTCTGTTCCTCTCTCTCCCTCTCTCTCCCTCTTTGTGCTGACAATCAAGCCAAACACCAACATCATCATCAAATATACAGTTGAAACCAGATATTTACATACTGTTCAGATAAAAACATAAACACTTTTTTAATTGTAACATCAAATCAGACTAAACATTTATTTTTTTAGATTGATAAATATAAAAAACATATTTGTTAAATTTAAGAGTAAAGAGAGAAATCGTCTGTATTTCTTAATTGTAAATGGCACCAAATTGTATTCAGAATTGAGCCACACTTATGGAGCTCCACAATTCTTTTCCTGGTGTTTTGGTTGATATCTCTTGATTTTCCCATTTCAAAGAAACAGGCTCTGTGTTTTGCCTTATATGCATCCACAGCTGTGCCACCAATTTACTCACATGGACTCTACTAACCTATCAGAAGCTTCTTAAGCTCAGAATGGAATCGTCTGGAGTTTTCTTATTAATTAACAATAAACTTAGTGTATATGTACTCCTAAATTTGATGAAAGTGTTAAAAAATAGACAGCTACCTCTTGATTCTGAAATTTAACGAATTCAAAAGATATTTCAATATTTATTTATCCAAAACAAAAAGTTTACTCTACATTGATGTTTAACAGTAAAAAAAAATGTTTTTATGTTTTTTCCCCAAAGTGTATGTAGTGGGTTCCCTCCGGGTACTCCGGCTTCCTCCCACCGTCCAAAGACATGCAGCTTGTGGGGATAGGTTAATTGGATAATCCAAATTACCACTAGGTGTGAATGTGCGAGTGAATGTGAGTGTGAATGGTTGTCTGTCCCTGTGTGTTAGCCCTGCGACAGACTGGCGACCTGTCCAGGGTGTACCCCGCCTCTCGCCCTATGACAGCTGGGATAGGCTCCAGCGCCCCCCGCGACCCTGAAAAGGATAAGCGGAAGCGAATGGATGGATGGATGGATGTAAATATCTGGTTTCAACTGTGAATATACTGCTGTGTATTGAAAATCCTCTTGTTTTGCATAGAAATATATTGAACAACATACAAAGCATAATATATAAAATAACATCTACCTGAGTTTTTTCTTGAAAGAAGCCCCTTATGTCCATTGTGTGTTTAGCCGTGGAGGGTAACAACTGAAAATATGATATAAACACACATGTAAGCTAAGACTCTCTAAAAAAAACAAACAGCATTGTTGTTCGGCTTTTCATTTCGCCATTTGTTGATTCAATTGAAGAGCAAGTAACGTAATATGCAGGGGTGCACATAAGTGGTCCGCAGGTGCGCATTCGCTGTCAAAATAAAAGACGCGCACCAGATAAGAAGTTGCAACGCATGTTTGCGTACATAAGATTTTCTGGAGGAGGACAGACATTTGTTTAGAACTTTTAAAGATGTCGAAGAAGCAAGCTCCTTTAAGCAATTACTTTGGTGTTCCTCCACCTCCAAAGAAATGTCAGGAGTCTGAACCGCAAAAGAAGCGCATTTTCTCGGAAAAGTGGTTGCAGGAGGTGAGCTGACTTCAAACAAATGATGAACGGACAGGGATGTGGTGCAGAATATGAAAATCCCACTGTAGCAGACAAAAACAGTGTCTTTTATATGTGCGCAAACGCGCATTGCAACTTCTTATCTGGTGCGCGTCTTTTATTTTGACAGTGCACCTGCAGACAACTTATGTGCACCCCTGGTAATATGGGTGAAGTGATTAGTTTGATATCAATCTTTTGTGATACACTGTCATATTTACATTATTTGTACAGTACGAATGATTTGCTTTGGTACCTGGTCAAACGCAAACTCACCTCTGTCTGCCTGTCTGCACTTCTACAGCAAACTCGCAGGCAGCAGCTTCTCCCCCCTCGCTCACATGCGTAAGTGCTGTGCTCAGCCGCCTAGTGTCCGAGCTCAGATCAAACCAAAATTAGGGGGAATTCACGACTGTGCGCTATGTGCTTTGAATGTTTGTGTAGTTTTTGTTTTATAGAGTTGTCATTCAGGCATCTAACTATGAAACAAATTACACTGCAAAAGACCCCGGGCTTCTGAAAAAATAACCCAGGCTTAAGCCCAGTAAGCCACTCCCCCGCTCCGCCGATGCGGCATCTATGACATGTAACAGCCGTTTTATGTTATCAGATGCAAGCACTAACTAAACGTGGATAACTCTTTCCAAGCGCAATGTGAGAGCTTTTGCGAATACTTTGAGATCAGTTGTGAGCAGGGCTATTGGTCTGAAACTAGAGCACTCAAGAGGGTCCTTTCCCTTTTTTAAGAGAAGGGTAATAAGTGCTGTTTTCTGGTCTCTGTGGAAAGACCCGTTCCGGATTGCAAAATTAAATGAGTCGAGCATGAGTGAGCCTATTATATCCCAAAGTTCTAGAAATAGTTCTGGCGGAAGGCCATCCAGTCCAGGTGATTTACCTTTATTAAGGCCTTTCAGCGCTCTATGCAGCTTATCTGGAGTGAATGGGGCCTCTAGCTCATCCTGATCTGCTTGTGGAATTTGAGGTAGTTCCAGATTTTTGATAAAGCTATTACAGGTAGAATCCTTAAAATTGATACCTGATTTATACAGATGGCGCCTGTGTTTGGCCTTGCCACTGCTGGCTGCAGTTTCCCTCGCTCTGCTATACTGCTGTTTCTGACTGCCCTGCTCTCCTTTTTCATCTCTGACGTCTATGGTGGGCCTGGATATCTCTTCTTCCTACAATAGCTTCTTCCCTCCTCCGCCGCTGGTGTCTGGATTTTTGACAGATGCCGCTAACAGCACTCTTTTGGGTCCACGCAAATCACGGAGGAGGAGAGGTAAAAGAGCAGGTGTCCAGGTGAAATTAGACTGCTCTTCAGACGAGGATTAGCAGGTAAGCGACGTTGAGCATTTCTGGTCACCTGTGCTCAGACTGCCTGTTCGGAGGAGAATTTGTCTTCCCTGTCCCTGCTGGATTTTGTAAGGCCTGGACTTATGAAATTGTGTTACCTTCATCCAGACTCTCTGATTATTTGGCCCGCTGCCCCAGCAGCGAGCGGTACACTGTAAAAAAAAAACTGTCAAATTTACGGTAAAATACTGGCAATAGTTATCCTTTAAATCTACGTATGTAAAAGTGATACATACAGGGAGTGCAGAATTATTAGGCAAATGAGTATTTTGTCCACATCATCCTCTTCATGCATGTTGTCTTACTCCAAGCTGTATAGGCTCGAAAGCCTACTACCAATTAAGCATATTAGGTGATGTGCATCTCTGTAATGAGAAGGGGTGTGGTCTAATGACATCAACACCCTATATCAGGTGTGCATAATTATTAGGCAACTTCTTTTCCTTTGGCAAAATGGGTCAAAAGAAGGACTTGACAGGCTCAGAAAAGTCAAAAATAGTGAGATATCTTGCAGAGGCATGCAGCAGTCTTAAAATTGCAAAGCTTCTGAAGCGTGATCATCGAACAATCAAGCGTTTCATTCAAAATAGTCAACAGGGTCGCAAGAAGCGTGTGGAAAAACCAAGGCGCAAAATAACTGCCCATGAACTGAGAAAAGTCAAGCGTGCAGCTGCCAAGATGCCACTTGCCACCAGTTTGGCCATATTTCAGAGCTGCAACATCACTGGAGTGCCCAAAAGCACAAGGTGTGCAATACTCAGAGACATGGCCAAGGTAAGAAAGGCTGAAAGACGACCACCACTGAACAAGACACACAAGCTGAAACGTCAAGACTGGGCCAAGAAATATCTCAAGACTGATTTTTCTAAGGTTTTATGGACTGATGAAACAAGAGTGAGTCTTGATGGGCCAGATGGATGGGCCCGTGGCTGGATTGGTAAAGGGCAGAGAGCTCCAGTCCGACTCAGGCGCCAGCAAGGTGGAGGTGGAGTACTGGTTTGGGCTGGTATCATCAAAGATGAGCTTGTGGGGCCTTTTCGGGTTGAGGATGGAGTCAAGCTCAACTCCCAGTCCTACTGCCAGTTTCTGGAAGACACCTTCTTCAAGCAGTGGTACAGGAAGAAGTCTGCATCCTTCAAGAAAAACATGATTTTCATGCAGGACAATGCTCCATCACGCGCGTCCAAGTACTCCACAGCGTGGCTGGCAAGAAAGGGTATAAAAGAAGAAAAACTAATGACATGGCCTCCTTGTTCACCTGATCTGAACCCCATTGAGAACCTGTGGTCCATCATCAAATGTGAGATTTACAAGGAGGGAAAACAGTACACCTCTCTGAACAGTGTCTGGGAGGCTGTGGTTGCTGCTGCATAATGTTGATGGTGAACAGATCAAAACACTGACAGAATCCATGGATGGCAGGCTTTTGAGTGTCCTTGCAAAGAAAGGTGGCTATATTGGTCGCTGATTTGTTTTTGTTTTGTTTTGAATGTCAGAAATGTATATTTGTGAATGTGGAGATGTTATATTGGTTTCACTGGTAAAAATAAATAATTGAAATGGGTATATATTTGTTTTTGTTAAGTTGCCTAATAATTATGCACAGTAATAGTCACCTGCACACACAGATATCCCCTAAAATAGCTAAAACTAAAAACAAACTAAAAACTACTTCCAAAAACATTCAACTTTGATATTAATGAGTTTTTTGGGTTCATTGAGAACATGGTTGTTGTTCAATAATAAAATTATTCCTCAAAAATACAACTTGCCTAATAATTCTGCACTCCCTGTAGACAACGCAGCCCTAATCACAATCATAATTTGTTGGAAAACGTATTTAAGTTTCCTATTGATTTATCATAGAACTTGAAGTTAATGGCTGAATGCATGGTGATGAGACCTATCATTCAATCTACATTTTATAGTGTATGAAACTGCTCACCTGGACATGAACCTGAGCTCGGCTGATTAAGATTAGTGTCTCCTGTCCATCTTTCTTTAGCAAAACTTGAATAATACCACTGCTTACCTCTTATTGAATCTTTGGGTGCAGACTTAATTGAAGAGCCTCGTATAAACAGGCAGGGTGTGATGTTTAGGGAAACCAAAGAATACTGGCGCCATCATTTCTGCCAGAAGACTCATGGGGTGCAACGAAGCTTTCATTGTGGACTGGCTAGATACCTTCTGCATTCAGAAAGAAAACAAGAAGGGCATACACCATAAACAATAATAACTGACAAAAATAATGAGACAAGAAATTAAAGTAACAAAATAAGTGCAAATCAAGTTTCCCTGTGTTGCAGTGTAGCTGAATGTTTTTCAACAATTTGATTTACGGTAAAACACATACCAAATATTTCCAGCCAAGGTTTGTTTCAATCTTCAGCATGTTTTTCCTGCCATTGTCTTGAAACTGTTTCATCTGTCCCTCTCATTTGATGCTGTTTACAAAAACAAAGCAGCAATATTGTAAAGGGAAAAAGGAAAATGAATTTAATGGAAAAAAAAGAAAAAAAGATTATGACCTAAAATCTCACCATTTCCTGAGAGTCACAGGTCCTTTGAGTATCCTTATGGTTTCTGCTCAAATTCAGTGTCTGAAAAGGGCAGGAACAAAACAAACCTTTTTAATCATAAAGAGAGAGTTCTGACACTGACGTTCACACATCGCCATTGCACATGTAAACGAAGAAACCACCGCCACACCAGTGACATGGGTGGGGGCAGAGTGTCTTCGGTAAAAATGAGCCTTAAACGCGCCATACCTGGTGTATGTCTGCTTGCAGCCTGCTTCAATACACCGAAAGAAACAACATGGCTCATTCCGATGCAGTTTACAATGAAGCACGTAGCCCTTGATGACTGAACTACCTTACCACAGAAATTACAGGTTAACATAACTCCATGTACTTTGGTAATTCCTCCCTAGCGAATTAAGCACGCCAAACACAGAAACTAATCCAGAGCAATGCTTCCCTCGCGACAGTAATGCTAACTCAACTCACAAATGCTAACTAAATTCACAACCTCACTCATAAAAAACGAACTGCTAAAATTATCTATAAACGCTGGGCTGGTGGATTTTTATAACAGAGATAACTTGAAGTTGCATGTACTCACCTCACCTCGAACTAATTGTAAGCTGCCAGGATGTCTACAAATTCGAAGATGCTGTGGTCCAAGCAGCAATAAATGGCGCTAATATACGAGTTCAAAACTGTGTCCGTTAGCGAAGCCAACTTGAGTCTCCTGCATGAAAAAAAAGAGCGGTTGGCACACAGCTCAGCAGCTTGTGCGCTATTGGTCATTTTCAGGTGACGTCATCCCGCAATATAATGTCGCTCTTTGTTTCTTTAGGAGGAGGTTCGAATTTGATCAGAAGTCACGTCTGCAGACCGCTGCAGCCACATCTTGCCTTGCTTCCCCTTTTTTTGGTGAAATGGTTCGCTCATACTGCACAATGTTGCTACCAGAATTTTTTTTTCTCTGCAATTCGAACGTAAAACGTCTGTACACAGTTTACCAGCAGTTTAGCTACCAATCAACAGCGATCACACAAACTCAAAATTTAAGGCGGACCCACTTAAGGTGGTCTGATAATATGGCGTGAAACACAACAACATAAAGTTGTTTTAAAATAATAATTAAAAAAGATTATTGAAATCAATTTTATTCACAACCATAAACTTTATTTTTAACATCTTCTTTTGCTGTTGATTTTTTTTTTATCAGAAGGTTAACAATGATATACTGCAGGCCTAACTTTTAATCTGTATATCAGTATCTGAATTTTAAAATAAAAAAAAATACTATCAATTTTATTGTCTTTCACTGCTGATATTTGCTTTTTTTTTTCTTTTTTTAAAATGGTATTTACTGGTTGTATTATTACGGTGGACCCTATTGTTTAACATCTTGCTTCTGTAAAAATGAATGTTTTTGTTTGCTTAAAAATCTACAGCTTTATACTGTGAATTCCAATGTGCACAACCCGAAAAGATGTAGTTTTACTCAAATAATACCGTAAAATCTAAGTTTTTCAGACATTTTCAACATTACAATATTTAATTGTAAAATGTATGCATATTTATTTGTTTTCACAGACAGTATTTATAATTTCAACATTTTATCACAGTAAAAAACAAAGTTTTATCCAGTCTCACAATTAACGGTTATTCAATCTATTTAATACAGTAAAAGGAAGTTTTTGGTTTTACGCTCCATTACCGTTGGAATTTGACGGTGTTTTGCTGTATATTTTACTGACTTTTTTTTACAGTGTATCTATGATCGTTACGGATCGAACCCCCAGTTTCTACGCCCCCTAAAACGGGTCAGTGTCGGTAATGGGTTGACTTATTCCTCATTGAGCACGGCGCTTCTCAATGCCCGATCTATGACAAATAAAACGTTCTTATTGAACGATCTTATTCTTTCCAAAAAGCTGGATTTTTTATTTTTAACTGAAACCTGGCAGCGTGATGGTGACTATTCTTCCCTTATCGAACTTTGCCCGGGCGGGTACTCCTTCATCAGTCGGCCGCGGACTTTTGGTCGTGGAGGAGGTCTGGCTGTGGTGCATCGAAATTGGTTTCACTGTCGCTCATTGATGGTTGAAAACTTTTCATCGTTTAAACTACAGCTGGTTAAAATTGGAATTAAAGATCCGTGTTACTGTGCTGTAGTGTATCGTCCACCTGGACCTAACAGTCAATTTAAAGGAGTTCAGTGACTTTTTATCTTCCATCTTGAAGTTGTCCAGATTGTTAATAATTGGGGATTTTAATATACACATTGATGATGACTCTGACCTCTTTGCCAGAGGTTTTCTTAGCATCATGGACCCTTTTCATTTCACACAGCATGTGTCTGGCCCCACTCACACCAAAGGACAAACTCTGGACCTCGTTTTTACTATTGGCTTAACCATTGACTGCATTAGTTCTGAGGATATTTTTTATTTTGGATCATCGTTGTATTATACAGGCACGTGCAGAGGGGGGAGCGGAAGGGGCTTGAGCACCCGCCCCTTTCCTGATGGGTGCCCAAAGTGCCCTTTTGTTGAGGCAATTTTTTTTTTTAATTTTTAATTTTTTTTTAAATGTGTGTGTGCGTGTGGAGTCCTGTCAGTGCCCCTCAACAATAATATTTAACTATTAATCACATTTTTGCTAAATAAAAGGATCTGGCTTGCATCAGTCACATGATCACCATTAACCAATGTTCGCCCTTGACTGCAGAACGCGCTGGTTACGAGCTCACAAAGAGCACGCGCATTTTTAGCGGTCCGGACGGAGCTGTAGGAGAAACACAAATTACGTCAGACACACCGTCTGATGCGACAAAACCAGTAAGTAGCTGTACAGCGTACACTGTAGTGTGTAGCACACAGGAGTATTAGCTTATTACGTACACGTTGGTAAGCTGTCTTGTGGCAGCTGACTAAACAAATGAGCGTGCTGTGTGTGCAACAGCGCGACAAACTTTACCTGTCCTTTTATTAACTGCACAAGTAGTGCTGGTCATAGCTGCTGGCTCACTGGGTAAGGCTGTCATGGGTCTGTAGCTCTGTCCACCGTTTTAGGGAACATATTTAGTTTTAAAGTAAGTTACAGGGCTTTTCCTGCCTTTCTGGAGGGCTTATATTTCACTTAAAACGATCTAATATGCATGTCCACATAATAATGGATTATTATAATTATAATATTTAAAAAACATGCTGTATTTTAAAGAACATACATTAAGAAACAGATTATATTAGATTTATATTTTAAATAAGACAAAATGCTGATTTTACAGCAGCAAAATTATTGTATCTCTACAGTTTAAAAATGTAATAAGTGTTCTCCCTGCACAGAGTGGATAGTGAAACAAATGGAATCATCATAAATACATTATTATAAATTTATTACTTTTTTCCCTCATTGCTTTATTATTGTAGCTCTAGTAATAAATAATAAGGGAAGGATTGTGGATCAGCACCATGATGGAAACTTGTGCCCACAGTATATACAGTATTCTGAAGAAGGTCTAAAATGTCACTGTGTGTGCGTGCATGTGTGTGTTTTATGTATATGGATTTTTTAAATTATTACTCATGATATAACATTGTCCAGACATGGCTGGTAAGGACATGAGGAGGAAACAGTAGGAGCTGTGTGAGGCTACTAAAGGCAGTGGATCCCTCAGCAGCTGGATTACAAAGAGCACAGGTAACATTAACACATGTACCAGTTGTTGGAGAGGTATTCCAGTATAAAAATAATAATAAGCACAACTGAAATGTTTTGCTTCTATAACATTTTTCTGTCATCATTTTATTATAGATTAAGTGTAAGAGTTGTTAAGTGTGGATAATTAAATTATAGTTTATTGCAATAGCAAGTTGTGCCTTGTTCTCAGATGGACAGCAAGTGGAGAGTGATAGATGAGATGAGGGGATGGAAGGAGGAAGAGAGGCAAAGAGTGATTCACAGGCAGAGCCTTGTGTGTTTCTCAGTTTTTTGTTGCCTTATGGTTCCAAGCGCTGTCACCAATCTTTGCATTTTGTTATTATCTCATGACACTTGTTTAGTCAGCTACCATCTCTCCTATGGACTTTTTAATGTCTACAGTCTCAGATCAACACAGCCCTGCCCTCCAGCACTATCAGCAGCAGGAGCAGCAGCAACCCCTCAACAGCAACATTGTACCCATCAGGTAAAACATAGGCTACGTTTGCTTTGCCTCACAACACTGATATAGTATGATGCGATCCCATATTAGATTCTTGATGAATGTGTGTTGTTGTTATTCAGCCTGGTTCAATGTGCCCCTTTTTAGCTTTGAGCACTCGCCCCTATAAATGTCTCTGCACGGCCCTGGTATTATATTTAACTTGTCTTTTTGTTTGCCGCCTCCTCCTGTTCGTCGTGTTCTTAGCTCGTGCACCTTAAATTCCTCTACTGCTGCTAAATTTGCTGACGTTTTTAATTTGGTTCTGCCTGCTTCTAATGATGTTGATTTATTAACAAATCTTTTTAATAATTATTGTGTTTCTATTTTAGATAATATTTTCCCTATTAAAACTAGACTAGCCCCTGTTTCAAAACCCTCTCCCTGGATCAATGACAGCATTTGCTGTTTAAAGCGTGTCTGTCGTAAAGCTGAGCGTTTGTGGAGAAAGACTCGTTTACAGGTTCATCTCCTTCGTTTAAAAGACCTTTTAGTTTCTTTTAACACTTCAATTCGTGATGCAAGGGCTGCTTATTTTTCAAACCTAGTCTCTAGGAGCAGTGGTTAAAAATCTAGGCCCTCTTGCTTCTTATATTAAATCCTCCATTAGTAACCTTGGTGTTACATTTGATCCAGCTCTGACGCTGGACACACACGTTAAATCTTTGGTTCGCTCTTGTTTTTACCGGTTAAGAAACATTGCTAAGCTGAGTCCTGTTGTGTCATGCTCCCAATTGGAAATGATTATTCATGCTTTTGTTTCATCTCGCTTAGATTATTGTGATTCCTTGTTTACTTGCTTAAGTGATGCCTCCCTGGAATGACTGCAGGATGTTCAAAATGCTGCTGCTAGGCTTCTGACAAAGAATCCCAAGTACTCCCACTCCCCTGCTGATTCAACTGCATTGGCTCCCTGTCAAGTTCACGGTCCATTTTAAGATTATAATCATGACCTATAAGGCCCTGCACGGTGTAGCTCCAACTTCAGTGATCTTCTTCTTCTTTATTGCCCCAGCAGGTCCCTGAGGTCTTGTGGCCAGGGCTTGCTGGTTGTCCCGCATACAAGGTTAAAAACAAAAGGTGACAGAGCGTTTGTATCAGTGACTCCCAGACTCTGGAACTCGCTCCCTTTGAGTTTGAGATCTGTGGACTCAGTCATTTCTTTTAAAAAGCAGTTAAAAACCAGTCTGTTTAAACTTGCTTTTGGTTGATTTTGTTTGTTTGAGGTTTTATGTCCGTTTCTGCTTCTGTGAAGCACTTTGTGATTTTATCTTGAAAGGTGCTATATAAATAAAATTTTACTTTACTTTACTATTGCATTATATTCTTCTTTTAGTGAAGCAGGGAGTGTAGACTGATCATCCGACCAGCTAAGTTTTTGCAGATTCTGTAAAGATTTTATTTGATTTTCTAAATTAGATACCTGGGCAAGTTTTGTTTTTGCCAGCATGGAGGAGAATGAGATGGAAAAGCCACGAATGAAACATTTTGTAGTCTCCCATAAGACTTGTGGGTCAATATCCTCATTAGTGTTGATATCTAAGAAATCCTTCAGCTGGAGCTTAAGCAGGCTGAGAAAAGTAGAGTTAGTTAATAGGGACGTATTAAAGCGCCACCTGGGGGCCCTAGTGTTTGTATTGGGCAGATCGACACTGCATAACAAAGCTGAGTGATCAGATATCAAGATTGGCTGAATAGAAATAGATGTATTACCTGAAAGTAAGGAAGGACTAACAAAAATGTAGTCTATCCTAGAAAATGTCTTATGTCTATGAGAAAAGAATGTATAATCCCTAATGTCGAAATTCTGCATCCGCCGAAGGTCGATGAGGTTAAGATCTTTTATGAGTGTATGCAACAGAGAAGATGAGAGATTAACTACTGCATCTGGATTAGATTTATCAATAACGGGGTTGATGACGGCATTGAAGTCTAGGGGCAAAGCAAATCGCTAAATTAAATGTAACCAACCTTAACCCATGTAAGTGATCCTATTGTTAACCTAGTTGTGGCCGCTGCAACTAAGACAGATCAACTAACTGGCATTCAGTCATTCATGTCCAGTAAGTTGGCTTCTCCTGCATGCTGATACCATCATAGTTGGCCACACTGTTTAGATCGGGTGGAAGAGCGGGGGCTCCATCATCACACTGCGGTGTTGCAGGATTCAGCTTTCAATTTATCTAATTTATAAATAAATAAATAAACTGTTACGAAATTAAAATAAAGTGCAAGTGCAAATATAGCCTTATAATCTGTGGGTGAATCTGAAAGTTGCTTCAGCAGTAAACCTTTTTTCATTGGCAGAACCAGAAGTTACTCTTTATATTTGAGTTAAATGAACAACAACAAACAGTCACAACAGTCGTTTTTTTTTTTTTTTTTTGGCAAGCTGCAACTCCCTTTTATGTTCACCTCTTAATGAGACACTTGAGCCTGGCTCGGAGACATGATCAGATCCAGTCTGTGTGTAATTGGGGAAGAGCTCACTCTCAGAGTAACTTCCAGTGTTGCTCTGAGTCTGTTTCGATCTTTGGTCTTGGCCCCAGTGCAATTGTAAAGACCCGTCAGTGGAAGCTGGGATTGCAGATGAGTGCAAAGCAACATGATTTTCAGTGGGATCCACAGAATATGGGTCCAAGATCTAAATGTGTGCTTCTCTGGGATTCTCAGGGAAGTATTCATCAAGTTTCTCTGTCAGCTGTGAAAGGGGCTGACAGACAAAGTCCCTGATCTTCAGCTGAGGGGAGTTTTCCAAGATGTGAGACAAAAGTGGAAACATGTCCATCCTCTTTTCCTGGGCCCTCATGGTGGAGAAAACAGTGGGTCCATTTAGTTTCTGGTGCATGCCGTGGTGCCTACAAGTCATTGAAGCTGCACTATCACTGCACACCCCAGCACAGTTATGCCAGTCCAGGTCGTTCTAGGCGAAGTAGTTGTCAATGCAGCAGAAACATTTCTGAGCTGTGGCTCGTCTTGGCAGCTCTCCACAAAACAGCATGTGTTCATGCATACTGCTGTCCCAGCGATAATAAACAAAACCCAGCAGCAATGCACCATTTGTGACATCAGTGGACTTGTCTAGTTGCAAAAAGAAAAACTGACTAAGTTTTATTCTTCCCAGATGCTGATGCTGTATGTCTAAGGCCATGTCCGTGATACAGTGCCTCACAGTGTCGTTTGAAAATGGGATGGTCAGTAGCTTCTTTGCAGCAGTCTCTCCGATAATCTCACGACACATATGTACGGCGGCAGGCAAAATCAACTCCTCCGCTATAGTGAAAGACTTTTTACTCTGTGCCACAAGCCTGGACATGAGGTAGCTAACTTTTAAAGCACAGTTAGAGTTACCAGTCAGTGACACAAAAGACTGTTTCTGCATCTGCAGTCCATTTTCTTTTCTCTTGAAATATTCCACTGGCTTTCTTGTGAGCCTGGGATGTTTGGTTTTGAGATGCTGTTTTTATTTCAAAGGCTTCAGTGCTTTGTTGGATAGCCTTAGTCCACACTCTACACATTGAGCCGCTTCATTTCCTCCGTTCACAAACCCATACTTCAGGAAGTTATGGTTGTACTTGTGGAAAGTTTTTGCCTTTTGGGGCTTGTCACTTTAATCTTCATTTTTGCGTTTTAAGAACTTCTCCATATATTTTGCTAACTGCAAACGGTGGGCATAGTGTCTTCTTCTGCTTGGTTATTGAGACTGATTAAACAACTCCCACTAAGCAGTGGAAAGCTGTATTGTAATTGAGATTTTCATGGATAACCGTAGTTCCTTTCTTTAATTATTAACTTATGATGTCCCGCGGCCCTCGCGGCCCACAGGTGTACAACTAAGATTTTTTTGCTGCCCTCAAGGCGTGGCTCACAGCCAAAAGTGGGCTGTGGCCCAATGGATAAGAATCACTAGTTTACAGTTCAGCTCCAGATCCAGGTGACAGCAAGTCAAAATGAAGTTACCTGTGAGTGTCCAAATGCAGCCTGTGTTCAGTCTGAATTGTCAGCGGCTCGGTCTGTAACCCAGCATTCTGAGTTCATTTTGTATTTTTGATTTCTTATATTATATTGAAAATACGCTTAGTTCTTGTATTGCCATCATTAGTTAGGATTTAGTTGAGTTTCATTCTAGTTTAGTTTCTTCTATAATTCCTGATTTATAAGTCGTTTCTTGTCTTCTGTGTCAGTACGTCATGTGTTTCTTGCCTGATGTGTTGTCTCATGTCATGTTGTCAAGCTTGTGTTTCATGTCTATGTCTCTCAATGTTTCCTGTTTTATTTTGAAGAGTCAGGTGTCTCCATGTTCAACTGTTTTACTTCCCCGTGGCGTCTTTTAAGTGTATTCCACTCAGCTGTTTCCCCTGTGAGTTTCCACTTCCCCTCATCACCTCCTGTGTGTATTTAATCTGGTTTATTTTTTTTCCCTAATGATTTTGTTCAGAGGCATCGTCATGTTCATGTTCCCTTATCATAGTTTCTCACATGCACCTGCTCAGAATCATGTTCATGTCATAGTCGTCATAGTCCAGGTTTTGTCCAGCATAGGTTCTATTTTTTGTTTATTCCACCTGTATTATTTGCCTTTGGCTAAATAAAAGGCTCCTCATTTGTTTAAGACTCAGTTCCGTCTCCTTTCTTATCTGCAATTGGGTCCTCATGTCAACACTCCAGCTGTGCAGCCGTGACACTGAATATCAATTATCAATTATGGATCCCAACCTGCTCTTGTAATAATTATGAGATTATATTTTTTTGTTTTTTTTTTCTACTCTCTAGCTGAGTGAGGAGGATGGGGAGAGGCCTCGGGGCAGACACAGGACATGTTGGAGAGATTATATGTTTCCACAGGTCTGCGAACGCTTTAGTGTTCCACGGGATAGGCTAGAGGAGGTGGCTACGAGGCAGGAGGTCTGGGCTTCTCTGTGACCCGGTCGCAGATTTGTGGAAGAAAATGAAAGCATAGATGGATGGAGTGGCCTCGTTGTTGGCCCTCTAGTAGGCCTGTAGTTAATGTAATTAACACCAAAGCAACTGAAACCGATTAAAAATCCCCTCTGCGACTTAACTGACCAGATTAATATACCAAGGGCTGAATTTATTCAATGCTTTACTTTGATTAAAAAGTGTTCCTGTAATTTGTTTGAGTAGTGTAAAGAAATCAGGGATGGGTCAAGACTTTTGAACAGTTTTGTACCATTTAGGAATAATAAGCACAGTACAAACAAACACTAACAAATATATACACTATACACTATACAATACATGTTTCCTTTTTTTACACCATTTCTTTACTGAAGGCATCAGAACTATGAATGAACACATGTGGAATTCTGTAATAACAAAAAAGTGTGAAATAACTGAAAACATGTTTGATATTTCAGATTCTTCCAAACAGCCTTTGCTTTGATTCCTGCTTTGCTCACTCTTGGCCTTCTCTCCATGAGCTTCATGAGGTCGTCACCTGAAATGGTTTCAACAGTCTTGAAGGAGTTCCCAGAGATGCTGAGCACCTGTTGGTCCTTTGCCTTCACTCTGAGCTCCATCTCATCCCAAACCATCTCCACTGGGTTTAGGTCAGGTGACTGTGGAGGCCAGGACCCATCAGACCAAAGCACAGATGTCCTCTGGTCTAATGTCCACTCCTTGTGTTTCTCAGCAGCTGTTTGACCATAAAGGCCTGATTCACACAGTCTCCTCTGAACATGCAGAGATGCTACTGGAGCTCTGTGTGGCATCTATCTGGGCTCTAATCTGAGCTGCTGTTAACTTGTGATTTCTGAGGCTGGTGACTCGGATGAATGTATCCTCAGCAGCAGAGGGGACTCCTGGTCTTCCTTTCCTGGGGCGTCCTCATGTGAGACAGTTTCATCGTGGTCTTGATGGTTTTTGTGACAAAGTTTTCGCAGTTTTACAGCCTGACTGACCTTCACTTCTTACAGTAATGATGGGCTGTTGTTTCTCTCAGCTGATTGGTTCTTGCCATAATATGAATTCTAACAGTGTCAAATATGGCTGTCAGCTGTGCACCAACCTGACTGCTGCACAACACACCTGATGGTCCCAAACCCACTAAGAAGGCAAGAAATGCCACAGATGAGCCCTGACAGGCCCACCTGTGAGGGGGAACATGTCAGGTGACGACATCATGAAGCTCACTGAGAGAAGGCCGAGGGTTTGCAGCGCTGCCAATCTATCTACATCTACACACACACACACACACACACACACACACACAAAGTGTACATTGTAGAATTATAGGGATTATTTTACATAACCATCATCTTATCATTGCATTAATTATCATTTCATCCAAGCATTTATTGAAGCTGCTGGCATTATGTTATAATTTATATTATAGGGGTTATTATAATCAAATATTAACATTTTTATTACAGGTGCAGTTATAACTACTTTAAAATGATTGAGTTAAATATATATATATCATAACTCATATGCTGAGTATATTGTTACAGTAAAATAGTAGCTGAGCAAAGGCCTGAATGTATTCAGCTTCTTGTGGTATTTGAGTTTGCCTAGTTACAGGTGACGGAAGGATGTCCAGCCCATGGTGACCTCAAAGGCCTTAGATCATCACCATATTCTTAAGAGTATGCCACAAGGAGGAACCTCTATGTTGCAGTTAATTCTTAAAATACATGAATGTTCTGTACATGCAAATTATGTGCTTGTAAACGCAAGAAGGGGCGTTACAATACCCTGATGTTATAAAAGCAATCTAGAGTGTATTTTGGGTAGAGATGTACAACTGTTTTGCAGTTTACACCTCTCCACGCTGCGTGCATTCATTAAAATCAATTGTTTGATTGACCTCTTCTGGACCATCATTGTTTTACTCTCGTCCTCAATTTCGGACCCGTAACAACATGCATACAAGTGTGTCCAACCTTGGCTTTACGTGTACTGACTGGCAGCTTGTCCAAAGAGACAGTGAGACAGAAGATAAGCTGGTCTTCCAACACCCAAGCAGACTGCAGGAGATCAACATAAGACAATTTTTTTGTTTAAATAAATAAAATAATATGGACTGAGTTAAACAGTCACAACAGTACTATATCTAACAGCTGCCATCACAGGTAACTCTGGAAAAAACAAAACTCTTAAAAAAAACTTTGGTTAATAAAAAATGAAACCTGTGCTCGCTTAATGTTAGTTTAGCTTTAATTTTATGTGTTTCATTTTCCTGTTTGCAGATATATTAAAATTTAAAGAATAGTTTTACAATCATTTGTTGGATGTGTTTGTTTTTTTCCTGAACAGTTTGCTGCAGCAACTCTTCTGCATGTTATGGTAATTGAACTGTGCAGGTGCTGCTGCGACTGGTGCATGGATGTACGGCTCCTGAATGACTGGTTCCAGCCTGAACACCTGCCTTCTATATAAAGCCTGGAGCGCTTCACACGCTTCCCCTAACAGCTGATCAGCTGGGTGAGCTGCCGTTACTTTGAACACATCGATTTCTCCTGTTTTTGGACAGGAGGTCAGACTCTGTCTTTATTTTGGTTCCTTTCCTCTGTGAGCTCATGTATGTTGGCATCTATCAGACCTCAGCTTTGTTTGATTTACTATTTTGGCCTCGGCTCACCCTGATGTGTTGACACTCCTGTTCTGTTGTTTTTCCCTCATTACTTTGTAAATAAATACCATGTAATGACCAGTGATTGTTTCCTGTGGCTGCGTGGGTGTTGGTGGGGAGCAAGTGCCTCATCCATGCCATCTCCTGGCCCGCAGACGGGTTGTAACAATAGGGACTAGACAGGAGAGCGCTGAGAGTGTTTGTGTACTTACGTAGTTTGTTTTTCTAAAAGTAACCTTGTACTTTTACTCCTCACATTTTCAAAAACAGGCTCATTACTTTGCATTCAAGAGGAGTTATTATTTGTTAGTGCGAGCCTCCAAACATCAAACTGATTCAAGTCTAAACAGTAACACATGCATGGCAGTCCTGTTGTGTAATCGTCACCAGAGGATGATGCATGAAAGAGCTGAAGTGTGTCAAAGTCAGGGGTTAAAACTGGGCTTCATGAGCTGCAGGGCTTCAGCATCTAGTTAGCCCCACAGAAGACGAGCGAACATAAAGGGAGTAATGTGTTACTGAAGGTCATTTCAAATGCAGCATTTCTGCAAACACACAAATTGTTTGTGCGCAGTTTGTGTAACAGTGTGTTGCAGCTAAAGGTCCAGCTGCTTATTTGACAGGGAGAGAAAAGAAAGAGCTAACTTCACTCAGACAGACAGATAAGACAGACGGGACATGGCAGGAAGAAGAGAGCTTACATTTAAAGGTCAGTGGGATTTTTTATACGAGATACTTTGTTTGTACATGTGACTGTTTTTTAAATTTTGAAACATGCTGCAAATCAAACTAAGGCAGACGAACTGTTATACAAGGCTGCATGAAAACCCTCTGCAGGTTAGTTTGCTGCACTGTGAGGATTTAAAGTAAAGCACAGTGTGTGCCTGGTGCACAGTGGCTGTGGGTTCATGGCCACAGTTAGCTTACATCACATGTAGCAGAGAGTCACATGAATTTGATGAGCTTAGATCCACTGATGAATTCCACCTTGATGCCAGCTTTATAGCATCTAGTATAAAGACAGTATAAACTGTGGAGGATGAAACATCTGCTCACATCTGGTTGAATCCAGGTGTGTCCATCCACAGAGAGCAGCAGGTCAGCTGATCACAGCCTGCACACTAAGAACAGCTGCTGGAGCTCTCAGGAGAAATGATTGTGAGTTTGATTCAGTTCCCCACACTGAGCCGTGACAACCAGTTTTAGGTTCCCCACCTGCTGAACCCACTTTAACCTCTGACTGTGCACACTTCCTGTTTACAGGCAAAGTCCCCTCTACAACGGAGGCAACAGCAAGTAGATTTGATTTGATTTTCCTTTTTCTTCAGACTCAAGCTGAGTATAATTAGAAGCAAAGATAGACTAAAGTTTGTTCCCCTCTACTGATATTATTCTATCATTATGTTCATATAGCACAGGGTTCAGTCAGCTTTGGACAAAATAGAAGCGTCCTCCTTTACTTCCTTACTTTGAGCACATTTAGAGCCTTTACTTTTTTTTATTCGAGTAAATAAGTTGAATCAGTACTGTGACTTTTACTGGAGTAGTTTTTACTAGTAGTATCTGCACTTCTACTCGAGTACAGACAATCTAAACCACCCTCTGGTTTTTTATCTAATTAGGACATTGTCACGGGTTCAACCAAAATAACAACTGGTCCGGCCGGGTCAAGTCAAACGATGATTTTAATGCACACATGTGGGAGATGAACACTGCACGCAGACAGCATAAGATCTCTCACCGAAAACCACACAACAATAGTTTTTATGAACATCAGGGTATTAGAACGCCCCCTCATGTGTAAAGTAGGTACAATACAATCAATGTTGACAACTTTTAACACATTAAAAGAACATCTTCTTCTTCCCGAGGCCAGATCCTTCCCAGTAATCTTCTAACTCTGCTTATCCCCTGGAACAAACAGTCTCTCCTGCAAGCATAATCAAACAGCTACAAGGCCTTGCAAACTATTATTTAAATGTTTGAACTCTCCCCTCTACATGAGTTTAACTGCTGCTTGTATGTGTGCGTGTGTGCCTCGACCTCAGCATTCACTCTGTCTATAAGGACAGAGGCCAACTCTGCATGTGTGCAATAACCTAACTGAAACCATACATGTAATAAATGTTCTAATCAAATGCCACTACTCAAAGCTTAATAAAAAGAGTATAAATGAATAAAGGATAATGATGAATAACATGATGTGTTTTGTAAGCATGTGCGGCCTTCTACGCTCTACGTCACTTCACTCAATAGATCAGCCAGACATCCCGCTGACTGTAGCTTTTAACCCTTACTGACATGAGCACAACTCCATAATAAGCACCAAGCGGCAATATGTATAAAGATGATCATGGTTACACCTGTAATGAAAGATTATATGATTATACCAACACCTGTAAATAGAAGATTAACATGAGGTTATAACAATCACTGTAATACAAACGTTAATGTAATGTCAATAGCTTCAATAAATGCTTTAATGCAATGCTTATTATATGATTCTGATGTAATGATAAAATAACAGTAAAATATCTCTTCTCATTCCCCCTATTGACCCCTGGATAACATCCAGAGGTCACAAACAGTTATCGCCGTGTCACACCCTCGACCTACACAGCCACTTCCGTGTCCATCACCGGCATCATGGACATCGGAGGGTCCACCGCCCTCATAATTACCTTTTCCAGCAAACCTCTGGCACAAGGAATGAGACAACAACCACATGTGACCAAAATACCCACCAGCAAAAAAACATACAGCTGTGATTAATAGCATAACCGACATCAGACATATAATACTAAGTAATATCTTGATAATTTGTGTCCCATCACGGGTTTCTGATCGTCGTGATGGCGTTGTGTTCTAATGAAAAAGTAAAAACAATAAAAATGATGAAATAAAGATCATGAAAGTTCAAAGCTCTTTTGCTAGAGCCTCTTTCTCAGATGTTCACTTTGGCCCCGCTCCTTTTTGCAGGTGCAACGATTTCCTCCTCGGCTGCTCTACTTTCTTCGGCCTTCCAGGTAGACTACCGGTCGGCCCGTTGCACAGGTGAGAGGATTTATTCTGCCTCTGATTTTCACCTGTGATGGGTGGAGGTGGATTTTCCCCCACCAAGCTCTCGTGTGCCGCTGCGCACTGCGACCAGTGGTACCAGGTGTCGCCTTTCCCTTTCAGTTGGACCGCTATAGCTGTCCGGGCCGTTACTTCATATGGACCCGTCCAGCGGGGTTCCTTCCACTTGCGCTTAATGACTTTCAGCCACACCGCCTTTGCGTCCGGGACCTCTCCTTCCCCCTTGGGCCTGTCACACGCCACCTGTTTGGTGAAACTGGACACAAGCGCTTTTACCTCGTTCCAGTAGTCTGCGTGGGACCTGTTCCCCCTCGTCTCCTGCTCCACCGAGACCACCGTCCAAGGTGCCGGAAACTGTCTCCCAGTTAGCAGCTCGTAGGGCGTGTAACCTGTGGACTTCTGTTTCACCATTTTGGCTGTTAACATGGGCGCCCGCCTGGCCCCGCCACAAGTCTCCATCCTGCCAGGCTCCTTTGTTTCCACACCCCTATTCCTCTGGTGATGCCTCCTTACACTCGTCAGACCCGTCGTCCGGTGTCCGTTCCTTTCTCTGTAAGAGACAGAAAACCAAAGCACCTCCCTGCCTAATCTTCACAATCTAATTTTTATTGTTCATTGTTCTTCCAGTACTGCAAATTTGGTTTAGAATATCATGTTCATTGCTCTCTGACCCAGCAACCTATTCTAACCATAATCTATGTGTGTGTAAGCGTGTTTGCATTTAGAATCAAAGCCAATCCCTACAATATATCAGTCCGGACAATCACGCCGAACGAAGCTTATGACCTTCAAAAGACACCAAGTGCCAACTCATGATGAGCACATTTGCAATGTGTGTATGACAATTATTAACCACTCATTTTAATCAAAGACAGCAAAAACAAATTAACCATACCTGCATTATTAAACACACAAGTAAAGACATAAAAATGCTCATAAAAACATTGCTTGATGTTAAAACTCAACTTCCCCCCTTTTGACACACTCCCTTGTGTCAATTCATCTGAGCTGGAAAATTAAAAGAAAAGGTTAGTGACATCATATCTCAGAAAGCATCAGAAATTCTCCTCTCCAGTATCGTTGCTCCAGCCTTGTCATCCTGTGCTAGGGAATGAAATCAATTTAGTTATCATGTGAGATCTGTTAAACTCCGGGCTCCGCCCAGAGCCTGCGTCTGCAGAATTACCTAGAAACAAAACCTGTATTAATATGAACTTCACATATAAAAACATCTTTTTTAAATTTTATTTTCCCCCTGGTTTTCCCTCACTGAGCACAGCAGGGGAATCCATGTCTTGATTCAGCCATGAATCCAGCTCACCTGATTCATCACTGAGCCCAACCGTCACTGGCATCTGATAGTGTGGCACTGCATATTCTTTTCTTAGTGTCACTATCTTCAATCTGTTAATTACAATTCTCGAACATGAAGTAGACTGTGTCTATAACAAGTCAATACAGCTGTAAGTGTGGCCAATTATCAATCAATTAACATTCAATACTGAAATGATAGCTTTTGATTTATGCATGTTTAAGTCAACCACTTACCCAGAGGATCCTCAATCCCAGAAAAATTCTTCTCCTCATTTAATAAAGTCTGTCATCCTCCCATGGCCTGGTAACTGGTCCATCCAGAGCTGTATCATTTTGAAATATACATACAACAACCCAAACCATACCTTGGTCACACCAACCCTTCTCCACCCTGAGGATGTCCAACGCCATCCTTCTGTGGTTCGCTAAATTATGTTTATCTAGAATTCCACTCTGTCTCTAAATTTTGGAGAATTTTATGCTTGTTGTCAAGATTTGAAGAATCTTGAGACATGCACATTCTTTCTCTCACACGGCGCCTAAGTAGCGGCCTCGGCTCCCGTCTTATCTCCTCCTGCTGAGATGAGGCAGAAAACCTCTCCGGTATATTCTGCTCTCTTCTAATCAAACAAATCAGGTCATAACTCTCTGAAAACAGTATTTCTTATAACTCAGCCGTATAATGCATCATAAAACAATATCATTCATTCACAATTAATCAGCAGTCCAATGTGATACAAATCAGTTTAACAAATGTAATAGTTATCACCTTCTTCTAATTCATAAGAATAATGCAAACTAAAACTACATAATAGTTTCACAATCTCTAATTTGGGGTATAACGTGACATAAAACGATATAATAATCTTACAATTCCCCCTTTGATCTCTTTTTTAAAAAAAAAGAAAAAGAGATCACCTACACCTCATAATCCAGTTCAGCGAGGTCCATTGCTTCTTCCTAGTCCTAAGGCCCTCTGTCCCCCTTTAACGAGTGGACCCCATGTATCATGACTTCTATGTTAGCACATATCAGATGCAACACAAACTAAATTTACAACAACAACACAGTTTTTGAGAAATTTTATGTTTGGTGTCAAATTATAAGAATTCAATTCAAATCTATGGTTTTATCACCCCCATCGGGGCTTACCTTTCTCACCTTTCATAATATTTCTCCCTCAAATATTCGCAATTTCCCTCCGTTGGTGGCAAAAAGCTGTTGGTGTGGTCAAGTGGGCGCTATCGGAAACAAAAGCTCAGGACAGAACAGTCACCAGTCATGTACTTCATACAGAATTTGCATATATTTTGATTTCATATTGATCCTCTGAGTGTAATGGTACATTTTAATTCGAATTTATTAAAACTAAACACAATAGTTTTCTCTCTCTCTAGCTTGCTCTTGTTCTTATGCAGCACCACATCCTATCACCTGCCCCCGTCGGTTATATTCTACTTTTTAAAATTCTGACTATTTCATGGGTGAACCTAAATCACATGGACCAGTGTTTGTTATTCCATATCTCTATTCTGAATGTGAAGTTTTCCATTTCCCTGTTATTCATACATATTATTAAAGTTTTGGCTTTTTCTCTATACAAGTTAATTGACTTTTTACAGTGGCCTGCTAAGGTTAACAATAACATGTTCAGTCATTAGCAAAATCAAACCTTCTCTTCACTTTAGCATTTGACATTCCCAACCATATCATGGGATACTTTAATCGAAACACAGCTAATAAAACACAATTTTCTTAATGCAAACATCAGTAACTCAAAACTAGCCACCAAAGGGTTAAGTCTGCAGTTTCACACTCTAATGTGAAGCTACATTCTCCCCCTCTGCTCTCTCTTATCCTCCTGCTCCTGCAAAAACAAAACAAAACAAAATATCCACCCATCTGTTGCAGGCTGGGTGAATTGTTGCTCCACATTCACTAATCCTAAAGTCTGTGTCGTTTTGTCTCAGTATCGAGTCAGTCAAAACTTTTAGTCGTCAGTCTATCACAGTCCAGTTACATGCATACCTTCACACACATTCATACCAGATGTTGCTGATAATGGAGTCTCACGCGCAACCTATTCGAGTATCCATCACCAGCAAGATGACATCATCATTTTAAAGGAAACAATTCCTTGTTTTTGGACTGGATTGACTCGCTGCAATCCTTTCAGATTCAGGACTATATGATGTAATCAGTGTCCCATATAAGTGAATTTCTCCAGAGCCCATTATAATCATGGAGAAGCACACTTTGCAACTGTTTCCAGTAAGAATATTTCATAGCGCTTTAAATTTCAATCCGTTAGGCCTGGTTTAAAGAGCTGATTGTTAAATCATGAACTCACAAAATATCAAAATATCACCACTGGTGGATCACACCTCTCCGATTTTCTTATCTCAGTGCACTGTAACAAAAGCAAAAACAAACGTAACCAATCAAATTCTAATAAAACAACACATACTAGGGCCCATTGCAGACATGTTCAAGCATAAAAACATCCTTCTCTCTCTTAGAGAAAGAAAACAACCCAAACATCACTGATAAAATCAACCTAATGCTAAGCAAAACCCAAAAATCAACCAAAAGTTTCTCTTCCTCCCGGAACAACATGGTGTGGGAATGAGAACCTCAGGTGCTGTAGCAACTTTTGTTCCTCCTTCAATCAAATCTCAATCACAGAAACTGTGGCGCTCCGAAATAAAACTTACACTATTAGTTCATCATTTTCACTCTGTGCCACTGCTCCTCATCAGGGCTGTGGGGAGCACAATAAACAATTCATTCAAGGCCTTCAGCCATAAACAGACATCACGCACAGACATTGTTTTCATAACCAAACTGTTTTAGACCTTGTCCCTTAAATCTACATAAATGACCTCTGGGTGACCAAAAAAAACACATTTAACCAATAATAAAACACATTTTAAGTAATCAATAGCTTCTTATAACAAATTCTGTATATTTGGATGTTTGCGTGCAGCATTTTGCATATCAGCATAAGCATTTGTTAGCAAAGCATTCTTCATTGCACCAGCGTGTGTGTGTGAGTGTGTGTGTGTGCATCACTTCTCAGTGAATCAGCATTTCGATTTAGGTGTGTGTGTCATTTCTCACTCAATCAACGAGTGCACATGTGTTCATGTGTGTATTTCTCTTCATTCTGAGTCAGCGTATGTAGATGTGTGTGTTTGTGTGTGTTTGTGTTCATCACTTTCCTGTTCTGGTGTTTTGGGTAAACCACGGCCTGAAGCGCCCCTGGGGTCCTGCCTCCTCCATTTCAGTCTGTTTGCCACCCTTGCTGCTGTTCAAAGTTCAGTCTGTCCTGGTTCTGGCCCCAAATCAAGCAGTCCTTTTCTCCAGTGTCCATGTTCATCGCAGGTGAAACCTTCATCTTCTCCTTGTCCAGCTCCTCCTGAGCCAGGCTCAGTTTCTGCTCTGATGCCTTGAGCTCTTACTGAGGGCAGAAACCTCAGAGTCTTTTCCGTACACGTCATATTGAAGCTTACTGATGTTTTCCTTGCTTTGCTCCCAGGCCTTCTGCAGCTCTGCTGTCCGGCTCTTCTCAGAAGTCAGCTCCTGGCCGAGCCCCGACACCTGTGCCTTCAGCTTATTTTCTTCTGGTGCTTCTGTCCATTCTGAGGTGCCTCCTGACCTCAGTTACTCCTGCTGTCTCTGTCGCGCCCTTTTTGCTGCCCGATCATCCGTGTTGGTCCATCACTGTCCTGTTAAATGCAGAGTTATTAAGGTCAGCATCATGTTGCTCAGCCTCACTCTTCATTCAGGCTTAATGGGCGTCTTGTCACAGCTCCGTCAGCTGAAGCTGTCTGGAAATTTCCCCCGTGTAGTGAAACGGGCCTTGGATTTAACGCTCTCCGTCTCTGCTGCATGAGATCGCTTTCCTGCAGCACTGTTGACATTTTCAGATTGTTGTTATGGGTCCAGCTGTTGCAGCATTTGGTCAGGGTCACGTCAAAGATGGTAGAGGGGAGAGTAGGAGTCCAGGTCAGCCTCGGCTTTCCGGGCTGGCAAAGCAGCCTGTAATTAAACATAAAGAGAAAAAACAAAAACAAAACAAAAACAGACGAACAGGAAAATGATGCTGTGTCGGCTGTGTGATTCAGAGAGGGGAGAAACACCGGGCCAGGCCCTGTGTCCGCCTTCTCTCCCCCTTTTTTGTTTTTTCTTACCATATAATCAACTCATAACCCACCAAGTTGACAGGACAACACAGGTACATGTTAAAATTCTTAAGATCATGTTTAAAAGCCCAAAAAGCAATTTCCTTCCTTCAGTAATCACTTCTATTATTCAATCAGCAGAAAACATCTCACAATTTGACTCTTAACCACTAAATTTGTTGTTTCATTGCTGGTTGGTCATACCAGTCTCTTTCTTTTGGAAGTTAAGTTGTTGTCCTGCAACCCAGAAAGTTTATTTGTTAGTAATGGATAAACTTCATCATTCAACAACAGGTATATGTTAAGTTTCGCTGCTTTAACCTTGCTGGAAAATCTTCACATGTTCATGAGTGTAAGCTGTTTTTTCATTGCGTGTGTGTGCGTTTGTAGGCGGTTTATTTTTTACTTCTTTCTCAAACAGGGCGTTACCTTAAAAGGAGCCTTTTCTCACATTTCTCTGCTTGTGTGTGTTTTGTTTCACCTTTTGTTGTGATGCTCCGGACGCCTTCCCAACCTCCACAAGTCTGTCGGCCCTAATGTGTTAAAACTTATCTTAATTTCTCCTCTAATTCTCTCCTCGCTGCTGTCTCTTCCACAGCTGCTGATTCTTGCTGGGTGTGGTTCCCATTACTATAATTTTGCTTCGGCCGCTGTGCTTGTGGTGGGCGGTTGGTCCAGGTCCGTAGCTTCCTGTATTAACACACTAAAACATACAATTAGTATTTCTTTTCTTACGATGTCCATTCGCTCCATCTGCCTAGATTTCACTCTCTCTCTCTCGCTGGGTTCACACTTCACACAGTCAGGCAGTTGCCTTTTATGGGCATGCAGAGTTCCGGTCATACACACACAGCTACTCACACCCAGCGGCTGCAAAGCTGTCTTCACATTATGTATGCACACACTCAGCCACAATCATCCGCTCCTCAATATAAATGTATAAAACCAGTAGTCATTATCCCTAGAAACACACACATCCTCAAGAAAATTCACTGTATTTAATCATTTATTCGTACTCACTGTGACAAATGCAACTCATGTAAAGAAGACCCCCTATAGGTGAAATTTCAATTCGGCACGGCCCTGAAATAAGCGTGCCTCTCATCTACATAAAATGAAGTTGCTACACCACATATGGTGGTAAAATTCATGCCTAATCACCCCCTAAATAATGATAGAACCAAAGAGTAAAGTAAATTAAATGTAAATGCTTATATTATTGAACTGAAAGAATAACCACTTAAAGATCTTATAAAATCATGCTTCACACCACAAAAATAAACCAAATCATTTTATGATTTCAAACAAAAAAGCATTTTCAAACTCTAAAACATCCAACTTTGCATCACAAGAGAAATATGCCAACCACAGCCATTAATCATATATTCACAACAATAAATCAAAACTCATTTTTACTAATATGGTGAGCAAAATCAGCATCTTATTTACAGGCTTTTAACAATATTTGCAAATCATGATTATAAAACTCAGTAACACGCTAAACAGGAAGTACAAGCCCTCTGTGCGCTTCACAGCAGCCACCTCATTTGCATGTTCACACACAGTCTAAAAAT
Source organism: Oreochromis aureus (assembly GCF_013358895.1). Taxonomy (NCBI): domain Eukaryota; kingdom Metazoa; phylum Chordata; class Actinopteri; order Cichliformes; family Cichlidae; genus Oreochromis; species Oreochromis aureus. The sequence goes on along the minus strand of NC_052944.1, from coordinate 45,920,283 downwards.
AGCCCGCAGTGCTGCAGCGCGCTGCTGTCACACAGAGCCTCCTTCCACACCAAACTCTCTTATTCTATATTACAAAGACGTCTTTTATTTACAGCTGCAGAGATTATCAGGCCTTTTTGTGCCTACACAATTTCGACAAATTTAAATTAACGGTCCAACCGATAAACTCCCCGAGTTTTTTGCGACCAATTCAATCCAGACTCCGTCCCCGACGGTGGCCCGATTACTAGTGCCCTAACTGAATTTAAAAGCGTTAACCAACCCAAACTTTGCCTGAAGCTCTATTTTTGGCATTTCACAGCCAAGGCTTTCGAAGTTTTAAGTTAAAGCTTCACGCCCGAAACCAGGTTTCTGCTGACCAAAAACTGCACAACGTCGTCTCCGGACGACAAAACTGGTAAATACCAGTGGCTATTTTTAAACCAAGGTCCCAGGTCATTGGCAGGTGCCACCTGGGATAACCTCACGCCGGAGGACCCTTTCCCACGTCTGGAAAAGGGGGTTCCCACCCCTGAACTTTGGTGCAGTCCTAGGAGCCCCGCTCCCGTCCTAAGAAAATTTAATTAATTTGTAAACACCAGCAATTCTATTGGTGTCCAAGCCCGGCTTTATATTCAATCGAGACTTAACTGTCAACTTTCACCAATTACCTATCTTCTGCGTGAGACTCGAACTCACTTTCACTGTTTTCCTTTTCCTTATTCACTTTACTCAATACTTGGGACTTGAACCCACTTAAAACTTATCCTTATTCTTCACTTTACTCAATACTTGGGACTTGAACCCACTTAAGAACTTCCATTATTCTTATTTCAACTTCAACTTCTCATGAGATTTTCACCAAAATCAAAACAGACATTCACCAGTACTTTCAGTGAGCAGACAGTTAATTTTGTCAATGTCCAATTTGGCACACTTTGGAATCATTCAACAGGTAGTGCCTCACCTTTTAGATGTGCCGGCTTGCCCACTCACTTCAGACCACTGGCTCACGCCTGTCCGTTCGACCCCCTCGGACCGCGTCCAAGCCTCCAGATTCAATTTCCACCCCAATACCACAGGACGAGCCCCCAAACTGTCACGGGTTCAAAATATTGGGGATGGATACAGGAGGAAAACCAAAATAACAACACTGGTCCGGCGGGTCAAGTCAAACGATGATTTTAATGCACACGTGTGGGAGATGGGACACTGTACGCAGACAGCACCAGATCTCTCACGAAAACCACACAACAATAGTTTTATGAACATCAGGGTATTGGAACGCCCCCTCATGCGTAAAGTAGGTACAATACAATCAATGTTGACAACTTTTAACACATTAAAAGAACATCTTCTTCTTCCCGAGGCCAGATCCTTCCCAGTAATCTTCTAACTCTGCTTATCCCCTGGAACAAACAGTCTCTCCTGCAAGCATAATCAAACAGCTACAAGGCCTTGCAAACTATTATTTAAATGTTTGAACTCTCCCCTCTACATGAGTTTAACTGCTGCTTGTATGTGTGCGTGTGTGACTGGACCTCAGCATTCACTCTGTCTATAAGGACAGAGGCCAACTCTGCATGTGTGCAATAACCTAACTGAAACCATACATGTAATAAATGTTCTAATCAAATGCCACTACTCAAAGCTTAATAAGAAGAGTATAAATGAATAAAGGAAAATGATGAATAACATGATATATGTATTTTATAAGCGTGTGCGGCCTTCTACGCTCTACGTCACTTCCCTCAATAGATCAGCCAGACATCCCGCTGACTGTAGCTTTTAACCCTTACTGACATGAGCACAACTCCATAATAAGCACCAAGCGGCAATATGTATAAAGATGATCATGGTTACACCTGCAATGAAAGATTATATGATTATACCAACACCTGTAAATAGAAGATTAACATGAGGTTATAACAATCACTGTAATACAAACGTTAATGTAATGTCAATAGCTTCAATAAATGCTTTAATGCAATGCTTATTATATGATTCTGATGTAATGATAAAATAACAGTAAAATATCTCTTCTCAACATATATGTAGGTTACTTTAAAACTACATACAGGGAGTGCAGAATTATTAGGCAAGTTGTATTTTTGAGGAATAATTTTATTATTGAACAACAACCATGTTCTCAATGAACCCAAAAAAACTCATTAATATCAAAGCTGAATGTTTTTGGAAGTAGTTTTTAGTTTGTTTTTAGTTTGAGCTATTTTAGGGGGATATCTGTGTGTGCAGGTGACCATTACTGTGCATAATTATTAGGCAACTTAACAAAAAACAAATATATACCCATTTCAATTATTTATTTTTACCAGTGAAACCAATATAACATCTCCACATTCACAAATATACATTTCTGACATTCAAAAACAAAACAAAAACAAATCAGCGACCAATATAGCCACCTTTCTTTGCAAGGACACTCAAAAGCCTGCCATCCATGGATCCTGTCAGTGTTTTGATCTGTTCACCATCAACATTGCGTGCAGCAGCAACCACAGCCTCCCAGACACTGTTCAGAGAGGTGTACTGTTTTCCCTCCTTGTAAATCTCACATTTGATGATGGACCACAGGTTCTCAATGGGGTTCAGATCAGGTGAACAAGGAGGCCATGTCATTAGTTTTTCTTCTTTTATACCCTTTCTTGCCAGCCACGCTGTGGAGTACTTGGACGCGTGTGATGGAGCATTGTCCTGCATGAAAATCATGTTTTTCTTGAAGGATGCAGACTTCTTCCTGTACCACTGCTTGAAGAAGGTGTCTTCCAGAAACTGGCAGTAGGACTGGGAGTTGAGCTTGACTCCATCCTCAACCCGGTCGCAGCAGATGGCCCCGCCCCTCCCTGAGCCTGGTTCTGCCGGAGGTTTCTTCCTGTTAAAAGGGAGTTTTTCCTTCCCACTGTCGCCAAAGTGCTTGCTCATAGGGGTCATATGATTGTTGGGTTTTCTCTGTATTTATTATTGTGCGATCTACTGTACAATATAAAGCGCCTTGAGGCGACTTTTGTTGTGATTTGGCACTATATAAATAAAATTGAATTGAATTGAATTGAATAGTGCAAAAATAGCTGTGGTTAAAAAGAAAATGAGGAAAAATATGTCGCAGAAGTCCAGCAAAGAGGATACAGTGTACTCCTGTAAGCGATGTGGTGGCTGACATGAACCGAGACAATGTCAAGCTTATGGCAAAAGATGTTTGAAATGCAATGGAAAAAATCATTTTGCCAAACAATGTCTGTCGAAAGCCAAACCCAAATCGGTACATGTAGTTGAAGAGACTGATTTAAGCGAGACTTTCTTTGTGGACATAGTGTCACTTGAGGATGTAAAAAGTGAGCATAACGTAGCAGAAGACAGTGAGCGACGCTCAGATTATGAAGACACGTGGATTGTTTCACTCCCAATACAAGGAACTTTGGTGGCACTAAGGATCGATACAGGTGCACAGGCAAACCTAATCAGCATGACAGAGATCAATGCTATGAAACCAAAGCCCAAAATAATAACGAAAGGAGTGCCTCTAAAAGACTACAATGCAAAGAATATTGAAAGTAGTGGTCAATGCAGACTTAAAGTGACAATAAAACATAAAGATTATGATGTATTGTTTAATGTTGTTCCAGAAGGTTGTGAATCACTGCTGGGTGGCGTGACATCCAAAAGATTAAACCTAGTAGAAAGAGTGTATCACATCAGCTGTGCAGAAGCAGCAAGTGGACAGCGAGGCGCAGTTGACTCCATTGTACAGCATTATGAGGATGTCTTCAAAGGTTTGGGATATCTACCATGCACTTACAGTATCCAGCTGAAAGAGGATGCAGAGCCAGTGATCCATTCACCACGTAGAGTCCCAGCTCCACTGAAGGGCCGTTTAAAGAAAGAACTGGACAGGATGTCACAGTTGCAGGTCATTACAAAAGTGGAAGAACCAACTGAGTGGGTAAACTCAATGGTGTGTGTGGATAAAAGGAATAAAACAATGATTTGAGAATATGCATGGACCCTGGCGATTTAAATCAAGCCGTAAAGCGTGAGCACTACCAGATACCAAAGCGTGAAGAGATTGCAAGTGAAATGGCAGGTGCCAAATACTTCTCAAAGCTAGATGCAGCACAGGGTTTTGGCAAATAAAGCTAGATGAGAAAAGTTCAAAATACTGTACTTTCAATACACCTTTTGGCAGGTACAGATTCCTCAGAATGCCATTTGGCATAATCTCAGCATCTGAGATTTTTCATCGTGCCATGGACAACATGTTAGAGGGATTACAAGGTGTTCGCTGTTATGTTGATGATGTGGTTATTTGGGGCTCCACCCTACAAGAACATAATGAAAGACTGGTGAAGGTGCTGCAACGGGTGAGGGAGGATGGATTAAAGTTAAATCATGAGAAGTGTCATTTTGGTGTAAAGGAAATAACATTTTTTGGAGACAAATTCTCTGCTGGAGGTATTGAGCCAGATGAAAGAAAAATAAAAGCCATCGCAACAATGCCGCGCCCGACAGATAAGAGAGGTGTGCTCAGAGTGATGGGAATGATAAACTTTGTTGGAAAATTCATACCTAACTTGTCAGTGAGAACATCAGCTCTAAGGGAGTTACTTCGTGATTCCATAGAATTTAAATGGTCAGCGAGGCATGAAAAGGAATGGAATGATTTAAAAACCACACTGACAACGCGCCCAGTGCTTGCATATTATGATCCAACTAAGAGTTTGAAAATCTCAACAGATGCCTCAAAGGATGGGCTTGGAGCTGTTTTACTTCAAGCTGAGGAGGGGAGCTGGAAACCAGTTGCTTATGCTTCTAGATCCATGACTGAGTCTGAAACCAGATATGCTCAGATTGAGAAAGAATGTCTTGGGCTGGCATATGGACTTGATATTTTTCACTGTTATGTTTATGGTCTTCCTACCTTTACAGTTGAGACAGATCATCGTCCTCTTGTGTCAATCATTAAGAAAAGTCTGAATGAGATGTCGCCGAGGATTCAACGTCTCATGATGAAACTGCAGAGGTACAGCTTTGACTTGATATACACACCAGGCAAGCATTTAGCTTTAGCAGATGCACTGTCGCAAGCATCACAGGTGTGTCACGCGAGCTCCACTGAGACAGAAGTAGACGATCATGTTAATATGATAGTGGAGTCTCTGCCAGTGTCTGACGCAAAGATAAAACAAGTATGTGAGGAGACAGCTGCAGACAGGGAGCTGCAAACGGTGATGGAAAATATCCAAGGAGACTGGCCCAGAGGGTCTTGTTCAAAGTATTATCATGTTAGATCAGAGCTCAATGTGGTAAATGGACTGCTGTTGAGAGGCAATAGGATTGTGATACCACATAGTCTGAGACAGCTGATACTTCAACGAATACACGAGGGACACCTGGGAATAAAAAAGTGTAAAAGGAGGGCTAGAGACACTGTGTACTGGCCTGGTCTGTGGCCTGGTCTCAGTCTGTGGATTTATCAGAAAATGCGTGGAAGATGTCGTCCCATCCAGAACAGTTAAATCCTTCCCAAATCAAAAACCCTGGATTAACGGAGATGTTCGCACGGCGCTAGCGGCACGGAGCACCGCTTTTGCCTCCGCGAACACATCGGACTACAAACACGCACATTACCAACTCCGGAAGACGATCAAAGCAGCCAAACGTGAGTACAGGGACAGGGTGGAGCAACAGTTTGACAACCCTCGGAGTATGTGGCAGGGACTAAACACGATCACAGACTTTAGAGGGAAAACCAGCACACCGCAGACCACGGCCTCTCTGTGTGAGGATCTAAACGTATTCTACGCTAGATTCGACACAGCGAACACCAGGAGACCGGACAGTGTGCGCACCGCGGATGACGCCAGTGCGCACACTGTGTCTGAGGAGGATGTGCGGAGGTACTTCAGGAGAGTGAACCCACGCAGCTACTGGTCCGGACGGGATTCCGGCCGCGTCCTCAAGTCATGCGCTGCTCAGCTGGCTGGAGTGTTTACACATATCTTCAACCTTTCCTCTCTCTGTCTGTAGTCCCAGCCTGCTTCAAAATGGCCACCATCGTCCCTGTACCCAAATCCTCCACCATCTCATCATTGAACGACTGGCGACCTGTAGCCCTGACCCCATCGTGAGCAAATGCTTCGAGAAGCTGGTCAGGGACTTCATCTGCTCCGCACTACCCGACTCACTGGACCCTCTACAGTTCGCATACCGCCACAACAGGTCCACTGATGATGCCATAGCCCTGACACTCCATGCTGCCCTGTCACACCTGGAGAAGAGAGACACGTATGTGAGAATGCTGTTTGTAGATTACAGCTCAGCATTCAACACCATCGTTCCCTCGAAGCTGGACAGGAAACTGCAGGATCTAGGACTGAGCAGCTCCCTCTGCAGCTGGATCCTTAACTTCCTGTCTGACAGACGCCAAGTGGTCAGACTGGGCAGCACCACCTCATCCCCATCACACTGAACACTGGTGCTCCACAGGGTGTGTACTGAGCCCTCTCCTGTACTCACTCTACACACCACGACTGCACGGCCACTAACAACTCCAACATCATTGTGAAGTTTGCGGACGACACTACAGTGGTGGGTCTTATCACCAACGGTGATGAGACAGCCTACAGGGAGGAGGTCAGCGCCTGACCCACTGGTGTCAAGACAACCATCTCACCCTCAACGTCGCAAAGACAAAGGAGCTGATAGTGGACTTCCGGAGGTGCAGAGGAGTACACACCCCATCACCATCAACGGCGCCGCTGTGGAGAGAGTGAGCAGCTTCCGCTTCCTTGGTGTACATCTGGCTGAGGATCTTACGTGGTCAGTACACATAAACAAGACAGTGAAGAAGGCGCAGCAGCGCCTCTTCTTTCTCAGGAGACTGAAAAGATTCGGCATGAGCCCCGCATCCTCAGGACCTTCTATCGCTGTGCCATTGAGAGCATCCTCACTGGATGCATCACCACCTGGTATGGCAACACCACCGCTTACAACCGCAAAGCTCTCCAGAGAGTAGTGCGGTGTGCTGAACGGATAATTGAGGTGAGCTTCCCTCCTCCAAGACATCTACAGGAAGCGGTGCCTGAGGAAAGCGGGAGGATCATCAAGGACTCCAGTCACCCCAGCCATAAACTCTTCAGACTACTTCCATCAGGAAGGAGGTTCTGCAGCATCCGGTCCCGTACCAGCAGACTGAGAGACAGCTTTTTCCACCAGGCCATCAGACTGCTGAACACGTCATAGACACCTCACCCTCACTACTGGAACTTCAACATTATGCACTCCATACTGTACATTAATGCCACTGTTTTGCACATACCTACCTCTGTATATTTTATATTTTATATATCTTATTTTATTGTTTACTCTATTTCATTTGTAAAACATGTATATACACACTCACACACACACACACACACACACACGTAGAAAAACATATTTAGTACACACATTCAGTAATGTATATACCTTTATATATGGTACATATATTTATTACTTTTTAGATTAACCATTTTTATATTTTGCTTGTTGCACGTTATTGTATTTTGCACAACTCTGTTGCTTGTGAAGCTTGCACACAAGAATTTCACTCGCATGTACTGTACCAGTGTACCTGCACATGTGATGTGACAATAAAGGTGATTTGATTTGATTTGATTTGATTTGGTATTAATAAAGACATTGAGACCATGATCGGAAAGTGTGAAACATGCAACAAGTTTCAGAGCAGACAGGCAAGAGAACCCATGATGATTCCTGAACTTCCTACAGAGCCTTGGAGGAAAGTAGGAACAGATTTATTTCATTTTAATGGGAAAGACTATCTGTTGGTGATAGATTATTACTCTAACTTTCCTGAGATTGCTCTGCTTACAAGTACAACTGGTAATAATGTGATCACACATGTGAAGTCTATCTTTTCCAGGCATGGAATACCAGAAACTGTCATTAGTGACAATGGTCCTTGCTATAATTGCAAAGATTGGCAGAATTTTGCAAGAGAATATGGCTTTAAACATGTCACATCAAGTCCTCAACATCCACAGGCAAATGGCAAGGCTGAAAAAGGAGTGCATATCATCAAGCAGCTTCTGAAGAAGGCTACAGACAGTCAATCAGATCCTTATTTAGCTCTGCTGAGCTACAGGACTGCTCCTCTTGACTGTGGTTTATCCCCTGCAGAACTGCTGATGAATCGTAAGCTACACACCACTTTGCCCTGCTATGCAGAAAGCAAGCAGAGTGAAGAAATTATAAAAAAGCAAGAGCATCTGAAATGGAAACAAAAACGGCGGTACGACAAGGGAACAAGAGCACTTGGATTGCTTGCAAAGGATGATGTAGTGAGAATCCAAGATCAGAATGCATGGAGCAGGAAAGCCATTGTTCTTCAGGAAGCAGGTCCGAGATCATATGACGTAAGAACTGAAGAAGGTCACGTGTTCAGAAGGAACCGTCGCAACTTGCTGAAGACTAAAGAGACATTTCAGGAGGAACAATGTGGTGAGGAAGATGAAAATGTTGATGTGTCACATGCAGAGACAGTGTCTGATTTGAAACCACTGGATGGACATGAGTATGTGGAGAGAAGTGAAGTGGTTTCAGGACCTGTATTGAGGAGGTCAGAGCGTAAGGCCAAAAGACCAGTTAGGCTTAATCTGTAAAGCTGAAACTGGATTTGTTTTTATCTTATATTCTGATGGTGGTGAAAAAAAAACAATTGAAAAAATATTAATGTAAAACAATTATGTGTATATGTTAGTTTATAAGACCTATGTTGTATATCATTCAGAGGAAAGGGGACGTGTTGTAGGTGTTCGTGTAATGATAAGGTTTACCAGCAGGGGGCGCTGTATTTAAGAAAGCTCATGAATGCCTCCGGGGGAGCACATAAAAGAAGACTGGTCTGTGGTGTGAGCAGTGTTGCCAACTTAGCGACTTTGTCGCTATATTTAGCGAGTTTTCAGACCCCCTAGCGACTTTTTTTCTATAAAAAGTCGCTAAAAAAAGACGTGAAAGCGCGTATAGCTTTTACTCTCAACAAGCAGCGGGTGCTGTAACGCAGTCAGTTCTTCTTTTAATCTTTTACTCTTATGCTGTTTTGTGGATCACAAGGTTTAAAACTACTTATAAACACACACAAACACAAAGTAACTCCACCAGAGTGCCTATTTCGGGTCACTTTTGCCGGTCCAAGCCCGGGTAAAGGAGCAGGGTTGGAATTGTGACATTAAAAAAACAATAATTGCTAAAATAAATTTAATTTGTAGTTCTAAATAAACTCTAAATGCATTTAGGACGTTTTTTACTCACTTTATGTCTCTTCCACGATGTTATTTCTCTCTCCAACAACATAGGTTACAATTATATTAGCGTGACCAATTATGCAAATTAGGTGATGACGTCATTTAGCGACTTCTAGCGACTTTTAGGACAGCCAATAGCGATTTTCCTTACTGAGGAGTTGGCAACACTGGGTGTGAGGGAATGAATGGTGTCAATAAAATGTTTGGAGCAGTAGCTTGCAAAGCATAAGTGGATGCTGTGTTATTTTTAACAAGCGCTACGAAGACAACACACCTCCTACCTACCTCGACATACAAACTCTGTGTGGCTTCACGTGTTCTGTTGATGTTTACATGATCGAAATAACTTGAACACAAACAAAGAGGAAGACGGAAGGAAAAAACTACAAGTCCCAGCATCCTCTGTGTTTAGGGAGCAGTAGTGAAAGTGAAAGCAGGAGGAGGAAGGTGGAGCTGAGGCAGGTGAGTGTTAACATGAATATGTTTCTTCTTATGACATAAAATAATTCCACGCTGTTCCTGTCTGTGGGTGAAATGTGAGGCCGGTCGGCTCCTCTGAGCGCTGGTTTCCTGTAAGTAGAGAGGAAGTGAGTTTAGCTGAGCCTCCGTTTAGTGTGAGAGAGCAGGAGGAGAGTGAGAGCTGTGCTGAGGCAGGGTGAGTGTTAACACCGCTCTGACATTACTGTGTCTCTGTGGCGGGAACAACAGGCTCCGTCAGTGGAGGCAAAAATAATCAGACTTTGGTTTTTCAAAGGAAACAACTTTATGTCGGAAGTTCCCGCACGCTCATTGGATAACGATGTGTCAATCTCGAGCTATTAGCCAATGAGCGTGCGGACTCACAGAAAGACCCGCCTTCATCACGGGACTTTAAAAACTACAATGGCGACAGAAACTCCGTGAGTGGAGTTCAGGCTGACGTCATGAAACTGTGACGTTTGAGCCACTTCCTGTTCTCAGTCCCAGCGTCCTGATCACCGAGGTTTCTGTTGCTCTGATATCTGATATTGATTATATTGGTAAACAGGCTGTAGCAGAACTATCAGGTCTGTTCTGAAAACTGTCTTTATTTTTTCAAAGTAAGGGAATATCTGTGGTCTGATACCGCGGGCTCATGGGCTAAGGACTTGGATTGACAAGCGCAGATGATTGTGTTGTTTCTTATAAAGGCTTGTGTGTGTGTGTGCCTTCCTGTGTGTGTCCTTGTGTCAGTGGAACTGAATCAGTGTGTTAGAGAAAGTGCTCCTCTGCTGTGCCGTCATCGTATGGATGCTTCTTTTAAAGTTGGAACTCGTATTTTTATGATCTGCTTCATTTCATTGAACCTTTATTTCTAACCATGAAGTCCTTTGAGGTTACAGCCTGCTGGTTAGGTTTAGGCTGTTCTTGTGCTTCAGGCTGAAATATGAGGAGTAAGGAGTGGGGCTGGTTAGCCCTCATGACCCTCACCATAACACATACGTCACAGGACAGTGTTTACCACAGAAACTCCATGAAATGATCAATGAGAACTTTAGAAACCCGTCAGTGTGATGCTTCCAGTACAACAGCACCTCTGAGTGTGTGTGTTTACCTCTCAGACTAACTCCACCCTGACATCAAGAAGATGGAGGAAGAGGATGGAGCAGGATCTGCAGCATCCAGCTGTGTGTCTGTGAGGAGTGACCGGTCCAAAGATAAACCTCCAGGGTTCAGTAATGAACCTGCAGCAACAATGTAAGAGAGCTGCTGACTCATTTATTCAGTGTAAATAATGATTTTTGATGCAATGGGAGAAGAAAATGACAAAAACAGTTTTAAAAATAAGGATTAAAATATTACAAACTATATTTTTGAGTTTCCTGATGTAGTACAAAAATATATGAACATAACTGTATATAGGACAGATATTTTACGGTTCTTTTAGGCAGCACCAAAAAACAAAAAGACTATTTTTAAGCTGTCTGAGGTAGTGAGTCAACATGTCACACTGGGTCAAAGGTCAGGGAGTAAAAGTGTGTTTTAAGGCAGGTTTAAAAGCAGCGAGTGAAGGAGCCTGTCGAGGTAAATCGTTCCATAACTGATCAAATTCAGTTGGTGGACCTCTGTGTGAAATCAAGCATCTGGTTCACAGAGAGGATAACCCTCAAATGGGCTGTACACCATTATATAGGGAGACAAAACAGAGCTTATTGTAGCCATCGCTCTCTCGCATGGACGTGGCAGTCTTGCTGTCTGCTGCGAATCCTCCCCTGCACTACCTCCGTGACCTCGTCTGGTATCTGCTCCCTCCTCTGTAAGAGACAGTAAAGGAAAACACGTCTCTGCCTAGTCTTGAAAATCTAATCTTATCATCCATCGTTCTTCTAGGGCCTCTTCTTCTTGCGGCCTCATCTAACTGCTAATATTTAAGTGGCTAACATTAACATGTGTGCCAGCCAGGTTAATGTTAGCCATTAAAGCACCAAAAGGTACTATAAAAGTACTTTTTTTTTTCAAAAACTTACTCAAGTAAACGTAACGGAGTAAATGTAACTCGTTACTACCCACCTCTGGACTTGACTGCGGTAGTTTGTAACCTAAGATCATCACACTGCCCCTCTGATTGTCTCCCCCCAACTACTCTTCCAAGGATTGTCAGGTTGGAGATTGGCCTATAATTAGCTAAGACAGCTGGTCTAGGGATGCTTTTTAAGTAAAGGTTTAACTACAGCCAGCTAGGGATGGGTACCGTTTAGATTTGAAAACCTGCTGAATCAGAATCAGTTGCTGATGATGGCTTTTTCTTTACATTAATCATGTATAATCTTAACTCAAAGTGAACATAGACTTGATTGAAGTAACTCAGATCAGCCAATTCAAAATGCTTATTCAATCAACTCTGAGTTTATGGCTAGACTCAGTTTGTTGGCCCTGCACCTTAAAACTATTCCCTGTTTGTCCCTCATGTTTTTTGGATATTGTTTTCACATCTTATGTCACAGCTAGCGGGGCGAGCCATGTTGAATTTAATAAAGGACCCAAGATGCCGACACTGCTGTGAAGTGAGTGAGCTTTATTGAAACGGTGAAGTGCAGCGGAGATGGCCTGTGCAGAAGCTAAGATAACCTCTACTGAAAAAACTAAAAAACTAACCTGAAACCTTAAACGGAGACACGGGGAGATAACACAGACGACCCGGCAACAAGCAGGAGAAAACAAAGGGCTCATATACACAAAAACACAATCAGGGAATGAGAAAAGGGAGGGAGACACAGCAGGATTAATTGGACATAACCAGACAAGGGGAAGCAAAAGTAGACACACTAACGTAGGACATGGCTCTGTCAAAATAAAACAGGAAGTGAACACAGAGACACAATACTAACACAGTACAGAGGAACACAGAAACCAAAACCTCAGAACTAGAAAATCTTAATCAGGATGAAATTGTAACAAAAGACAATAACAATCAAAACAAAACCACTGAGTCCACAGACTCGGGACATACATCGGCTCAAACTGTGCTCATAAATATTTTGTAAATCAGACTGTGTAGTTGTGAACTGAGTTTTGTAACATTGTGAAACAAAATATCTGAAAAGTTTATGTTTTATGTTCATTGATTTGTGTGTGTAAAATGTAAAAGTGTAATAAACATTAGAACTACTTTTGCTGACACAAAGTTTTGAAAGCACTGCAAGTTGTCCCTTTAAACCAGTCACTGATATAAAGAGAGCACCTTGTTCCAGGGCATCTGAGCATGGAGGGAAAGCTTTATGCAGGAGATGGTAAGAGCTGTTGGGACTAAAGAAACTGAGCAGAAAACTACAGACATCTGGAAACTGAGTTGTTAATTCTCAGTGGGATCACCAGGACTAGCAAAGCTTCACCATGACAGTCATCTGATTGACTGAACCCATCCAAACATCACTTCATGGACCTTTAGCTTGTGTCTGTGTGTGGACAGACATAACATGAGCTAATTATTCATTACTCCTCCACAGAGTGGAGCAGGAGAGAGCAGAGGTTTCCACTGGTCAGTCTGCACAGCAACATCAAACACACCTGGACTCTGTGGTTATGGTTTGTAGTACTACGTTTACATTTGTTCTTTTCAGTCACCTCTGTGCTGCACTTTGTGGACCAGAGGATTGTCAGTGTGTCCAACATAAATCAGAGTTTGGGCTCCATGATTTCAGTCAGATTGGGGTGACTGTAGCTCAGGAGGTGAGCAGGTCAGCTACTAGTCAGAAGCTTTGTGAATCAAACCCTGGCTGGCAAATGTACCGGTAACGATTAAACCCAAGCTGCCCTCTGATGCATCCATCAGAGTGTGAAAAAAAGTATTTAAGCACAGAACAATGTGCTTGGTTGAATGAGGCATGTTGTATAAAATGCTTTGTGTGCACAGAGTATCACAGAGAGCTATATAAGAACCAGTCCATTTACCACTGGGTAATTCATATAGTCTTCTTTTCCAGCGGCTGGAGGACAACATCACCATGTTTGTGAAGAACGAGCTGAAGAAGATCCAGAAGCTTCTGAGTCCAGATCACCCAGAAACTTTAAAGAGCCAGATGGAGGATGAGGAGATGTTTGGAGGTGAGGATGAAGATGAAAGAAAGAGCTGCAGAGAAGCATTTCTGAAGATCACACTCCACTTCTTGAGGAGACTTAAGCAGCATGAGATGGCTGACCATCTGCAGAGCAGTAAGAAAATTTCTCTAAAGACTGAATATTGATCTTTCCTAATAGCTCAAGAAATGGACCAATAGACATTCATCCTTTCAGGGTACTGAAAGGCTGTGATATTTATTGTGTAATATTTGTTTCTGAATTTCTTACCTTCAGAAATATTTGCTTCACTCTGTAAACGTGAACTTAAAGCCCAACTGAAGAAGAAGTTCCAGTGTGTGTTTGAGGGCATCGCTAAAGCAGGAAGCCCAACCCTTCTGAATCAGATCTACACAGAGCTCCACATCACAGAGGGAGGGACTGCAGAGGTCAATGATGAACATGAGGTCAGACAGATTGAAACAGCATCCAGGAAACCAGACAGAGCAGAAACAACCATCAGACAAGAAGACATCTTTAAAGGCTCACCTGGAAGAGACGAACCAATCAGAACAGTGCTGACAAAGGGAGTGGCTGGCATTGGGAAAACAGTCTTAACACAGAAATACAGCCTGGACTGGGCTGAAGACAAAGCCAACCAGGACATCCAGTTCATATTTCCATTCACTTTCAGAGAGCTGAATGTGCTGAAAGAGGAAAAGTTCAGCTTGGTGGAACTTGTTCATCACTTCTTTAATCAAACTAACCAATCAGGAATCTGCAGGCTTGAAGACTTCCAGGTTGTGTTCATACTTGATGGTCTGGATGAGTGTCGACTTAATTTGGACTTCAACAAAACTAAAATCCTGACTGAAACAAGAAAGTCCACCTCATTGGATGAGCTGCTGACAAACCTCATCAGAGGAAACCTGCTCCCTTCTGCTCGCCTTTGGATAACAACACGACCTGCAGCAGCCAATCAGATCCCTCCTCAGTGTGTCGACATGGTGACAGAGGTCAGAGGGTTCACTGACCCACAGAAGGAGGAGTACTTCAGGAAGAGATTCAGAGATGAGGAGCAGGCCAGCAGGATCATCTCCCACATCAAGAAAGCTCGAAGCCTCCACATCATGTGTCACATCCCAGTCTTCTGCTGGATCACTGCTACAGTTCTGGAGGATGTGCTGGAAACCAGAGAGGGAGGACAGCTGCCCAAGACCCTGACTGAGATGTACATCCACTTCCTGGTGGTTCAGGCCAAAGTCAAGAGGATCAAATATGATGGAGGAGCTGAGACAGATCCACACTGGAGTCCAGAGAGCAGGAAGATGATTGAGTCACTGGGAAAACTGGCTTTTGATCAGCTGCAGAAAGGAAACCTGATCTTCTATGAACCAGACCTGACAGAGTGTGGCATCGATATCAGAGCAGCCTCAGTGTACTCAGGAGTGTTCACACAGATCTTTAAAGAGGAGAAACAACTGTACCAGAACAAGGTGTTCTGCTTTGTTCATCTCAGTGTTCAGGAGTTTCTGGCTGCTCTTCATGTCCACCTGACCTTCATCAACTCTGGACTCAATCTGCTGGAAGAACAACAAACAACGTCCATGTGGCCTAAATTATTTGATAAACCAAAACTCCAATCTCTCCACCAGTGTGCTGTGGACAAGGCCTTACAGAGCCCCAATGGACACCTGGACTTGTTCCTTCGTTTTCTCTTGGGTCTGAAGACTAATCAAACTCGTTTGCAAGGCCTGATGACACAGACAGGAAGTAGCGCACAGACCAATCAAGAAGCAGTTCAGTACATCAAGAAGAAGCTCAGTGAGAATCTGTCTGCAGAGAAAAGCATCAATCTGTTCCACTGTCTGAATGAACTGAATGATCGTTCTCTACTGGAGGAGATCCAACAGTCCCTGAGATCAGGACGTCTCTCCACAGATAAACTGTCTCCTGCTCAGTGGTCAGCTCTGGTCTTCATCTTACTGTCATCAGAAAAAGATCTGGATGAGTTTAACCTGAAGAAATACTTTGCTTCAGAGGAGGCTCTTCTGAGGCTGCTGCCAGTGGTCAAAGTCTGTAAAAAAGCTCTGTAAGTTATAAAGTTTTTATTATTTATTTTGGTTGGTATGTTATGGAAAAACACACTGCCATCAACTTCTGTTTTGTTTTTGTCAAAATCCCTGTAATATAATCACTGTACCTTTATATACACGGGACTTGTATTAATGCTGCTGCCCTCTTGTGGCTAAAGTGTAATTATGTTATTGTTATTAGGGAGGATTTGAGAGAAACATGCCAAGTGAGTCAGCACCTTCGCTTTAGCTTAAAAATCCAAATTCTTATGTCATCAGTTATAGTTGCATGTATTCATTATCATAATTTAACCTTTATTATTGATGTCTTCAATTTATTTTGAGTAAACTAGCAATAATTTTATGGTTGTATTAAATAAATACATCACTAATGAATTATTTATTTCAGTAATTAATTAAAAATGTACATAATTAATTAAAAATATTGATAATGAATTATTTAATGATGTATTTATTTAATTCACGTTGCTACTCCTGGCCCTGCATCGCTGTTCATAAATACATTTTATTTGTCAACTTCACCCATCAAAGTCAGGGGCGGGTTAATGCTGATCAAGTCAAAACCATTGCTTTGGTCTGGTGGGCGTTCTTTTAGTGGGCTTTTCTCAGTACTAAGTAGGCCCACACACCAGGGTTTGGACATGTGTGGACCCAAACTGTACTTAAACTTGACCCTTTTTTGTGTGTCACCAAATACACTTTAATATCTTCTAGACAAGAATGTAGTGGCATCATCTTTGACCTCTTTTGGCTCCAAACAGAAGTGACAGACTTGAGCAGGGTTCATTTAAAGGCTGACAGAAGTGGAGTGGTGACGGGAGATGTTTGACAGGACAGTGTTTCAGCCTCCACAGGTTCATGTTGTGCTCCATCAGTCAGTGAAGATGAAGTCAGTGCTGATGAGGCTGTAGAGTGTGTGAGGGATGTGAATGAGGATGATGAAGATCTGATGATAGCAGATAAAAACAGGCTGCAGAGACTTTGAGCCATACAGGGCACACAGTGTGTGTACAGAACAGCTGAAATCATTCTGGAGGCCTCACTGGAATATGGAAGCATCACAGTACAGCTTCACTAAAGTCTCTGATATGAGATGAGAAATGAAGCAGCCAGAGCTTTTTTTCATGAGTGGAAACCACGGTGACTGTGAGCTGCTGCTACAGCCTCCAGATTAGCCAGCAGCTCATCCTGCTCAACATTTTCTCACCAACTTTAATGGAAGTGTGATGTTTTCAGCTGGAGTGATGGTCAGGGTGGCCTCCCTCTCCTCTTCTTCTCCTCTTCCTCTTTCATTTGTAAAGCCACTTCTGCTGCTTTCATTCATTTGGAAGTCCTGTAGCTGAGTTTGGGAGAGACTAACAGCCTCGGCAGCAGAGGGGAGAAAGGCTGTAACACCACCACTTTACTCTGTTCTACCTGTCACATCATTTTATCAGGAAACAAATATGTTTTTACTATGTTTGTCTTGAAGATGTAAGAAGATCACATGGTGCTTTTTATTATTGTGTTGGTTTGTTTCCTGTCTCTTGGATGGAGCCCAGCTGTGTGTGGCCCCTGGGCCTGTGGTCAGAGTGTGTGCTGGATAATCCGCCCAGGATGAGGCCAAACTGACACGGGATGAAATGTCTGTCACATAATTCAGCTTAGTGTAGTTTCATTTCTGCACAATTTAAAAACAACCAAAACTTTTTTCTGTCTTTCCTATGTTATACTGTAGACTTTCTTTGATACTGTGTCCAAAAGGAGCAGCTTTTACTTTGAAGGGGAGGCGTCTCTGTTTCCTCTTCAGGTTGGATGATGGAAGCAAATGAGTGTGTGATTTTCTTTCAGTGTTGCACTTTGTAGACGCTCCCTGAGCACTGGTCTCACAGCCAGCTGCACATAGAGACCAGTGTTGTTAGTCCAGGTCAGAAGATGACTTGTTGGAATGAAAATGAGCTTGTAGTTTGTCTGCTTTAATAATGTGACTGGAAAAAGGTGTTGGACTTCAAATATGTCCATTTCTTTCACACTTCACCTTTAAAAGTGAAGCCATGTGGTTCCTGGAAGGAAAAACACGACTTCTTCAAGTCTTTGTCCTGTTTTTATGAGAAATGTACGACTTTAATGTGAAACATTCAGAGTTTTTTCTCTTGTTGTGTTTGTTTGAAGCTGCTTCCTGTTGGCTTCAGCTGTTTGGAGTTTCCATTTTCTAAACTTCTACATTCTGAACCTTCTTCAGCTCTGAACAGATGATGAAACACTGAATGATTTCAAGCTCACACTTTGTCTAATAAACTTACATCTTTCATTCTTTATACAGATTGTGGGACTGTGGTTTGTCAGAGATCAGCTGTGATTATCTGGCAGCAGCACTGAAGTCCAACCCTCCCATCTGAGAGAGCTGGACCTGAGCTCCAACAACAAGCTGCAGGATTCAGGAGTGAAGCATCTGTGTGGTTTCCTGGAGAGTCCAGGATGTGGACTTGAAACTCTGAGGTCAGTCAGCATGTTTTAGTTGTGCTGAGATGAATATGATGTGAAAGTTGTGCTGACACTAAACTGCAGACATCAGGCTGATATTATACTGATCCACACTGAGGATCTTCATGGTAAAGTCTGTTTTCTTCTTCTCTGGTTTAGTCCATTGACTGCAGCAGAACAATGTTCACATTTCAAACAGTGAGACTCAACGTATGGCCCATGCCCACACGCGGCCTGCCCACCTTTCCTGATTCAGAGAGGGGACCCTGATTAACTGTGTAGTGTTCTTCCTCACAGTTCCAAGTATCAGACACAACAATGAATAATCCACAGCTGACTCTCTTTAGCAGGTCAAAGGTCACGGCACACAGCAGACAGTGGGAAATATTCTAATTCTGATCATTTATCAGCACATATCCATATGTATATAAAAACAAAGCTGACACTGTGAGACTTGATCAGAGGTGTGATCATCACAGCAGAGGCCTTTGTGTCAAAGTCACTGAGGATCAAACAGAAACACATGAAGCAGATTTTCCTCTTCTGGCTTTTTATAGCAGATAACCTTCAAAATATATTCTGCAGTCGATCAAAAACTGAAGCAAACCATGAATCAACATGTGAACATGAGCTGATGCTGCTGAAGTGAAGCAAAGTTACAGAGGTTTGATTACAGACACAGCTGAGAGTTTGTAATCTGTCATCATTTTAAAAGGTTTCAATTTCTTCAGTATTGAACAGCAGAAATGAGGCTTTGTTTTCGGAGGCCGACAGCGGTGAACACAACAGCAGACTGGTGCGTAATAAGCAGTGAATAATGCAGAAAACAGATTTTTGAAGGTAAACTGTTCTTGAAGTACACTGAGAGAGAGAGAGCTGTGCAGGAAGTAAAGGTCAAAGTCAGAGAGAATTCATGACGATGTTCATCAAACGTAAAGCGTAGTTTGGATCTTCTTTTGCTGCTGGTTCACTCAGTTTTGGTTGGAGACAGATGAAACCTGCAGCTTCAGGATCTGTGAGCTGTCCACTTTCAGCCCCGACGGCGTGTCCGTGTACGTGCCGTCGAGTGAACGATCTGTTAACTCAAAATACACGACGACGTAGTCTCATTCCAAATGCTTTATTCGATACGCCATTTTCTCCACAAGAAACAACAACACTTCGCGGGCTAACGGTACTCTCGCAATATAACAGAAAATAACAAGTTAACAATCTCCCTCTTTCTTTTAAAAATAAAATAAATGTATAAACACACCCCTGTAAACATTTGTGTATGTATGTGTATATATTCATATAAACAAAAAAAACATTTCAACGTGCTTTGCTTTACTTAAAGCAAACTATCATTGCACACAATAAACAATAGTGCATTTTAATGCAAAGACAACTTTGTAAACAAAGGATTACAGTATCCAGAGTCCTTCATCTAGTGCCTTTAGAAGGGTTAAAGGTGAAACTCCCTTTTTTGTCAGACAATCAGCAAGTTGAGATTTTGAATCTGACCAACAAACCTGTCTGATTTTCTTGGCTTGTATGAGCTCTTTAATGCTGCTCATTTCTAGCCTCAGTCTCTTCTCTGTAACCTGCTTGGTAGACTTGAGTGCATCAAACAAGGAATGATTGTGAGTCACACAGATCAAAGGAAGAGCGTTCAGACCAGTGTTACCAGTTGTAAGCTCAGAAAAAAGTGTTGCCAGGAAAACAGCACTGTCTATTCCATCTGACATGGCAAGGGTTTCTCCTGCCAGTGTACTTCTGACCACACGCCTGATTTTTTTTTAGACTGCCAAAAGAGAGGACAAAACTTTCCTCCTTTACCCATAAGGACGATTAATGCCCCTCCTTGAGTACCGCCATCAGGAAGGTTGCCAAATGAAGCATCACTGAAAATAACCAATGCCAAATCCTCACTGTTACCCAAATGCTGAAACTTTAGAGTCACTTTCTCTGCCTTAAGTTTACGGATAACTTTGTTGACTTCATGAATAGACTGTACAGTTGCATGTTTGATATTGGATCCAAGGCTACATGTGTCAAACATAACATCAGGCCTCGTTTGTTTGGCAACCCACAAAATCTGTCCTATTTTTGACCTGAGTTGCTCACGTTCCGTTTCACTTAAGGAAGCATCCCTCTGTACAGCCCGTGCTGCTTGTAACTGAACCGGTTGTAGGTTGTCAATGTAAAGTTGTTGATGCACCTCTATTGCATCGTTAACTGTACAAATGTCCATGCCAACATAAGAAAAGCTGTCATGTTCTTCACGGCCCACAAGGAAAGTAGATTTCAGTACAGGAATGATATGAGTTGCAAAGTGACTTGAACCAGCCCAAAGGAAATCATCAACGTGACATGCAAGCACTCCTGTAATCTCAGATTGGTCATTCTGCCAATAGAACACTGCAGGATCAACCTGGGATATTTTACCACCAGTTTTGAGCATAATGTCTTTGACCTTATTGTACCAATAAAGTCCATAAACACTCTTTTTCAGTTTCCATAGAACATTGTTCTTGCCAGCTTCAGGTGGGGGACGAAGATAAATGTCTCTTGACAGTTCCATTCCCTGCAAGAAGGCAGATTTAATGTCCATTGAATTTACTCTCCACTTGTTTTTTTTTTTTGTTTGTTTTTTTTTTCCCTCTTTATTTATAGAGTTTTGCACATGTAATTTAACATATCAGGCCCAATACAGCAAGTACCAACCGATACAAAGACATATATCAAGACAGATTAGGCCATTAAAATTCTGGTGACAACAATAAAACAGATAAAATAAAATAAAAAAAAAAAATAAAAAAATAAAAAAAAAAAATAAAAAAAAAAGGGAAAAAGGAAGGAAAACAAAAAACAACAACCCCACACAGAAAACAACAGCAAACCCCCCAAAAAAAAAAAAAAAAAAAAAAAAATCAATCAATTCCCCAAAACCAGAACAAAGTTTAGTCTGTTGTAAGTGTTTTCAATGAGTTAAAGTAAATGATAAAAGGTTGCCACACCTGTGAGAACTTATTAACATTTCCTCTGAGTCTGAATTTTATTTTCTCCAATTTTAAAAAGAACATAACATTTTCAAGCCAACGTGATCGGGCTGGAGGGTGAGGAGCTTTCCAAGACAGCAAAATTCAACGTCGTGCCAGCAGTGAAGTGAAAGCGATAATATCCAGTTGCTTACGACTAAGGTTTAGGGTAGCATCTTCAGAAACACCAAAAATGGCAACTAGTGGGCATGGTTTGAGAGTAACGCTCAAAACATGAGAGAGCACCTCAAAGTAAAAAGTCCAGTATAATTGAAGTGACGGGCAGGCAAAAAAACATACGAGTTAAATCACAGGGGAGGTGTTGTATCTGTTGCACAGGTCAGGAATACCGGGGTATATATTTTAGATAGTCTAGATCTTGAGAAGTGTAATCTGTATACCGTCTTAAACTGAATAAGGGAGAGTCTTTCACATGAGGCCGAGGAATGAATTTTGTCAATTACTTTGTCCCAGTAACCTTCAACAAACTGAAAACCCAGTTCCTGTTCCCAACTCAAGCAATTTTATTGGTTGAGTAATTGCCCGATGCCATAATTAAATATATATTTGTGATATTAGAGCCTTACTGTGAGGCTTCAACTGGAATAAGTCTTCCCACCAAGGCTTGAGAGGCTGACTTGGAAACTCTGGCAAGATAGAAGATGCACAGTGTCTTATTTGAAAGTAGCGGAACAAATGATACGAGGGCAAATCATACAAAGAACAAAGGTCACTAAAGCTGAGAAAAATGTTATCTTTAAAAAAGTCATAAAAACATTTGATACCTTTTCTTGCCCAAATACAGAAGGAAGAGTCCACCAGGGACGGGGGGAAGAGGTGGTTGTTGCAGATTGGGGTCAGAGCAGAAGCAGAGACTGAATTGAAGTGACGCCGGAATTGATACCATATTTTTAGAGAGCCAATTAGAACAGGGTTGTCTGTGAATTGTAACAGGGAAACAGGAAGGGATGAAAATAATAGTGCTGAGAGTGAGGAAGAGAAACATGATTGAGCCTCAAGGCAACACCAAGTAGCTTGAGGATCATTCAGCCAATAGGTATACTTCTGAATGTTGGCTGCCCAATAATAAAACATCAAGTTGGGCAGAGCAAGACCCCCACTGAGCTTACCCTGTTGTAGTGAGGTCATACTAATTCTGGGGGTCTTATTAGCCCATATAAATGATGAAATCATTCGATTCACAGATTTGAAAAAGGATTTAGGTAGAAACAATGGGATACTCTGAAAAAGAGAGGAATTTGGGTAGAATGTTCATTTTTATAATATTAATCCTGCCAAGAAGTGATACAGGAAGATTTGCCCACCTTTGAAAAGCCAACCTTACATAGGTTAGCAAAGGGTTGAAATTTGCTTTTCGCAAAGCTTTAAATGAAGTAGTAATATGCACTCCTAGATATCTAAAGCCTGAAGAAGCTAGGTGGAAATTCAAATCTGTTTGTCTAAGCTCTTGTGCAGCTGGGTTTATAGGAAAACATTCACTTTTTTGTATATTAATCTTGTACCCAGAGAAAGAGCCAAAATTCAGAAGTATTTTCATTATAGAGGATAAATGAATTGTTGGATTTGTAACATATAGCAATAAGTCATCTGCATATAGAGCAACCCTATATTCCGTACCACCACGAATAACCCCTTGAAACAGAGGCGAGGTTCTGAGAGCCACAGAGAGAGGCTCTATTGCTAAAGTGAAAAGTAAAGGTGAGAGTGGACAACCTTGACGTGTACCACGTGATAGAGTAAAATACTCTTATTAGTACAAACAGATGCCAATGGCGTAGTATATAAAAGATGAATCCAAGATATAAAACTGTCACCAAAACCAAATTTCTTCAAGACTGCAAAAGATACCCCATTCCACTCGATCGAATGCTTTTTCGGCATCCAATGAGATCACCACCTCAGGGACGGTGCTATGATTTTGGAATAAATTATATTAAGAAGGGACCAGTATATTAAAAAGGAATGTCTTCCTTTAATAAAGCCTGTCTGTTCGTCTGATATAATAGAAGGAGAACTCTTTCCAAACGGGTTGCTAGCAGTTTGGATAAGATTTTAAAGTCTACATTAAGAAGGCTTATTGGTCGATAGGAGCCACAACAAGTAGGATCCTTTCCTTCTTTATGCAGTAATGAGATAGAAGCCTATCTTAGTGTCTGAGGGAGAGAGCCGCGTTTCAGTGACTCCTCAAAAACCGACAGCAGCAAAGGGGCCAGTTTTAAGTGGAATTTTTTATAAAATTCAGCAGGAACCCATCGGGACCAGGGACTTTCCAGACTGTAAGGATGTGATTGATGATATAACCTCATCCGCAGTGAGCGGTGCATCAATTTCTGCTGCTGTTGAGGTTGTAATTGTAGGGGTATCCAATTTGTTAAGAAACTGGTTCATATCTATAGAATTAGAGGGGAACTCTGATGTATACAGAGAACTATAAAATGACTTAAAAATTGAGTTGATTTCCGTTGGATCAGAAGTCAAAGTTCCCGATTCATTTTTAATTTGCAAAATTTGGCGAGATGCCGATTGGTGACGTAGCTGGTGGGCTAGCAGATGAGAGGCTTTATTGCCATGTTCATAATAGTTGCCACGGGACCGTAATAACAATTGCTCTGCATCATGGGTCGACAGGAGACTGAACTCAGATTGTAGGTTAAGACGCTTCTTATATATTTCAGGTGAGGGAGTTTGAGCGTGTTGCCGGTCTAGAGCTTGAATTTTGGCAGAAAGTTCATTTTGCTTAGCTTTCTTTGATTTAGATAGGTGAGATGAATAGGAAATAATTTGGCCCCTGAGGTATGCTTTAAGTGTTTCCCAAAGTAGAGACTTAGAGATGTCCTCAGACTCATTCGTAGTTAAGAAATTATCAATTGCAGATGAGATATAGTCAAAGAAAGCTGAATCAGACAAGAGTAGAGAGTTCAACCTCCATGGATGCTGAGGTCTATAGCCTGGAGACAAAGCCATATCCAGGACCAAAGGGGCATGATCAGATATAACAATCGGAAAATATTCAGAGTTGCAAACTTTAGAAGCCATGGAGCCATTTATAAAAAAAGTAGTCGATGCGAGAATATGTGTGATGGACATTTGAAAAAAGGAATATTCTCTGGCTTGGGGATTAAAAACCTCCAAGGATCAATGTATCCATTTTGGGTCATAAAATGTGAGAAAGCCTTGGACATAGCAGATGGTGCTTTAGAGCCAGTGGCAGATTTGTCTAAAGCTGGGTCAATAACGCAGTTTAAGTCACCTCCGAAGATCAGGAGGTGCGTATTTAAGTCAGGAATCATCCTCAAAAGATTATTAGCAAAGTTTGGGGCATAGACGTTCACTAAAACAACTGGGTTATTCATGAGGGTCCCTACAACAATTAGATATCGTCCATTTTTGTCAGCAATCAATTTAGTGAAAGAAAAATGTATTTTATTCCTAATTAAGATTGCCACTCCTCTGGCTCTAGTATCAAAGTTTGAGTGAAACATATGACCTATCCATGGAGGTTTAAGTCTTCTATGATCTTTGACTCGCAAATGAGTCTCCTGGAGAAAGGCTACATCTGCATTGAGATGTTTTAAGTGACTGAGAACCCGAGATCTCTTTACCGGACCGTTCAAGCCTTTAACATTCCAAGACAAAAATCTAATAGTACTATTGTTAGTGCTATAACTAGCCATATATATGTTTTACTGAAATCTGGTGACAATGACAAGATGACTGTACATGGGAGGGGACAAGAGAGAACAAAACAAACAAAAAAAAAGAAAGGAAAAAAAAAACAAACACAAAAAAAACAAAAAACAAACCCACATACAACCAAAGCAAACAAACACAGGAACAATAACATTCCCCCATTCCCCCACCCCACCCACTAGGTCCCATTTCTGAACTAAGGTGACCGCAGTGTATTCCCAACAACTTCAACCTCCTAGCCCAAACTCCTGCTACATAGAAACTCCATACAACCTTAACTTTGAAGTACTAAGTGTATATCCCAATATGAAGCAAACCTTCTAGGGATCAGTGAACATTAATTCAAAATATTACAAAAGAAACATAAGAACCAGGTGTTAAAACGGTGACAACTAGTATACCATGAAATAACAGAAATATACAGTGCTTGCCTGCCTTCTCTGTAATCGTCCGATTGCCTGTAAGTCAACAAGGATTCAAGTCACTTTACTCATAGCTGTCAGTCACTGTGGCCTTTAAGCTTCAGCCTCGTTCCTCAAGCCCTGCACGAACCTATCGGCTTCTGAAGCAGACGTAAACCACTTCTTCTCCCCTGTGGGCAGAACAATGCGCAGTTTAGCCGGGAAGAGGAGCGCAGGCTTAAATCCCCGCTTATAAAGTTCAGACATTGCGTCTTTAAACTCAGCTCGGTTCTTCACCACCTCCGGGCTGTAATCTTCATATAGCCGGATCCTATGGCCGTTGTAGCTGAGCTCGCTTTTCTTACGAGCTTCACGGATTACCAGGTCTTTAATTTGGTACCGATGAAATCGCAGAATAACCGGCCGTGGTTTCGTCGATTTCGGAACTGGACTCCGGTGCGCCCTGTCCAGCTCGGGCGGTGAGGGAAGCACCTGCGCTCCGAAAACATCGACGAGGAGCTGAGAAAAGAAAGCTGTTGTGCGTGGGCCTTCAATGTCCTCAGGTAATCCCACAAGTCGTATATTCTGCCTTCTGCTGCGACCTTCCAAGTCTGCCACCTTGGATTTTAGCCAGTCGTTGTCTTTGCGAAGCGTAGAGCATTCGGACTCCAATTGGTCCACACGTTGGTCAAATTCAGTGTATGTCGATTCCAAAGAATTAATGCGTTGACCGTGGTCCTGCACTGCAGACTGCACATTATCTAACTTAGAGGACAAGTCCTCAAAGGATGACTTAAAGTGCGCTAGCAATGCAGCTCTATGCTCCTCGAGCATTAAGCAAATCTCGGCTGCAGTAACAGGTGCCGCAGGTGTCGAGGTTTCTCAGCCTCGGTCTTGTTTCCCCTTTGACTTCGACATTCTTTAGGTCTTCGGTAGTCGACAAAGGCAAAAGACATCCAAAACTGGGAATCAAAATCTCAAAGAAGTAGGTTCGTTAGGTAAATGCTGAACCGTGTAGCGGAGCGGACCTAAAACACGTCTACCCAGTAAACGCCGTTACCGGAAGCTCTTACTCTCCACTTGTTTTGACATATCACAGCTAGCACCAGTCTGAGGGACTCAGACGCACATGTTGGAGAGTCTTTCTGTAGTTCTTTAGTATTTACCTCTTCAAACCCGCGTGCCACAAGTCGAGCCTTTGGGACGACACGATTAGTAGTTTCTTTGAGTGTACAGACCCATCTAGTAGACACACATTTTTGACCCAGGTCTTTCACTTCATCAAACACACCATTACTTTGCCAGTTCTCAATCTCCTGCTGCTTGGCAGAATCAAAGGAAATATCTTTTGTTATGAGTAAATCTGCATCTCTGTTTTCAGCTTCAGTGCAAAGACCATTAACGAGTGACATGTCTACAGCTTTCTTTTCACCTTCACTACCATCATGCTCAAGATATTGCACATTGTACCAGTTTTTGTATTGCCCTTTTGCTTTTCCCGCTCTGCCTAGCACTCTGGCTGTGTGTTGAACACCGTTGTCTCTGTTGGTAAAAGTGATCAGCTGTCCTGCCCTTAACTTTACATTTGCAGAGGAGACAGGATCAGTGGGTGTAGAGGGCTCATTTACAGTTTGTGTGACAGACATGTTTTCTGTAGTGTTAGTTTCCCTGTCAATAGTGATGTCTTCTTCCTCACTAATACGCTGTTCATCATCGGGTGTGTCAGTGTCATCATTTTCAACTGTGTCTTTGTTGTCAGTGTCATCATCTGTAGTACTGTGTGGTATTTGTTTATCTCCACTCTGTGCATCCACTTTACTCAACCTTGACTGGTGCACTCTTACAAATACAACAGTTCCATCCTGCCCAATAACTACACCTGGACCCTTCCACTCTGTACAGTCGACTCGTTTGTAGTATACTTTATCTCCTGCCTCATATTTGTCATCTGTAGGCCTAAGTTGCTTGCATAGTGCTCTCCTGATCCTTTCTGAACACTCTGCCTCAGTAAATGCTTTCCTGGAAGCATGTAATGCTGATATATGTTCAGCTACTCTTGCACTTACAGTTGTGCCCTCTAAGGCAGGTGGCTTATCCATCAACACAGAAGGAAGGTTGGGGTTTTGGCCAAACACAAGTTGATGTGGACTATAACCATGTACATTAAGCATACTGTTTTTGGCCATAAGGGCCCAGTCTAACGCAGTGTGCCAGTCACATCCTCGTTCCTTTTTTACCTTTAGGAGGATTTCTGTAAGTGTCATGTTATGTCTCTCCAGTAGTCCGTTGCTCCAGGGACTATAACCCGCCATTGTCTTTACCTCAGTGTTGAAGTTTTCAGCCATGTCCCGAATCTCTGTGTTGTTGAACTCTCCGCCGTTGTCTGTGTAGAGCCGTTTGGGGGCACCGTGAATGCTTATCCAGGTGTGAATGAAGGAGTTGACGATCTCTGCTGCTTTCTTTGTCTTTACGATGCTGCCGGCGCTGAAGCGTGTGAAGTGGTCGATGATGTGAAGGCACCACACATTGGGCTCCAGCTCATGTAGATCCATCGCTACTGTCTCATTATACTCAGAAGCCAGGGGTAGACCAACAGCAGGTCTCGGCTTGGTTTTGCAATATCTCTGACAAATGTCACAGTCACGAACTATCTCTTGTAGAATAACTGCACATTGTTGGTCTGTATTGCCAGAGCTTTGGATGAGCCTCAATAACCTCTCTGCAGATGCATGACCAAACTGCTTATGAAGCTTCACAAGGACTTTCTGTTTCTCTTTTGTAGACATTTCAGCAGTTACCATGAGAACTTCATTTTCATTGCAGCTTTCTGTAGTATTTTCATCTCTAATGTCCACACAATAGTGTCCCGAACTAGTGAGCTCTAGGGGAACAGGCTGCTTGAACATGACAACACTGTCATTCTCCATGTCTAGAACAGTCCCTGCTTTCTTTAGAGACGTTTTGCTCAGCAGTAGTGGAATGTCAACAGGAACTACTTCACTTTCAATGTCACATTTCGTTTGTCCAATTTTGGCTGGAAGTTTCACTTTTCTGCTGGAATACACTACAGTACCATCCCCAAAGCGAAATGGTCTGGAGCTGGGGGTTTCTGATTGCAACAACTTGTTTACTTGGCCTTGGCTGAGGTCACGCATGTAACTATCTAGCCACTTCTGACCACAAACTGTGCGTGTACATGCAGTATCAATTATGGCTGACCCCAGTGCTTCAGTCAGGAAGATTTCAGAGTCTGTCATTGAGGCTTTAGTGTACAAAGTAATGTTACACTCCTCCACTTTCCCATCTTCAGTTAGCTTTACTTGGTCACCATTACGATGAGGACAGTCTTTCGCCCAGTGGTAAGTGCTCTGACAAATAGCACATCTTGTTCGCTTGCCAAACTTGTCAAGTGGGTTGGTACCTTGTAGTGGTTGTCGCTGTCCACCCATGACGAAGTACCGTTGTTTCATTTGTATTTGGGACCTTTTGTTCCGTAAGGAAAACTGCATCTTGGTTCAGTTGAATTCGCTGAAAACTCCGCTACTTTCCTCCGAAAATCCGCTTCAGTGCAGACTTCATAGACGCAAACGTTAAGTCCGTGCACGCTGTCAGTGCAAGCTGTCGACTTTTCTCATCAAGACAAGCTGTATCTAGAAGCTTAAATGCTAGCACAGCGTCAGGCAGCGTCATGTTGTACTTTTTCATCCGGTTATAACGCTGTTCAAAGTCTATAATGTAGTCTGCCATGGACACGCTGTGCTTCTTTGCAATGGAGTCAAAACACGAGTAGGCTTCATAAGCGCGGTCTTTCTCTTCTCTCTGAAATACCGCGTCAAGTTTTGCAAGTAGTATTTCCATACCGTCATCTTTGTTTAAATCTTCCGCGGGTATCTCCATGGCCGTTTCTCTGGCTCTTCCCTCGAACCCCAGTGCCACCGCGAGTGCCTGTTTCTTTTTATCCAGCTCCGTAACTCGTCTCCAGATATTGACTTCATTCTTCCAGCACTCGTATGGCCTGGCTTCATCAAGCTTTGGTGGTACTTTGTAATTGGAAACCATCCTCTGCTACCAATGTTAACTCAAAATACACGACGACATAGTCTCATTCCAAATGCTTTATTCAATACACCATTTTCTCCAGAACAAACAACAACACTTCGCGGGCTAACGGTACTCTCGCGATATAACAGAAAATAACAAGTTAACACGATCCACGCTCTGTGTTTCCATCTTTGTGTGTTTAGCTGCTCTCATTTACTGTTTTATCTGTTTGGTTGTTGTTGAAATACTTTTGGGAGCTTTAACCTGAGATTCTGGCAAAATACATTTATATTAAAAATCCATTCAGGATTGAATGAATCAACATCGCTTTATTCAAATTCAAACCATTTAAATAGGAAAATCCATTTTTTTACAGCCGCCTCTAATGTTGGGTAATGTCAGCTGGTCCATGTGCAGCTGGCTGTGAGGCTCAGGGAGCGTCTACAAAGTGCAACACTGAAAGAACATCATCCATAAATATTGAGGAATAACTGGACTCTCATACAGCGAGACTCAAATGCCTTTAAACATCAGCTTATCCTGCTGATCCAAGTCCAACACTGAGTTTGTAAAAACATGTTTGTCAATCATTTTGTTTGGTTTCGGAGGAAAATGATTGAATAACTTTCTGCTAATACACAACATTTCATCCTATTTCCTCATAACCCTCTTTTGTCTGACCATTTGATCCCATTTGAATTTGCAATAAAGGATCCACAGAGTTTGGTGACAATAATGACAGTAGATGTTTGTGTGAAAGTGCTGGAAGCAAATGAGTGTGTGATGTTCTTTCAGTGTTGCACTTTGTAGACGCTCCCTGAGCACTGGTCTCACAGCCAGCTGCACATAGAGACCAGTGTTGTTAGTCCAGGTCAGAAGATGACTTGTTGGAATGAAAATGAGCTTGTAGTTTGTCTGCTTTAATAATGTGACTGGAAAAAGGTGTTGGACTTCAAATATGTCCATTTCTTTCACACTTCACCTTTAAAAGTGAAGCCATGTGGTTCCTGGAAGGAAAAACACGACTTTTTCAAGTCTTTGTCCTGTTTTTATGAGAAATGTACGACTTTAATGTGAAACATTCAGAGTTTTTTCTCTTGTTGTGTTTGTTTGAAGCTGCTTCCTGTTGGCTTCAGCTGTTTGGAGTTTCCATTTTCTAAACTTCTACATTCTGAACCTTCTTCAGCTCTGAACAGATGAAACACTGAATGATTTCAAGCTCACACTTTGTCTAATAAACTTACATCTTTCATTCTTTATACAGATTGAGTTTCTGTGGTTTGTCAGAGATCAGCTGTGATTATCTGGCAGCAGCACTGAAGTCCAACCCCTCCCATCTGAGAGAGCTGGACCTGAGTAACAACAACAACCTGCAGGATTCAGCAGTGAAGCATCTGTGTGGTTTCCTGGAGAGTCCAGGATGTGGACTTGAAACTCTGAGGTCAGTCAGCATGTTTTAGTTGTGCTGAGATGAATATGATGTGAAAGTTGTGCTGACACTAAACTGCAGACATCAGGCTGATATTATACTGATCCACACTGAGGATCTTCATGGTAAAGTCTGTTTTCTTCTTCTCTGGTTTAGTCCATTGACTGCAGCAGAACAATGTTCACATTTCAAACAGTGAGACTCAACGTATGGCCCGCGGCCCACACGCGGCCTGCCCACCTTTCCTGATTCAGAGAGAGGGGACCTGATTAACTGTGTAGTGTTCTTCCTCACAGTTCTAAGTATCAGACACAACAATGAATAATCCACAGCTGACTCTCTTTAGCAGGTCAAAGGTCACGGCACACAGCAGACAGTGGGAAATATTCTAATTCTGATCATTTATCAGCACATATCCATATGTATAAAAACAAAGCTGACACTGTGAGACTTGATCAGAGGTGTGATCATCACAGCAGAGGCCTTTGTGTCAAAGTCACTGAGGATCAAACAGAAACACATGAAGCAGATTTTCCTCTTCTGGCTTTTTATAGCAGATAACCTTCAAAATATTCTGCAGTCGATCAAAAACTGAAGCAAACCATGAATCAACATGTGAACATGAGCTGATGCTGCTGAAGTGAAGCAAAGTTACAGAGGTTTGATTACAGACACAGCTGAGAGTTTGTAATCTGTCATCATTTTAAAAGGTTTCAATTTCTTCAGTATTGAACAGCAGAAATGAGGCTTTGTTTTCGGAGGCCGACAGCAGTGAACACAACAGCAGACTGGTGCGTAATAAGCAGTGAATAATGCAGAAAACAGATTTTTGAAGGTAAACTGTTCTTGAAGTACACTGAGAGAGAGAGAGCTGTGCAGGAAGTAAAGGTCAAAGTCAGAGAGAATTCATGACGATGTTCATCAAACGTAAAAGCGTAGTTTGGATCTTTCTTTGCTGCTGGTTCACTCAGTTTTGGTTGGAGACAGATGAAACCTGCAGCTTCAGGATCTGTGAGCTGTCCACTTTCAGCCCCGACGGCGTGTCCGTATGCGTGCCGTCGAGTGAACGATCCACGCTCTGTGTTTCTATCTTTGTGTGTTTAGCTGCTCTCATTTACTGTTTTATCTGTTTGGTTGTTGTTGAAATACTTTTGGGAGCTTTAACCTGAGATTCTGGCAAAATACATTTATATTAAAAATCCATTCAGGATTGAATGAATCAACATCGCTTTATTCAAATTAAAACCATTTAAATAGGAAAATCCATTTTTACAGCCGCCTCTAATGCTGGGTAATGTCAGCTGGTCCATGTGCAGCTGGCTGTGAGGCTCAGGGAGCGTCTACAAAGTGCAACACTGAAAGAACATCATCCATAAATATTGAGGAATAACTGGACTCTCATACAGCGAGACTCAAATGCCTTTAAACATCAGCTTATCCTGCTGATCCAAGTCCAACACTGAGTTTGTAAAACATGTTTGTCAATCATTTTGTTTGGTTTCGGAGGAAAATGATTGAATAACTTTCTGCTAATACACAACATTTCATCCTATTTCCTCATAACCCTCTTTTGTCTGACCATTTGATCCCATTTGAATTTGCAATAAAGGATCCACAGAGTTTGGTGACAATAATGACAGTAGATGTTTGTGTGAAAGTGCTGGAAGCAAATGAGTGTGTGATGTTCTTTCAGTGTTGCACTTTGTAGACGCTCCCTGAGCACTGGTCTCACAGCCAGCTGCACATAGAGACCAGTGTTGTTAGTCCAGGTCAGAAGATGACTTGTTGGAATGAAAATGAGCTTGTAGTTTGTCTGCTTTAATAATGTGACTGGAAAAAGGTGTTGGACTTCAAATATGTCCATTTCTTTCACACTTCACCTTTAAAAGTGAAGCCATGTGGTTCCTGGAAGGAAAAACACGACTTTTTCAAGTCTTTGTCCTGTTTTTATGAGAAATGTACGACTTTAATGTGAAACATTCAGAGTTTTTTCTCTTGTTGTGTTTGTTTGAAGCTGCTTCCTGTTGGCTTCAGCTGTTTGGAGTTTCCATTTTCTAAACTTCTACATTCTGAACCTTCTTCAGCTCTGAACAGATGATGAAACACTGAATGATTTCAAGCTCACACTTTGTCTAATAAACTTACGTCTTTCATTCTTTATACAGATTGTGGGACTGTGGTTTGTCAGAGATCAGCTGTGATTATCTGGCAGCAGCACTGAAGTCCAACCCCTCCCATCTGAGACAGCTGGACCTGAGGAGGAACAACCTGAAGCATCCAGATGTGAAGCAGCTGTCTGATCTTAAGCAGAGTCCAGACTACAGACTGGAGACTCTGAGGTCAGTAGAGTGATGGAGTGAGTGGGTGGTGCTGTCAGCAGTATTGTACTAAACACAGTCAGCATGAAACAAAGATCCAGTGTTTCCTGTAAAGCTGCAGCTTCTCAGTGAAGCTGTGAGAGGAGAATGGTGACAGGCTTCAGGATTGGACACAAACACTTCCTGTTTCTGACCTTTATGGTCACCATAGTAACGGCTAACGCACTCTGATCAAACACTGTCAACAGCCAATCAGCTCTCTGAACAGAGCAGCACGCAGACCAATGACTGCATTCATTTCCAAGTTTAAAGCAGTGAAGAACACAGTCTGTAGGTGAGGAAGAATTTAGTGAGAGCAGATGTTTGGATGGAATTCCTCCAGTTAACAGCTGGAACCGTCCATCTGGATTGTTGGGCTTGTTGTTGGGGTTCCTACAGAGCTCAGAGTGGACACACCAAGGTTCTTCTAATGAATGAAAGTCCAAACTCAAACTAGGAGTGAAAAACATTTTCATCAACTTCAATAAAAATCCAAAGATTAGAAAAAGTGAAGCAACAATGAGTCCTAGTACAGTCCCAGCACTGAAGTCCCTGCTGCTCTTTATACTGGATGTGCTGCATCACTGACTGACAGCTGATGAAGAGTCTCTGGAAACACTCGTTTATCTCCTCTGCTCTTCCTTCTTCTCTCTGCAGGTGGAGGCGAAGATGGTAAACAGGACGGTGTGTGTGCTGAGAGAGGAGGAGCTGTGTCCTGATGATCCAGAGAGGTTGAAGCAGCAGCAGCTTGTGTGTAGAGACGCTCTGACTGGGCCATGTTACTGGGAGGTGGAGAGGAGAGCTTCATCCAGCAGTGACTGACAGAGGAATGAAGTGCAGATGACTGTCAGTGCTGCAGAGTGAACTGCTCTGAGAACAGCTCCACTGTCAGACACAATGTAGAGTCCAGCATCATCCCTGTGTGTCCCTCTGGATCTGACAGAGGATCTCAGTGTATCTGGACGGCTCTGCTGCTGCTCTGTCCTTCTACAGTCTCTGCACAGTCTCTGTCTGACTCTGGCTTCAGACCCTCCTGGATCAAACTCACCTGGAAAGACTTTCAAACATCACTCAATAGATTTGAATACAGAATATATTTGATATACACTGTAGATGTACTGTAGAGTTGCAGTTTGTCACTTGTAAATACAGTCTGTGAGCAGCTATGAGCTGAAAGATCTTTCTAGAAACACGAAATGTTTTCACTCTTCTGTTGCTTTTCATATATTTCCACAACATTAATACTGATCCCACCTGTCTCACCTGTTTCATGCTTTTATACATAATAACAGGACACGTGTGATCTGAGCGCTGCTGTGGTTGCTGTGCTGCACGTCTTCATTTAGATAAGAGACATCTAGTGGTTCAGAGGGAGAACTGCAGGAGGTGGAGCTGTGTTTTAGCATGGAAAACTTTTTATCTTTTAGGCGCAGATACAAATATGACAAGTATCAGTGTAAGATACAAAAGGTCACATCAGTCAGCAGAGGGAACAGTGATCACACAGCAATGTAAGAATAGAAACATAACAGTGAATCTGGACATGTGTACAGATGGAAGCAAACAAACAGGATGTAACACTACATTAAAGCCACAAATGGGAAGAAAACAAAGCCAAAGGAAAATATATTTGATCTCAGGAATCCAAATCAGATGCTTTAGAGCAGGGGTCGGCAACCCTGGAGGAGCAGAGACCCGAGGCGGCCGCCGGTCCGAGTGTCAGGTGAACTGAACTTCAGGTGAGAAGTTATGACCTGCAGTCTATCTGGGTCAGATATAAACCAAGTTTAGGTGGAGTTTATTTTCATTATGCTGACTTTTTACAGTCAGTTACAATAACTCGTACTGTGCACTAGCTAGCATGACGGAGTTTCTATACAGCTGGGTGGGTGCTATGATGTTACTGATAGTGAACTTTATTTTATTCATAAGGTTAGTTAGTAGAGTTGCCAACCGTCCTGTAAAAGACGGAATCGTCTCGTATTCAGAGAAAATATTACGCGTTTCGCATTGAGCTGAAAGGGAACACAGTTTGTCCTGGACTTCAGCTAGAATGAAAAAAAGACACAAAGCTGGATTTATTCTGTGTCTTCTGCCTCTTCTCCTCTCCTTCTCTCCCGCTCTCTCTGCTGTTGCGACTTCAGAATCATCAGAATCAGAATACTTTATTAATCCCGAAGGAAATCAGGGTTACAGCAGGCAGCACACTAATGGCGCACAAGACTTACAAAGGAACCTTCTGACCAAACTTACACAAACATCACATTGGGAAGACATGTCAGAGAGGTAGGCTGATGGGAAAAAACAACGAAAATACATAACATGAGGTGAGAGGAGGAGAAAAAACTCCACTCAGACTGAGCTCCTAGTGGGAGAACAGTTTGAGAACAGAAAAAAACACCTCAGCACAAAAAGCACATGACTATCAACACACCATAGAAACACAAGACAAGCAACAGGGGCGGGTAAAGGGTGAGAGAGAGCCGGTGTAGACAGTGCATCCGGTCCTGCAGCATGTCTGCGCTGGTCCAGTCGACCGCCATCTTCCCCAGGAGGGGACAAGCATCGAAGGCCAACGAAACGTCACAAATGTCTCACATCTCAAAACTAACTCTCTCTCTCTCTCACTATCTCTCTCACTCTCTCTCTCTCTCTCTCACACTAACTCTCTCTCTAACTCTCTCTCTCTCCCCCCCCAAAACTTTCCCTGTTTTGTTTTGTTTTTTTGCTCATAAGCAGAGAGTGCTTGCTAGCGCTAACGTGACGAAACTATTGAGGAAAAAACGCCGCCTATATCTTGTTTATCACGACTCTGGTTTTACGTGGCCTATCAACACAGTTTATAAACTGGTATATATCACAGTGTTGCTTTGTCTTTAAGTGGTCATGTGATTGACTTACCACGACCACTTTATTCTTCCTCAGTCAAACAGCAGCACTCGATTGTTTTGCCCCCTGAGCTCCAGGTGTTGTGCTAGACAGTGATCGTGATTACCGTCCGCGGGAGCGCGCAGCTGCTTAAAGCTGTAGCGTCCAGATTACTTACAGCTACTTCCTGCAGCTGATATAAGATGCGGTAAACTGGACACAGCTTCAACCGTCTGTTTGTTGAAAAATAGTTTCCTTGTTAGTAATTGTAACGGCGTTGTAACGATAGGAATAGTAATTAGTTAGATTACTCGTTACTGAACAAAGTAATGCCGTTAGTAACGCCGTTACTTGTAACGCCGTTATTCCCATCACTGTCGAAGGCGTCTGGAAAGGGAGGGGGGATGAGTGTGTATCAGTGTGTGTGTCCAGAGTTCAGCTGAGACAGTGTCCTTCACCCTGCCAGCCTAAGTAAACAGTCTTCCAGCGAACCCAGGTGGCCTTGCATAGAATGGGAAGAACAGTCTAAACACAGTCCACTATCAGGGTGTTGTTGTTCAGCTCCAGCCTTGAGACCGCAGCTGGAGCCGAAGTGGCATCTGCATGAAGTGATGGTGGTTTTTACTTTAGTGCGAACAACTCATATGAATTTCAAAGCTGTTCTAACAGTCCGACACTGGTCTCTCAATCTCCCGTTGGAGAGCCGTGAGCTTCTCCATGATCTTATCTGTGCTGCACTCAATGAGCCCATTTTGAGAACTCACCACTCGTCCCATCGATTCAATCCCAGCGGGCAGCCTTGTGGGGGTTTGAACAGCCGATTCCGCTTTCTTTAATCTTCGATAAGTCAGGGCCAAGCCAGCTCCGATCAGCAAGAACCCTGTTGTCATGGTTCCAAATAGGTAGATATCTTCAACACTCAGGTTCACCCGAGCCCAGACTTCTCATTGAGAAAAGGGTGTCAATTGCATTCAGGGACCATGAAACTGATCAATGATCAGCTGATCGGCTTTTCTCTCTTGTTTGTTTCTCGCTGACTTTGCGCTAGAAAGAGGAGACCAGCGGATAAACAACAGCAGCACGTTTAAGCTTGATCAGCTGTTGTTAGAATTTATTTAATATTAATTTCTAGTATCAGCTGATGTTTGCTGGAGCCACAGCTGTAAAGCTGCTGGTCATGATGTCGGTTTGGATATGTGGTGAGAGCGAAACATGACGATGAAACCAGGAGATGTCCTTACTGAATCATCAGAGCTGAACAGCTGATGGAGAAACAGGTTTCCCTTTTTGGATCTGTGTGAGCAGATTTTCTCTCACATGAAGAGAGTCCTCAGGTCTGAATGCTGGACACTCAGAGACCTGTGTCTCTGAGTGGGAGACCAGAGATCACATTAACATGTGTGTCCCTGTTTTAACAAACATGCCATATTGGCCCAGTTTATTTTTCTTATCATTGTTGTGAGGAGACAATAAATAGCATTTGTATTTTCTGTTGTACAGTTCATTTGCTGTTATGGATAAAAAGTCTTTTTGTTTTGTTTCTAAATAGCTGATAACTATTCGCTAATAGCTGCCAACATCTGCCAACAAATATAATTCTATAAAGTGGTTCTATATAGTGTGTAATTTATTGCTAATGCAATCATATGGCACACTGACTTCTGAGGAAATTTTAGATGCACTCATCATCAGAAAGGTTGCCGACCTAAACCAGGGGATTTAGAGTATCATAGAGTTTTTGTGGTTTGTTTTCTTTAAGTCATTTCACAGATTTTCTCTATAATTTCAATTCTTTGAGTAAAACAACAAACTTAGGGGATGATTTTGTAATCCGACTTTATGTATGAAAGATTTGACTAAACATAAAACAATCTTCCAACTCAGTCGTCATTCTTATCTTGTGAAATCAAACCAAAGGTTCTGTTGTCTCTAAATCAGGGATTGATGAAATCTTTGGTTTCATCCATTTATGAACATGTTCTCATTCATATTTAATCGTAGTCTAAGTCATTCTTTAGAGGGATAAATGTCATTATCTTCAAATGTGTTTCTGTTGTTTTGGGGGAAGTTTGAAGTCCATTGTTCAAAGTCTGTTAATGAAACTTTATGAAGTTTATGTCGAATGTTTTTCCTATTTTGTATTTGTTTGAATTATTATGTATTTGTGACTCTTTCTGCCATGATGCCAGGTCTCTCTTGAAAACAACATTTTTAATCTCAATTCAATTTTCACCTGGAGAAATAAAGGATGATAATAATAATTTTGTCTTCAGGGAATCATTTCTCTGTAAAACAGCTTCTTCTGAAACTCTTGTTACATTTCTTGTTTATTGTTTGCTGGTGTTAGAAAAATGTCATCGTCTCTGTGTGAACTTAAACTCTACATGTGGTGTCAGCTATAATACGAGCTCTGGAGTCTAATAACGATGCTTTTATTATTGTCTGGTATCCAACCTAACCCTGGGCCTCTGGCTGAATGTGAAACACCAGCAGATGTTAAAAACTGTCTGGGTCACACATGCATCACGTCGTGTGCTTCCTAACATGGATATGATTGGAATCTGGGCCTGTTCAACCGGTGCTGGTATCATTGTTGTTTCTGAGACTTTCCAAGTCTTTACTGGATTACAACGTAGCAACTGATGGATTTAACATTTAGCACTCAGACTGTCCCAGAAAAGGCGGAGGTCTGGAAGTTTATGTGAAGCTCTGTCTTGCTGCTCAAGTCTTCTTCTCTCGATCTGCACCTCAGCGATTTGAAATCTTGGGCTTAACTATTGATCTGTTTGGAAATCAGACTGTTGTTGGCTGCTATCAGCCTCCATCTGCTTCCCCCAGCACATCACCGTCTCTGGTTCAACTTTTATCTGAACTGCATTTTAATGACGTCTTTCAGATGGATGATTTTCATTGGGACTGGCTTTCTTCTGTGTCTGATGATTTTAAGGCACGCTGCTTGTTTTTAAAATTAACTCAAATTATTTAAAGCCTCACACGCCTTGATCCTAAACACCCAGATAAATCTGCTCTTATTGACCTTTTTTAACTAATATGCTGCGTAAGTTTTCCACATCTGTAGTTTTTGCCAACGACCTGAGTGATCACTGCATAGTTGGTGCTGTGAGAAACTAAAATCTCACGCTCCGAGCCCCGCATCAGTTTTAACTGGGGTCGATAAACAGGCTGACAATGTCAGTTTGGGAATATTTACAGGAGAGTTGCGTCTACTTTGTGGACAGACACGCCCCTTTTTGCCAGGTCAGGGTGAAAGGTCGGGACAGGCCTGGTTTGGTTCAGTACCGGCCGATCTCCTACATGAGAGAAACCAGGCCTGGGCAGGAAGTCTGGCTCTGATGCCGATTGGCTACGTTTTCATTAGCTGTGTAATCGGATTACTGCCTCCATCATCAAGATCCAATGTGACCATTTTTTACTTTAACGACTGACAGTCCAAACGACCGTAGGAGGTTTTGGCAAACTATAAAGTGTCTCTGCCAGCTGTGACTCCTCAGAGCTACCTCCTCACTTAAATATCGACTCCACTCCTGTGTCAGACAAAACTGAAATGTTGCTTTAACAAACACTTTGTTGCTTCTTGTTCTTTGTTCAGCACAGTATCTGATGGTAAACCTCTTGCACACAACTCTGCTCGTAGTTCCTGGTTACTGATACCTTTTCCTTCACACCTGTCACAGTAGAAGAGGTTTGTATGAAGGGAATGAAGGGAAGCCAAAACAGGAGAAATCTGCTGTCTTTCTAGTCCAGCGGTTCCCAAACTTTTTTTGCTGCGCCTTTGTTGTACAAGACAAATAATAACTCTGTTACGCTACGTCCACACCTACACGGGTATTTTTGAAAACGCAGCTTTTTCGTTCAGACGTAAACGGCATTTCGAATCACTGAAAACTCGTTTTTTGCGTTTATGTGTGGACAAGGAATACAGAGTTCGTCACGCAACGTCAAAGGTATGTGCCTTTTTTCACGTCACGCTATTGTTTACATGAGATGAATTGCAGAATGGCAGATGGAGACAAAATACTGTTAATCTGACTATCTGCAGGTTTTACACGCTTACATAGACGCACGCAGTTACTGTCCCTCTATTTACAAAGGCAGAGGCGTCACGATGTGATTATTTTACGTGTTCTTGTTTTTTTTCCTGTGTAATAATATTCAACATTGTGATCAATACATTTTTCAAAAAATGTCTCTCTGTTCAAAATGGGTTTAAAAACATAACCAGCTGTGGGATACTGTTTGTCCGTGATTTGAACTGGGGGAACAAATCGTCACGATCAGCTTGATGTTATTTGTATCCCGCTGTAACTTTACTGTATAAAGTATAGTATAGTATGTATATCTCCAAAATGTCAGGAGTAGTTAGCCATTACAAGAAGTGTTTGTGGACTAAAAATCAAGAATGTGGGATACTGTTTGTCCGTGATTTGAAGACCCCAGCGCTGCCTTTGACGAAGGGAAAAACGATTCTGCAGGGAGACCTACCTCAGCACTTGTGCAGGTGAAACCAAAGGGCAGATATGCTGTTAGGTTTTTGTATTGTGATTGTCATTTATGCTTAGAAATATTGATGCCATATACATAGAGGTGTATAATCGATTGTGTAGTGATAGGATGTGTCATCTTCAGTAGGCTGTAAAAGGCTTTGTGTGCATTCCAGAGCATTCTGGTATTCACCCCCCACATTCCAGGAGCACGGGAGAGGTCGTACCTTGTCTTATTGTTTTATGGTAGGATAAACGTGTTTTAGTCTAAGTGCCTTTTGTTTAGATGGACGGCTCTTCACGCGGACCTGAGCCGTGCGGTTTCACGCAGGCTTATAAAAAAGAGAGCGACGGCTCCTTAATTGTACGGCCGCGCCGTTTCACGCGGGCCTATGCCGTGCGGTTTCACGCAGGCAGGTGAAGCTCAGTGACTGCGCGGGTACACGCGAGTCCAGGAGCTCAATGGCCGTGCGGGTTCACGCAGGCTGGGGAAAGTTATAGGCCTATTTTGTGTTGTTGTTGTTGTGTTGAGTGTGTTTGTGTGAGTAAGTGCGGAGTAGAACACGTGGTCTGTGACGCCGACTGTTGTTGTTATCATGGGTTCCTAAGCAACTAAGAGTGCGTCAGAGTTTGACAGACTGGACTTCGCTGCTGGCAGCGCAAAGTATTTAAACAAAAGAGAGCGATGGCTCCTTAGCTGCGCGGGTTCACGCGAGCACGGTCGCGCAGGTTTCACGCGGACCTGAGCCGTGCAGTTAATCGCAGGCTTATAAATGGAAGAGATTCAAATATGTCTGTGAGGGTTTCAGTCATCCAGGTCATCGTAGTCAAAGGAGTTTGCAAAGAAAAGCGTCTGGACTTCTTTAAGTTGCTTGAAGACGTTTCACCTCTCATCCGAGAAGCTTCTTCAGTTCTAAGGTCAAATGGCCGAGAGTCCCAGATTTAAACCCAGTGGGAGACTCCCCCCAAGGAGGGACAAAGGACCCCCTGGTGATCCTCTAATCACATGCGCCAAGGTGTGAAAGCGGGTGTGGGACCTAATCAGCCAGGGTTTCGGGTGAGCTCATTGTGAAACCTGGCCCCACCTTGTCATGTGAATTCCTGAGGTCAGATGGCCCAGGATGTGAGTGGGCGTTAAGGCGTCTGGGGAGGGAACTCAAAACTGGATTATAGATGGCAGACAGTTGGTGTTGTAAACCACCGCCTCTGTTCAAAGATGGTCGCTCACAGTGGACATAGATGGCCTCTTTCACTCCTCTTTCAAACCATCTGTCCTCTCTGTCCAATATGTGAACATTGGCATCCTCGAAAGAGTGACCTTTATCCTTAAGATGCAGATGGACTGCTGAGTCTTGTCCTGTGGAGGTGGCTCTTCTATGTTGTGCCATATGCTTGTGAAGTGGCTGTTTGGTCTCTCCAATGTAGAGGTCTGGGCATTCCTCGCTGCACTGTACAGCATACACCACGTTGTTCAGTCTGTGTTTCGGAGTTTTGTCTTTCGGGTGAACCAGTTTGTGTCTGAGTGTGTTGCTGGGTCTGAAGTACACTGGGATGTCATGCTTGGAGAAAACTCTCCTGAGTTTCTCTGATACACCGGCTACATGGGGGATGACAACGTTGTTGCGTCTGTCTTTCTTATCCTCCCTCGCTGGTGTCTGATCTTCTTTTCTGTGCATCTTTGCTGACTTTATGAACGCCCAGTTAGGATAACCACATGTTTTCAGTGCTTCCTTTACATGTGTGTGTTCCTTCTTTTTTCCCTCAGGGTTAGAGGGAACAAGTTCTGCCCGGTGGTGTAGGGTCCTAATTACTCCAAGTTTGTGTTCCAGAGGGTGATGGGAGTCAAAGAGGAGGTACTGGTCTGTGTGTGTGGGCTTCCGGTAAACTTCAATGTTGAGGTTGCCATTCTCTTCAATGTGCACAGCGCAGTCCAGGAAAGGCAAGCAGTTATCCTTTGTGTCTTCCCTGGTGAACTTGATGTTTTTATCCACAGCGTTAATGTGCGCAGTGAAGGATTCCACTTCTTGTGTCTTGATTTTGACCCAGGTGTCGTCTACATATCTGTACCAGTGGCTGGGTACTCTCCCTTTAAAAGAGCCAAGAGCCTTTCTTTCCACTTCCTCCATGTAAAGGTTGGCTACAATAGGTGACACAGGGGAGCCCATGGCACAGCCATGTTTTTGTCTGTAGAAGCCCTCGTTGTATTTGAAGTATGTTGTGGTAAGGCAGAGGTCTAACAGTGTGCAAATCTGATCGGGTGTGAAGTTGGTCCTGTCTTCCAAGGAGCTGTCTTCTTGTAGTCGTTTTCTGACAGTCTCCACTGCTTCCGTGGTGGGTATGCAAGTGAAGAGAGAGACTACATCAAAGGACACCATGGTTTCATCTGGATCCAGGGTAAGTTTCTGGACCTTGTCGGTGAAGTCGGTGGAGTTCTTGATGTGATGTGGGGTGTTCCCCACGAGAGGTGCAAGGATGGTAGCAAGGTGTTTCGCAATGTTATAAGTGGCTGAGTTTATGCTACTGACTATGGGTCTGAGTGGGACCCCTTCCTTGTGGATTTTAGGAAGTCCATAAATGCAGGGTATGGCATCCCCTGGATAAAGGCGGTGATATGTGAGGCGGTCAATGATTTTGTCCTTTTCAAGGTCTTGAAGGCAAGCTATTTCTTTTTGTAGCTGCTTGTGGGGTCTCGTTTTAAAGCTTCAGAGGTGTTGTTGTCACTGAGGAGAGTAGTGATCTTCGTGTGGTAATCTGTTGTGTTTAGGACCACGGTGCACCTTCCCTTATCCGCTGGTAATATAGTGATGTTGTGGTCTTTGCTCAGGGAAGCGACGGCCTTCTTTTCTTGTAGTGTAAGGTTAGACGAGAGGACTTTCGCACTGGAGAGGGTGGCTGAGACTTTCATCCTGATTTGCTCTGCTTCTGTCTGTGATAATTTATTAATCCGTATGGCGGTTTCTGTGGCTGTGATGAGGTCCACTATGGGCAGCTGTTGCGGAGAAATGGCGAAATTGAGTCCTTTGGCTAAAACCCTCTTTTCAGGTTCAGTGAGATTCCGGTCTGAAAAGTTCTTTACCCATTTCTCCCGACTGTCTTCAGGTGTGTTTTCTTCTCTGAGTTGTGTGGTTTCAGACTGAGGAGTGTGGGTTTTTGAAAGCAAGGTGTGAAATTTCCTGCGTTGTCTTTCTTTTCCTTGAGAGTGTTGGGACTCTCTGGGACTCTCGGCCATTTGACCTTAGAACTGAAGAAGCTTCTCGGATGAGAGGTGAAACGTCTTCAAGCAACTTAAAGAAGTCCAGATGCTTTTCTTTGCAAACTCCTTTGACCAAGAGATTAAAATCTTAGAAATTTTCAGAAAACACAGCAGCCTTGAAGAGCGTGTGGAGAAGGCCAGCCCACATCGGCAGCAGTTAAGCTATGCTCTGGTGAATGGCTTTCCCCCACCCCTTGCTGACACAAAATGTTTAGATGATTCTTTAGATTGCCCTGATCAACAACAGCCTGTGCTCCAGACCATTAATTTAACCAGTTGTTAAAAGTAATCTGCATTAAGCTTAGGGTTGCTCAAATTTAGTACAATGACATATGAGATGAAGTAAAATAGGCAAATATTTAAATATTAAATATTATAATAATAATAATATTAATAATGATAATAAACTTTACTTATAAAGCACACCTAAAAACCAAGGGTATACCAAGGTGCTTAACAAGTAGACATAGAGAATAAAAGAAAGGTAAATAGAAATAGGACCAAAGCAAGTACTAGGTATGCAAGCAGATGGCTGTCACTGATACATAGGAGAAGCAGCAG
The DNA here is from genome assembly GCF_013358895.1 of Oreochromis aureus. Classification (NCBI taxonomy): domain Eukaryota; kingdom Metazoa; phylum Chordata; class Actinopteri; order Cichliformes; family Cichlidae; genus Oreochromis; species Oreochromis aureus. Next base: position 45,875,764 of record NC_052944.1, on the reverse strand, counting down.
ATACATATCAAACAAAGAATTAAAATAAGCATAAAAGTACATAATGTAAAATCACAAGTGAAATGTTAACTACAAGGAAAGGCAAGATTGAATAAGTGGGTCTTCAGTCGTGATTTAAACAATGCAATAGAATGAGAGGCGCAGATACCGAGAGGGAGGTTATTCCACAGTACGGGGGCAGCCAGAGCAGATGCATGGTCACCCCTCTAGCTTGCGCCGGAAGTAGTTCATAGCAGATCTAAGTGTTCTAGCAGGAGAATGTGGCCTAAGACGTTCACTAAGATAACTCTGAGCTAATTTATGAATAGTTTTGAAGGTAAGCAGTAATATTTTAAATTGAGTACTACACATGAAAGAAGAACAGCTTTCAGTGACAATAACCACCTGCAGCCACAAGATGGCAGTAATATAAATAGATTAAATATTAAATGAAGGTGAGGAGCTTTATGATAGCGCTGTCTGGAATTAAAGGAGAGACATTGCTTTATTTTGGCACATTTTAATTTATCAGTATTGTTTTAAATTTGACAGTGCAAGCTTGTCCTGATAGAACACCACTGTCAGAAACAAAGAAAAACTTTTGTAAAATAAGGCAGAACACTCTGTTATGCTGCTTTCACACATTTGAGATTACATCTTTGTAAGACAAAAATCTTAAAATCTTAATAAACCCTAAAAACACATGAACAACACTTAAATCAATGGAATTTAACAATGAATTAAATTTAAACAATGAATTAAATTTAACAATGAACCAGCAGAACAGGAGCATACTGTTCTGCTTAACAAGTGTAAGATTAAAGTGTAACTTTAATCTTAAAGTTTTCTTGTAAATAAAAGAATATGGTAATAAACTGAACAAACAACCCCGAGATGTCTTTACTGTTTTGGATCTAAAATATTGACTTTAATATGGATCATCTCAGGTGTTCACCAATGACTCACGGTTTCCCCACATTTTATAAGTATGAACATTTTAACCAGTATGAATTCTCATGTGCTTCTTTAAGTGTATCCTCTGGGCAAATCTTTTCCCACAGGTGCTACAAGAATATGGTTTCTCACTTGTGTGACTTCTCATGTGTTTTATGAGCCCTGATGAGGTAACAAATCTTTTCCCACATGTGCTACAAGAATACGGCTTCTCACCTGTGTGAATTCTCGTGTGTGTTTTCAACGCTGATGAGGTAACAAATCTTTTCCCACATGTGCTACAAAAATACGGTTTCTCACCTGTGTGAATTCTCGTGTGTGTTTTGAATGCTGATGAGGCAGCAAGTCTTTTCCCACAGGTGCTACAAGAATACGGTTTCTCACCTGTGTGAATTCTTGTGTGTGTTTTCAACGCTGATGAGGTAACAAATCTTTTCCCACATGTGCTACAAGAATAGGGCTTCTCACCTGTGTGAATTCTCGCGTGTTTTTTGAACACTGATGGGTCAGCAAATCTTTTCCCACATATGCTACAGGAATACGGCTTCTCACCTGTGTGAATTCTCGTGTGTTTTATGAGCCCTGATGAGTGAGCAAGTCTTTTCCCACATGTGCTACAGGAATACGGTTTCTCACCTGTGTGAATTCTCTTGTGTATTCTGAACGCTGATGGGTCAGCAAATCTTTTCCCACATATGCTACAAGAATACGGCTTCTCACCTGTGTGAAGTCTTAGATGTGTAGTCATGTATTTATTCTGCAAAGTTTTTCCACACACGTCACATTGTACAGACTTGTTCTTTGTGTCCTTTCTACTTTGACCCGCTGACACAGGAGTGTTATCTACTCTCTGACTGCGACTTCTCTTTCTGTGTCTGTTCTTCTGCTCTGCAATTCTAGTAGATCCTGAGTGCACATGCCGATTTCCTTCATGATCTCGGCTCTCTGCTTCCGGAGAGCTGTGAGGAAGGAGCTGCTCACTGTTTGGTTCTGGTTCACTGTGGGAACTTTCCTCGTAAGCGGGTGTCACCATGAAGACATGAGCCTCCTGCTTCAATCCAAGCTGCTCTCCCTCCTGTTCCTCTTTAATCTGTGGAGGCTCTGGCTCCTTCTGGTCCAGACTGGAGTTCCTCTCCTGGTTACAGACCTGCTGGTCGGTAAAAATCTCCTCTTCCTCAAAAGCATGCTGCTGTTGGACATCTGAAGGCACAAGGGGAAAAATGATAGCAAAACAAACATTTGAGAAAATATTTACTGTTTTTAGTTCTGACACTCTTATTAGCAAAGTTCAAAGTTCAAATTCATAGATAGATGTTCAATAGATGATCAATAGATATTGGGTTTTTTTGGTAAATGAATGTGGATGTCTGGATTGGCAAAAGTTATAAGAAGGCATGCTGGGGCACAGCTCTTTCACACAGTGGTAAACGTTTTGACTGTGCTTGAAATGCCATGAAAACTCTCTTCTTGTCTGATAAATTTGGGTTTAGAAATTCTGAATTCCATATTTTCCAAAACAGAATACAATATTTATTCATACTTACCCAGACCTGTAAACTGTTCAAATCTAACCAAGAAAGATAGGCTTCAGATATCCTATGGCATTCTTTGTAGGAGCCGCTTCCTGTACCAGAATTGTGTTAAGGCAGCTAAAGCAGCTTTCCTATCAGATATTATTGAGACTAACAGCCACAACCCCTGAATGTAGGGCTGCACGATTAATCGTTAGAAAATCGCGATCTCGATTCATACTTACGTGCGATCTCATTTCCAAATGACAACGATTTAAAAAAAAGAAAACAAAACAAAAAAAAAAAGACAACGACAATTGTACCGCATTTTGATCCGGGACATAACCTGCATGAAAACAAGCGCTCACTCTTCCTGCTCAACAAATGACAAGGGCGGAGCCTTATACCACGTGATACAGAAGCTGTGCCGTGTGATGCTCAAATTGGCAGGAAAGAAACAACGGAGAACACGTCAGGGATGACGAGAAAGTGACAGGAGAAAATCTGTCCCGGTCAACCACCCAAACATCAATAACGGGAACCTTATACAGCGCTTCCCTATACACGTCGAACTCCCGCAGGCACAAAGAAATTACGGAGGCTATTACTTATCACCTGGCTAAAGATATGGCTCCCATCAACACTGTGCAAAACGAGGGATTTAGGAAAATGATCAACACCCTAGACCAGGGGTCGGCAACCTGCGGCTCCGGAGCCGCATGCGGATCTTTAGTCCTTCTACGGCTCCGCGTGGGTCGGGAAATAAATAATTTTTGTAAGTAATTAGCTAAAGTCTATTTTATTTATGTTAGTTCTTTTTAACTCGTAGTTCTAAATTGGAAGATTATTGTGATATTGAAATATAAATATAAAATTATATTCTATTAGTTTTTGATCGATCAAAATAAGCGTCACACTTGCGGAAGCCGATATACCCGCCGAAACGCCCGCCAACCCCAGGTAGGCCAATTATGGATCTTCGGATCCACATTATGTCAGCAGCTGTTCTCCAAAACAAACACGTTCACGCCTCACAGACGACAGCTTACAGTCGTATGCGTAAAGATGAAAGTGACTTCGTACAGCCCCGATCGTACAACAGACGCTGTGCACAGAGGTTCAGGAGCGGAAGTCCCATTGTAAACATATCACGGCAGACCCGACTATGTTTCCATGAACACGCTTTTCAGCATCTTTTTATTGACCACTTTTCACACACGGTTGCTTTACGCATACAGCCGGTGTTAAAGCTCGCAGCCCGACACACACCAACACAACAGCATAGGTGGCACAGACGTTAAGGCGGCGAGGCGTGATTGCGGGTACCGCTAAGGTGCGTCCGCCTCCCCTGCAGCGGCGCTGCAGTCCACGCCCCACCACACACATTAACCAGGTACAATACATAGTTAGGCGGAATTTTGCAAAGTTCAAAATGTGTTAATTACATAAATAAAATGTAATTTTCTCTGTAGCACTTCATGCATTTAAGCAACACACCTCAGTTGTTCACACAAAGCATAAAGGTAAAAAAAAAACCCAATATATACAGTGTTATGTTCATTTTAGATGTCAAAAGTATTTATGGCTCCCAGAGTTTTCTTTTCGTGTGGAAATCGCGTCCAAATGGCTCTTTGGGTGTTAAAGGTTGCTGACCCCTGCCCTAGACAAACGCTACACAGTGCCGTCCCGCAACTATTTCTCTATTGTTGCACTACCTGCTCTATACACGCAGTGTCTAGCAACGGTGGAGACGGAATTTCAAGCAGTACAACATTTTGCGGCAACGACAAAATGTGAGGCATTTATTGTTTTTATGTTTATTTATTGTTTTTATGTTCAGTTTCAACTGTTACGAAGTTGATGTGCAGTTAATAAGTGCTATTAATATTTATATTGGAAAAGAAAATCGTGAGAGAATCGTGATCTCAATTCTAAGCAAAAAAATCGTGATTCTCATTTTTTGCAAAATCGTGCAGCCCTACCTGAATGTTATTCAAAATTTGTAATTTAGTGATAAATCCCTGTCCTGGATCGGCCTGAGCAATTTATTAATCATTTTATTGGAAAAGTTTAATTACTGAAGGCTTTACACCCTCACTCTCGTGTTGAATCCTGTTCCGGTTTTAGGATTCATGTCGACCTTTTCTCACTTTGAGGTGTTATCACTCCCTACTCTTAAGGGATTAATTGAACGATCGAGAAGCTCAAATTCTATGCATGATATCCTTCCATCCCGCATTATCAAGACAACGACCCGAAACACTGCTCAAAATCCACTAAGGCATTTATGCAGAGGAACAAGTACAACGTTCTGCAATGGCCATCTCAGTCCCCAGACCTGAATGTTATTGAAAACCTGTGGTGTGAGTTAAAGAGAGCTGTCCATGCTCGGAAGCCATCAAACCTGAATGAACTAGAGATGTTTTGTAAAGAGGAATGGTCCAAAATACCTTCAACCACAATCCAGACTCTCATTGGAACCTACAGGAAGCGTTTAGAGGCTGTAATTTCTGATAAAGGCAGGTCTACTAAATATTGATTTCATTTCTTTTTTGTGGTGCCCAAATTTATGCACCTGCCTGATTTTGTTTAAACAATTATTGCACACTTTCTGTAAATCCAATAAACTTCATTTCACTTCTCAAATATCACTGTGTGTGTCTCCTATATGATATATTTAACTGACATTTTTTATTGTAACAACCAACGATTTATACAGGGAAATAATGACTATTAACAAGGTTGCCCAAACTTTTGCATCCCAATGTAAACATGATTACACAGTTACACAATCATACCAAAACTCTGTCCTGATAGTTTCCACTTTCTCTTTCGTATCAGACATACTGAGACAATATTCGGGATAAATAACCATGAAAACAATTTATTTACTCAGTTTAGAGGTTTACACATCACATCATTATAATCATTGAGCCTGTTTCTCTTGAATCGTCCACTTGATAGCGCAGTAGAGCAAATGAATCATCACAATGCTTCAAACCAGGAGTCGACCAGTTGGATGGAAAGCTTCAGTTCACCACCAGGCTTCATCTCACCATCACTAGTTTGAAGTCCACACTTTCGACCCACAGTGAAAGGGAGACTCTGGGTCGCTGCATCTTGCTGCTGTGTCGTCTTAAATTGGTCATGTGATTTTGATGCGCCGGCACGTCTGTCGACCCCAGAGGGTTAAAGGGCCGTCACTAATTTCTCGTGTTTGCCCTTGTGTAAAGTGTCCAGTTAGGATTGATGTAAATAGTAAAATTTGCTTTTGTTGATACTCCCTTATGTTGGGTAAATGTTTTACACAGTATTGTTTGCATTGTTGTATTACACATTTAATTCATTCTGTTCATGTAAAACTTAAGACTTGTGCTTTCCCAACAGAAACCACACACTCACTTCACCACACAGCATGCAGCATTTTACTACACTCCAAATCCACTCACTCACAGTATGGATGTTTAACCCGGATTCCTGTTCAATAAATAAGTGAATGAAAGATACATGAGTGGAAGTGGATTTTGTGGATAAGCCATCTGTTCTTATTAGACACTGTGTTGAGATTGTGGATGCATAGAGTCAGGACCTTATCACCCAGACAGTCATAGTTCAGGAAGTCAAATTTGTCTCTCTTAAAGTGACATCCTCGATCACAATAACATTTTCAGATATTTTGGTTTAAAGGTTACAAAACTGAATTCACAACTACGCATTTGATTTACAATGACAAAATATTAATGACCACAATTTGAGCCCATATCTGACATCCATCCATCAATTCTCTCCCACTTGTCCTTATCAGGGTCTGGGGTGGTGGGGGGGCTGGAGCCAATCCCAGGGAGAGGCAGGCTTCACCCTGTACAGGTCAACAGTCTGTCGCAGGGCCAACACAGAGAGACAGACAACTATTCGCACTCACATTCACACCTATGGGCAATTTAGAATGATCAACTAACCTAACCCAGCTGTCTGCATGTCTCTGGAGAGTGAACAAGGGGAGAACATGCAAACTCCACACAGAAAGGCCCGGACACATGGTGGAGTCAAACCTTGTTGCTGTGAGCCAACAGTGGTAACCACTGTTCCACTGTGACGCCCGTGAGTCATATTCAGTGTTATTAAGACATCACAGTTTTACATACCTATTCTGTGTAACTTTATCACAGGTTTCCGGATGGTCTCCATCAGTCTGAGCTGCTCTTCATCAGTCCAGACGATAATGCCTTCAGCCTCCTGCTTCAGTCCAAGCTGCTCTCCCTCCTGACTGCTGCAGGGTTCCTCCTGTTCCTCTTTAACCTGTGGAGGCTCTGGGTCCTCCTGGTCCACACTGGAGTTCCTCTCCTGGTTACAGACCTGCTGCTCATCCAGACCCTCCTCTTCCTTACGGTCATGATGTTGTGGTAGATCTTGAAGAACAAAGAAACAGAAGAACAATAATCACTAATGTGTTGATACATAAACTCAAACTATTTTATAAAGCATGAATCAAAACCTGAATAAATGGTGATCAGCCTGTCACATGACCCATTATGAGCCACAGACACACAACAGCTCAGGGAAATAGTTGTATACACTCACAGCTACACGCTAACATGTTAGCATTGAAGCTCCTCACTGTGAGCAAAGACACAAAGTTCACCAAACTAAACTGCAGGGTGACACCATGAAAACATCAGTGTGTGAAATCCTTCTTTAAATGAAGCTTCACTTCAACTTCAGAGAAGTCTGTTAACAACTTGTTAAATGTGTTTTCTGCTGACATCTAACTAGATCTTTACTGCACAGTCTCAGTGTTTACAGAGGATCTAAAACACTGACGCCTGATGACCATGGACCTGCACCAGTCCAACATAGTCCATCACTGGACACTGACCCACAGCACTGATAAATACCCAGTTTAACTTCTTCTAGTAAAGTCAGTCACACTGAAGAATCTGAGCTTGAACAGCACAGAGTTAAAAACATGTCCATACCTATGATGTGTGAGTTTCTGTCGGGTTTCCGGCTGATATCCAGCAGTCTGTGCTGACGGTTGATCTCCTCCTCATACTGGACGATGGTTTTTTGAACCTCTGAGAAGATTTCTTCACAAACAGCAGTTAGTCTCTCCTTGATGAACTCTCTCAGATACTGAACTGAACTCATTGCTGCTTCAACTCAGGCTGAGCGGATCGATACAAGCATCGATGAAGTGATACAGACGTTGGTGTCAGATCCACACTGACGTGAGTGGATCTATACTTTAGTTTGTGTCTCTCCTCTAAGTTCAGTCCGCTTCATCAACAGCAGCCATGTCTGCACACACACCGCTCCTCTACCACAGTAGTGCTGTCCTCCTCCGTTCTTCTTCAGGGCTTCGATGGCGTTTGACAAATCAGCTTACAGGTGCATTAATCCCGCCTACTGGACTGGAGTGTGGACAGGAGAACAGCAGGAAAAACAAGTATAATTATATTCTTTTATCAGTCTTATAATTCAATAGTATAATTTGCCATTTACGCCTAGATTTCTGAGTTTAATGAGGAGTCTCTCTTTCCATAACATGTTGTATGGCTGTATTAAAGAAGACAGCTATCATCATTTTCTTATTTGTTTGAGCTTTCCTGATTTCTGATTCCAAACATAATAAACTATCCATCGTCCCTCTTTCTTTATGAAACCCACTCTGATCCCCAGAGAAGAGACTGTTAGTATCTAAAAATCAGCTTCATCTGTTTTCATTCTCTCCATGGTCTTCCCCAACAATACGATGGGTTTTTAACTAGTTTACTATTATCTTTAAAATGCACACTGGATTCATTCAACACGTTTATGAGAACGCATCAATTTACTGGAAGATTTAATTACACACTAATCAATATTACAAACAAATAGTATATTTATTTAAATAACCTCAAAACATTTCTGACTGTGTGTTTAAATGAAATAAAGTCAAAGGTAAGTCAAGGTCTCCTCCTGACACTGATTTTCTTTCCACACTTCTGGGTTTTTAGCACGGCCGTCGTCTCTGCTCTGTTTAGCTGTTACAGATAAATGATCAGACTGTGCATCTTTACTTTAAGTTCAGCCTTTTCTTCATCATCCGTTGCATTTATATCGTTCACCAACACCTGCTGTCACAGCTGATAAGAACATTATATCAGTAACACTGTGTTCTGTGAACTATTATATCTTTTTCCCCTCTCATCATTAATACACATCCATATTATTACCTTATGGATCAGGCAGCAGGTTATTGAGTCGTGTGTCTTTACCTTGCTGAACCACATCCACATAATAGTTATCTCACGATTAACGAACTCAAAAATACGTCTATTTAATCTGAACAAGCATCTAAAAACAGTCAGTGATCACTGTCGGCCCCTCTCCGTTTTTATTACCACTGTTCATTTTAAAGCTCAGTTTTTAAACCCTTACGATGTCTCTACAGCCCAGCCCATGCAGCAGTATGTTAATGACTAACCTCGTATTGTGGATGGATTATCTCAGTTGTTCTCCTGACTGAAGTTTGGTCCGTTTACAGCATCCTGCCATGTGATTACATTTGTCCCTAACCATCGGGAACCCTCAGGTTTATTGAGTGGAAAAAAGTTAGTGTTCATCTTCCAGCTTCACTGTGTTTATATTATGCTAACATAACTGTGTCGCTAGCCACCACGTAGCACGTCATTATATACCAGCTAGCCCAGCTAGCTAACCCTACAAACGTCACTGCTGTTTAGTTTTCTGTCTTCATTTATGTCTGAAGTGATAGCAGAGCTGTAGGTTTGATTTTTTCAGAAATCCCTCAGTCAGGGTTTGCGTGCCTCAGTGACACTAAGAGCTGGACCAGCAGAAGCTTAGCCTTCAGGTGGGACACCCAAGGTGGTCAGATCTTAGGGTAGAGGCCTGACAAAGTGCAATCCAATTACAAGACAAAAACTGTTTTCTAGAGCACCCCACCATCCCATCTCTTTGCCGCCTCCGTATCCACCATGTTGTCCCCTTTACTTTTCTGTCTGCCCCCTCATATATGCATGTCTACAACGGGCCCAGATATTAGCACTCTTAATCTCCCTACAGGCGTATTTTATCGCTGTTGTAGCTGAATCTGGTTCCACTCACCGAACGACGACCGTCTGGAGACGATTTTATGATCACTTTAAATCCGTCCTCGTGTCTCGTTGTCACGGTTACACTGCGCTCACTGTCCGTTTACTTTCACTCTGCTTGTTGTTCTCCTTTCCCGCTTTGTTTTTATCTTATTTCACCTCTACATCATCTTTCCCGCCATCTACTCCTGTTCTCATTTCACTTCCGTCACTTCGCTCTGCCGCCTGCTGTCCATTCACAGACTAACCGGCCAACCGTCGCCATCCTCTTGTCGCCCCTCCCCCCTCCACTCGTGCTCTGCTGTGGTTTGTTGTCGTGCGGTCACGTGACTGAGCAGACGCCTTTGTTTGTTTGTTTGTTTGTTTTTGGTTTCCTAAACTTATAGAGACAGTGTAAACAGGTCCAACAAATCTGCGATATGTTGAAAGACACTTCTTTAACCTTGTTATCGATACAGTATTTATCACAGGTCCTTCATGCATTCTCCTGCTGTTTATCATTACATAAGGAAGAGCAGGCGTGTTTAGAAGCAGAGACAGTAACAAAACTAATTATATTACTAATATGGTTCTTTAAATATTTCTCTTTCAACACACAAGTGACAAAAATATATAAAGCTGTCATAAATTCTTCTAAACTGAAGGCTAAATCACCAACATCAGAGTTTGGTAACAGTATGAGGACACTTTTTGGTACAGCATCAAAAACTACAGCAGGTTCTTTTGGATATTTGTCTTTTCTTTCTTCATCAGCTTTTTCATCAGCTCTGCATTTCTAGTAGATCCTGAGTCTACATCCTAACTTTCTTCATGATCTCGTTTCTCTGCTTCAGGAGAGCTGAGAGAACGAAGCTGCTCATTGTTGGGTTTTGGTTCACTGTGGTCACTTTCCTCATAATTATGAGAAGGTATCAGCCTCCTGCTTCAGTCCAAGCTGGTCTCCCTTCTGACTGCTGCAGAGTTTCTCTTGACCAGCATAGCAGTGATCAGCTGGAAGTCCAGTCTTCTTCAGCTGCTCCAACAAAGCTGCTAACTTGGTGTTTTCCTCCAGGACAGGCCTCAGTGTGAAAGTCTTCCTGTCCTCTTCATCCCAGAAACTTTTAATACAGCAGCTGTGTCCACAGGTTGTTGTCACAGGAGTTGTTGCTATAGTTTCTATTTAATGAGCAGTTTGGGTTCATCTGGGTGGCGCCAGTGTCCGGCAGCCTCGCCTCTGTCAGTGCGCCCCAGGGCAGCTGTGGCTACAATGTAGCTTGCCATCACCAGTGTGTGAATGTGTGGATGACTGAATGTAGTATAAAGCGCTTTGGGGTCCTTAGGGACTAAGTAACGTGCTATACAAATACAGGCCATGTACCATTCTTGGATTTACAGATTCATCATCGCCCCACAAATGTGATGTTATATTAACATTTTCATTTGTAACAAGTAAGAAATGAAAACATTATAAAATCACCACAGGCCCGACAGTTATTCAGTTAATTAATTATTTGATTAACAAGAGCTTTAAGAGCATCTACACCAATTATAGTAGCATTACTGAGGAGGAGGCTGGTTTTTATGAAAGTACAATTTAACTTGAGACATTAAAACAAATTTGCTGTGACTGTACTGTGCATGTACGGTTATTACAGGTTCATGTTGATGTTCTTTATGCTTGAATTTGTTGTGCAGGCTGTAAATATGGCAGCATTAATCTGTTCTCTCTGTTTTTGTGTAATGAAATGAAATGAATTCAGTCTAATCCGTCACCACCAAAGTTGCTCGGCGTCTAGTCCATCTGCTCTGGCCCTGATATCAATCTTATATATTATAAAATCAGAATTTTAGCACAAAAAGTAAGGACATTTGTGTTTGGTCATTTATTTGTTGTAACAGTGCTTCTTGGCAGTGAATCTCTCACCTCTGTGAAACCTTAATGGAGCCACATCTGTGAGGAAAATGCATTTGTGGGTTGAGCAGCAGAGGTGAGTATGTGTTCTGTGTCAATGCCAAACAACTTATTCTGTGACCTGCACAACCACGCTGGCTGATGGGCAACAAATAATGGTTGAAGAATGCGATGCCATCCCCCAACCGTCTGTGACCAGACTGGTGACCAGTATGAGGAGGAGGTGCTGGGCTGCTGTGTGTGGTTCTTTCACTTGCTGTTGAGGCCTCATTATTATAATAGTTTAAAACTGCTGAATGTTACAGATATTTATTTTTTCCACAGTGAACTAAACAACAGATTTTCACACTGAGACGTCAGCACACAAAGAGGAAGATGTGTGGCGTTTGATTGGACCATGGTGAAGTGTTGTGTAATTCAGGCACCTGATGTCATTAAACCGCACCAAACAAAGCTCCATGTGTAAAAGAGAGATATTATTTAATTTCCAATATATTGGAACATGTCTTATTGACTGGTGTACCAAATTTAGAAAGGTTGCCCTATGATCAGTAAATATTGATAGTTTTAATCAAGTCACATGGCTTTATTGTCATTCCAACCATGTGAAGTGGTAAAGTCCACAGTACACACTCTTTCCAGAAGGCAGCAGGGTGAAGAGTGTGTGTGAGGGGTGTGTGATGATTGTTGTTCTGTTTCTCTGTATGTATTACTGTTGGGTCTACCTTACAATATAAAGCATCTTTAGGCAACTGTTGTTGTCATTTGGCGCTGTATAAATAAAACTGAATTGAACTGAAATGAATTGAATTCAACTGAATTTGAAGGATACGGTGCAGAACTTTCTGCTTCTTAATTCAGATCAAACTGAGGTTATTGTACTCGGCCCTGAAAATCTTAGAAATATGGTATCTAACCAGATTCTTACTCTGGATGGCATTACCTTAGCCTCCAGTAACACTGTGAGGAACCTTGGAGTCATTTTTGACCAGGACATGTCCTTCAACGCACATATTAAACAAATATGTAAGACTGCTTTCTTCCATTTGTGCAACATCTCTAAAATTAGAAATATCCTGTCTCAGAGTGATGCTGAAAAACTAGTTCATGTATTTATTACTTCCAGGCTGGACTACTGTAATTTACCATTATCAGGAAGTCCTAAAAACTCCCTGAAAAGCCTTCAATTAATCCAAAATGCTGCAGCAAGAGTCCTGACAGGGACTAGAAAGAGAGAGCAGATTTCTCCTGTTTTGGCTTCCCTTCATTGGCTTCCTGTTAAATCCAGGATTGAATTCAAAATCCTGCTCCTCACATACAAGGTCTTAAATAATCAGGCCCCATCTTATCTTAATGACCTTGTAGTGCCATATCACCCTATTAGAGCACTTCGCTCTTGCTCTGCAGGCCTACTTGTTGTTCCTAGAGTATTTAAAAGTAGAATGGGAGGGAGAGCCTTCAGTTTTCAGGCCCCTCTTCTGTGGAACCAGCTTCCAGTTTGGATCCGGGAGACAGACACTATCTCTACTTTCAAGATTAGGCTTAAAACTTTCCTTTTTGCTAAAGCATATAGTTAGGGCTGGACCAGGTGACCCTGAATCCTCCCTTAGTTATGCTGCAATAGACGTAGGCTGCCGGGGATTCCCATGATGCATTGAGTTTTTCCTTTCCAGTCACCTTTCTCACTCACTATGTGTTAATAGACCTCTCTGCATTGAACCATATCTGTTATTAATCTCTGTCTCTCTTCCACAGCATGTCTTTATCCTGTTTTCCTTCTCTCACCCCAACCGGTCGCAGCAGATGGCCCCGCCCCTCCCTGAGCCTGGTTCTGCCGGAGGTTTCTTCCTGTTAAAAGGGAGTTTTTCCTTCCCACTGTTGCCAAAGTGCTTGCTCATAGGGGTCATATGATTGTTGGGTTTTCTCTGTATTTATTATTGTGCGATCTACTGTACAATATAAAGCGCCTTGAGGTGACTTTTGTTGTGATTTGGCGCTATATAAATAAAATTGAATTGAATTGAATAGTGCAAAAATAGCTGTGGTTAAAAAGAAAATGAGGAAGAATATGTCGCAGAAGTCCAGCAAAGAGGATACAGTGTACTACTCCTGTAAGCGATGTGGTGGCTGACATGAACCGAGACAGTGTCAAGCTTATGGCAAAAGATGTTTGAAATGCAATGGAAAAATCATTTTGCCAAACAATGTCTGTCGAAAGCCAAACCCAAATCGGTACATGTAGTTGAAGAGACTGATTTAAGCGAGACTTTCTTTGTGGGCATAGTGTCACTTGAGGATGTAAAAAGTGAGCATAACGTAGCAGAAGACAGTGAGCGACGCTCAGATTATGAAGACGCGTGGATTGTTTCACTCCCAATACAAGGAACTTTGGTGGCACTAAGGATCGATTCAGGTGCACAGGCAAACCTAATCAGCATGACAGAGATCAATGCTATGAAACCAAAGCCCCAAATAATAACGAAAGGAGTGCCTCTAAAAGACTACAATGCAAAGAATATTGAAAGTAGTGGTCAATGCAGACTTAAAGTGACAATAAAACATAAAGATTATGATGTATTGTTTAATGTTGTTCCAGAAGGTCGTGAATCACTGCTGGGTGGCGTGACATCCAAAAGATTAAACCTAGTAGAAAGAGTGTATCACATCAGCTGTGCAGAAGCAGCAAGTGGACAGCGAGGCGCAGTTGACTCCATTGTACAGCATTATGAGGATGTCTTCAAAGGTTTGGGATGTCTACCATGCACTTACAGTATCCAGCTGAAAGAGGATGCAGAGCCAGTGATCCATCCACCACGTAGAGTCCCAGCTCCACTGAAGGGCCGTTTAAAGAAAGAACTGGACAGAATGTCACAGTTGCAGGTCATTACAAAAGTGGAAGAACCAACTGAGTGGGTAAACTCAATGGTGTGTGTGGATAAAAGGAATAAAAACAATGGTTTGAGAATATGCATGGACCCTGGCGATTTAAATCAAGCCGTAAAGCGTGAGCACTACCAGATACCAAAGCGTGAAGAGATTGCAAGTGAAATGGCAGGTGCCAAATACTTCTCAAAGCTAGATGCAGCACAGGGTTTTGGCAAATAAAGCTAGATGAGAAAAGTTCAAAATACTGTACTTTCAATACACCTTTGGCAGGTACAGATTCCTCAGAATGCCATTTGGCATAATCTCAGCATCTGAGATTTTTCATCGTGCCATGGACAACATGTTAGAGGGATTACAAGGTGTTCGCTGTTATGTTGATGATGTGGTTATTTGGGGCTCCACCCTACAAGAACATAATGAAAGACTGGTGAAGGTGCTGCAACGGGTGAGGAGGATGGATTAAAGTTAAATCATGAGAAGTGTCATTTTGGTGTAAAGGAAATAACATTTTTGGGAGACAAATTCTCTGCTGGAGGTATTGAGCCAGATGAAAGAAAAATAAAAGCCATCGCAACAATGCCGCGCCCGACAGATAAGAGAGGTGTGCTCAGAGTGATGGGAATGATAAACTTTGTTGGAAAATTCATACCTAACTTGTCAGTGAGAACATCAGCTCTAAGGGAGTTACTTCGTGATTCCATAGAATTTAAATGGTCAGCGAGGCATGAAAAGGAATGGAATGATTTAAAAACCACACTGACAACGCGCCTAGTGCTTGCATATTATGATCCAACTAAGAGTTTGAAAATCTCAACAGATGCCTCAAAGGATGGGCTTGGAGCTGTTTTACTTCAAGCTGAAGAGGGGAGCTGGAAACCAGTTGCTTATGCTTCTAGATCCATGACTGAGTCTGAAACCAGATATGCTCAGATTGAGAAAGAATGTCTTGGACATATGGACTTGATATTTTTCACTGTTATGTTTATGGTCTTCCTACCTTTACAGTTGAGACAGATCATCGTCCTCTTGTGTCAATCATTAAGAAAAGTCTGAATGAGATGTCGCCGAGGATTCAACGTCTCATGATGAAACTGCAGAGGTACAGCTTTGACTTGATATACACACCAGGCAAGCATTTAGCTTTAGCAGATGCACTGTCGCGAGCATCACAGGTGTGTCACGCGAGCTCCACTGAGACAGAAGTAGACGATCATGTTAATATGATAGTGGAGTCTCTGCCAGTGTCTGACGCAAAGATAAAACAAGTATGTGAGGAGACAGCTGCAGACAGGGAGCTGCAAACGGTGATGGAAAATATCCAAGGAGACTGGCCCAGAGGGTCTTGTTCAAAGTATTATCATGTTAGATCAGAGCTCAATGTGGTAAATGGACTGCTGTTGAGAGGCAATAGGATTGTGATACCACATAGTCTGAGACAGCTGATACTTCAACGAATACATGAGGGACACCTGGGAATAGAAAAGTGTAAAAGGAGGGCTAGAGACACTGTGTACTGGCCTGGTATTAATAAAGACATTGAGACCATGATCGAAAGTGTGAAACATGCAACAAGTTTCAGAGCAGACAGGCAAGAGAACCCATGATGATTCCTGAACTTCCTACAGAGCCTTGGAGGAAAGTAGGAACAGATTTATTTCATTTTAATGGGAAAGACTATCTGTTGGTGATAGATTATTACTCTAACTTTCCTGAGATTGCTCTGCTTACAAGTACAACTGCTAATAATGTGATCACACATGTGAAGTCTATCTTTTCCAGGCATGGAATACCAGAAACTGTCATTAGTGACAATGGTCCTTGCTATAATTGCAAAGATTGGCAGAATTTTGCAAGAGAATATGGCTTTAAACATGTCACATCGAGTCCTCAACATCCACAGGCAAATGGCAAGGCTGAAAAAGGAGTGCATATCATCAAGCAGCTTCTGAAGAAGGCTACAGACAGTCAATCAGATCCTTATTTAGCTCTGCTGAGCTACAGGACTGCTCCTCTTGACTGTGGTTTATCGCCTGCAGAATTGCTGATGAGTCATAAGCTACACACCACTTTGCCCTGCTATGCAGAAAGCAAGCAGAGTGAAGAAATTATAAAAAAAGCAAGAGCATCTGAAATGGAAACAAAAACGGCGGTATGACAAGGGAACAAGAGCACTTGGATTGCTTGCAAAGGATGATGTAGTGAGAATCCAAGATCAGAATGCATGGAGCAGGAAAGCCATTGTTCTTCAGGAAGCAGGTCCGAGATCATATGACGTAAGAACTGAAGAAGGTCACGTGTTCAGAAGGAACCGTCGCAACTTGCTGAAGACTAAAGAGACATTTCAGGAGGAACAATGTGGTGAGGAAGATGAAAATGTTGATGTGTCACATGCAGAGACAGTGTCTGATTTGAAACCACTGGATGGACATGAGTATGTGGAGAGAAGTGAAGTGGTTTCAGGACCTGTATTGAGGAGGTCAGAGCGTAAGGCCAAAAGACCAGTTAGGCTTAATCTGTAAAGCTGAAACTGGATTTGTTTTATCTTATATTCTGATGGTGGTGAAAAAAAAACAATTGAAAAATATTAATGTAAAACAATTATGTGTATATGTTAGTTTATAAGACCTATGTTGTATATCATTCAGAGGAAAGGGGATGTGTTGATATGTAGGTGTTCGTGTAATGATAAGGTTTACCAGCAGGGGGCGCTGTATTTAAGAAAGCTCGTGAATGCCTCCGGGGGAGCACATAAAAGAAGACTGGTCTGTGGTGTGAGGGAATGAATGGTGTCAATAAAATGTTTGGAGCAGTAGCTTGCAAAGCACAAGTGGATGCTGTGTTATTTTTAACAAGCGCTACGAAGACAACACACCTCCTACCTACCTCGACATACAAACTCTGTGTGGCTTCACGTGTTCTGTTGATGTTTACATGATCAAAATAACTTGAACACAAACAAAGAGGAAGACGGAAGGAAAAAACAACAAGTCCCAGCATCCTCTGTGTTTAGGGAGCAGTAGTGAAAGTGAAAGCAGGAGGAGGAAGGTGGAGCTGAGGCAGGTGAGTGTTAACATGAATATGTTTCTTCTTATGACATAAAATAATTCCACGCTGTTCGTGTCTGTGGGTGAAATGTGAGGCCGGTCGGCTCCTCTGAGCGCTGGTTTCCTGTAAGTAGAGAGGAAGTGAGTTTAGCTGAGCCTCCGTTTAGCGTGAGAGAGCAGGAGGAGAGTGAGAGCTGTGCTGAGGCAGGGTGAGTGTTAACACCGCTCTGACATTACTGTGTCTCTGTGGCGGGAACAACAGGCTCCGTCAGTGGAGGCAAAAATAATCAGACTTTGGTTTTTCAAAGGAAACAACTTTATGTCGGAAGTTCCCGCACGCTCATTGGATAACGATGTGTCAATCTCGAGCTATTAGCCAATGAGCGTGCGGACTCACAGAAAGACCCGCCTTCATCTCGGGACTTTAAAAACTACAATGGCGACAGAAACTCCGTGAGTGGAGTTCAGGCTGACGTCATGAAACTGTGACGTTTGAGCTACTTCCTGTTCTCAGTCCCAGCGTCCTGATCACCGAGGTTTCTGTTGCTCTGATATCTGATATTGATTATATTGGTAAACAGGCTGTAGCAGAACTATCAGGTCTGTTCTGAAAACTGTCTTTATTTTTTCAAAGTAAGGGAATATCTGTGGTCTGATACCGCGGGCTCATGGGCTAAGGACTTGGATTGACAAGCGCAGATGATTGTGTTGTTTCTTATAAAGGCTTGTGTGTGTGTGTGTGTGTGTGTGTGTGTGTGCCTTCCTGTGTGTGTCCTTGTGTCAGTGGAACTGAATCAGTGTGTTAGAGAAAGTGCTCCTCTGCTGTGCCGTCATCGTGTGGATGCTTCTTTTAAAGTTGGAACTCGTGTTTTTATGATCTGCTTCATTTCATTGAACCTTTATTTCTAACCATGAAGTCCCTTTGAGGTTACAGCCTGCTGGTTAGGTTTAGGCTGTTCTTGTGCTTCAGGCTGAAATATGAGGAGTAAGGAGTGGGGCTGGTTAGCCCTCATGACCCTCACCATAACACATACGTCACAGGACAGTGTTTACCACAGAAACTCCATGAAATGATCAATGAGAACTTTAGAAACCCGTCAGTGTGATGCTTCCAGTACAACAGCACCTCTGAGTGTGTGTGTTTACCTCTCAGACTAACTCCACCCTGACATCAAGAAGATGGAGGAAGAGGATGGAGCAGGATCTGCAGCATCCAGCTGTGTGTCTGTGAGGAGTGACCGGTCCAAAGATAAACCTCCAGGGTTCAGTAATGAACCTGCAGCAACAATGTAAGAGAGCTGCTGACTCATTTATTCAGTGTAAATAATGATTTTTGATGCAATGGGAGAAGAAAAATGACAAAAACAGTTTTAAAAATAAGGATTAAAATATTACAAACTATATTTTTGAGTTTCCTGATGTAGTACAAAAATATATGAACATAACTGTATATAGGACAGATATTTTACGGTTCTTTTAGGCAGCACCAAAAAAACAAAAAGACTATTTTTAAGCTGTCTGAGGTAGTGAGTCAACATGTCACACTGGGTCAAAGGTCAGGGAGTAAAAGTGTGTTTTAAGGCAGGTTTAAAAGCAGCGAGTGAAGGAGCCTGTCGAGGTAAATCGTTCCATAACTGATCAAATTCAGTTGGTGGACCTCTGTGTGAAATCAAGCATCTGGTTCACAGAGAGGATAACCCTCAAATGGGCTGTACAACATTATATAGGGAGACAAAACAGAGCTTATTGTAGCCATCGCTCTCTCTCGCATGGACGTGGCAGTCTTGCTGTCTGCTGCGAATCCTCCCGTACCTCCGTGACCTCGTCTGGTATCTGCTCCCTCCTCTGTAAGAGACAGTAAAGGAAAACACGTCTCTGCCTAGTCTTGAAAATCTAATCTTATCATCCATCGTCCTTCTAGGGCCTCTTCTTCTTGTGGCCTCAGCTAACTGCTAATATTTAAGTGGCTAACATTAACATGTGTGCCAGCCAGGTTAATGTTAGCCATTAAAGCACCAAAAGGTACTATAAAAGTACTTTTTTTTTTTTTCAAAACTTACTCAAGTAAACGTAACGGAGTAAATGTAACTCGTTACTACCCACCTCTGGACTTGACTGCGGTAGTTTGTAACCTAAGATCATCACACTGCCCTCTGATTGTCTCCCCCAACTACTCTTCCAAGGATTGTCAGGTTGGAGATTGGCCTATAATTAGCTAAGACAGCTGGTCTAGGGATGCTTTTTAAGTAAAGGTTTAACTACAGCCAGCTAGGGATGGGTACCGTTTAGATTTGAAAACCTGCTGAATCAGAATCAGTTGCTGATGATGGCTTTTTTCTTTACATTAATCATGTATAATCTTAACTCAAAGTGAACATAGACTTGATTGAAGTAACTCAGATCAGCCAATTCAAAATGCTTATTCAATCAACTCTGAGTTTATGGCTAGACTTAGTTTGTTGGCCCTGCACCTTAAAACTATTCCCTGTTTGTCCCTCATGTTTTTTGGATATTGTTTTCACATCTTATGTCACGGCTAGCGGGCGAGCCATGTTGAATTTAATAAAGGACCCAAGATGTCGACACTGCTGTGAAGTGAGTGAGCTTTATTGAAACGGTGAAGTGCAGCGGAGATGGCCTGTGCAGAAGCTAAGATAACCTCTACTGAAAAAACTAAAAACTAACCTGAAACCTTAAACGGAGACACGGGAGATAACACAGACGACCCGGCAACAAGCAGGAGAAAACAAAGGGCTCATATACACAAAAAAACAATCAGGGAATGAGAAAGGGAGGAGACACAGCAGGATTAATTGGACATAACCAGACAAGGGAAGCAAAAAGTAGACACACTAACGTAGGACATGGCACTGTCAAAATAAAACAGGAAGTGAACACAGAGACACAATACTAACACAGTACAGAGGGAACACAGAAACCAAAACCTCAGAACTAGAAAATCTTAATCAGGATGAAATTGTAACAAAAGACAATAACAATCAAAACAAAACCACTGAGTCCACAGACTCGGGACATACATCGGCTCAAACTGTGCTCATAAATATTTTGTAAATCAGACTGTGTAGTTGTGAACTGAGTTTTGTAACATTGTGAAACAAAATATGTGAAAAGTTTATGTTTTTGCGTTCATTGATTTGTGTGTGTAAAATGTAAAAGTGTAATAAACATTAGAACTACTTTTGCTGACACAAAGTTTGGCGAGCACTGCAAGTTGTCCCTTTAAACCAGTCACTGATATAAAGAGAGCACCTTGTTCCAGGGCATCTGAGCATGGAGGAAAGCTTTATGCAGGAGATGGTAAGAGCTGTTGGGACTAAAGAAACTGAGCAGAAAACTACAGACATGTGGAAACTGAGTTGTTAATTCTCAGTGGGATCACCAGGACTAGCAAAGCTTCACCATGACAGTCATCTGATTGACTGAACCCATCCAAACATCACTTCATGGACCTTTAGCTTGTGTCTGTGTGTGGACAGACATAACATGAGCTAATTATTCATTACTCCTCCACAGAGTGGAGCAGGAGAAAGCAGAGGTTTCCACTGGTCAGTCTGCACAGCAACATCAAACACACCTGGACTATGTGGTTATGGTTTGTAGTACTACGTTTACATTTGTTCTTTTCAGTCACCTCTGTGCTGCACTTTGTGGACCAGAGGATTGTCAGTGTGTCCAACATAAATCAGAGTTTGGGCTCCATGATTTCAGTCAGATTGGGGTGACTGTAGCTCAGGAGGTGAGCAGGTCAGCTACTAGTCAGAAGCTTTGTGAATCAAACCCTGGCTGGCAAATGTACTGGGTAACGTACTAAACCCAAGCTGCCCTCTGATGCATCCATCAGAGTGTGAAAGAAAGTATTTAAGCACAGAACAATGTGCTTGGTTGAATGAGGCATGTTGTATAAAATGCTTTGTGTGCACAGAGTATCACAGAGAGCTATATAAGAACCAGTCCATTTACCACTGGGTAATTCATATAGTCTTCTTTTCCAGCGGCTGGAGGACAACATCACCATGTTTGTGAAGAACGAGCTGAAGAAGATCCAGAAGCTTCTGAGTCCAGATCACCCAGAAACTTTAAAGAGCCAGATGGAGGATGAGGAGATGTTTGGAGGTGAGGATGAAGATGAAAGAAAGAGCTGCAGAGAAGCATTTCTGAAGATCACACTCCACTTCTTGAGGAGACTTAAGCAGCATGAGATGGCTGACCATCTGCAGAGCAGTAAGAGAATTTCTCTAAAGACTGAATATTGATCTTTCCTAATAGCTCAAGAAATGGACCAATAGACATTCATCCTTTCAGGGTACTGAAAGGCTGTGATATTTATTGTGTAATATTTGTTTCTGAATTTCTTACCTTCAGAAATATTTCCTCCACTCTGTAAACGTGAACTTAAAGCCCAACTGAAGAAGAAGTTCCAGCGTGTGTTTGAGGGCATCGCTAAAGCAGGAAGCCCAACCCTCCTGAATCAGATCTACACAGAGCTCCACATCACAGAGGGAGGGACTGCAGAGGTCAATGATGAACATGAGGTCAGACAGATTGAAACAGCATCCAGGAAACCAGACAGAGCAGAAACAACCATCAGACAAGAAGACATCTTTAAAGTCTCACCTGGAAGAGACGAACCAATCAGAACAGTGCTGACAAAGGGAGTGGCTGGCATTGGGAAAACAGTCTTAACACAGAAATACAGCCTGGACTGGGCTGAAGACAAAGCCAACCAGGACATCCAGTTCATATTTCCATTCACTTTCAGAGAGCTGAATGTGCTGAAAGAGGAAAAGTTCAGCTTGGTGGAACTTGTTCATCACTTCTTTAATCAAACTAACCAATCAGGAATCTGCAGGCTTGAAGACTTCCAGGTTGTGTTCATACTTGATGGTCTGGATGAGTGTCGACTTAATTTGGACTTCAACAAAACTAAAATCCTGACTGAAACAAGAAAGTCCACCTCATTGGATGAGCTGCTGACAAACCTCATCAGAGGGAACCTGCTCCCTTCTGCTCGCCTTTGGATAACAACACGACCTGCAGCAGCCAATCAGATCCCTCCTCAGTGTGTCGACATGGTGACAGAGGTCAGAGGGTTCACTGACCCACAGAAGGAGGAGTACTTCAGGAAGAGATTCAGAGATGAGGAGCAGGCCAGCAGGATCATCTCCCACATCAAGAAAGCTCGAAGCCTCCACATCATGTGCCACATCCCAGTCTTCTGCTGGATCACTGCTACAGTTCTGGAGGATGTGCTGGAAACCAGAGAGGGAGGACAGCTGCCCAAGACCCTGACTGAGATGTACATCCACTTCCTGGTGGTTCAGGCCAAAGTCAAGAGGATCAAATATGATGGAGGAGCTGAGACAGATCCTCACTGGAGTCCAGAGAGCAGGAAGATGATTGAGTCACTGGGAAAACTGGCTTTTGATCAGCTGCAGAAAGGAAACCTGATCTTCTATGAACCAGACCTGACAGAGTGTGGCATCGATATCAGAGCAGCCTCAGTGTACTCAGGAGTGTTCACACAGATCTTTAAAGAGGAGAGAGGACTGTACCAGAACAAGGTGTTCTGCTTTGTTCATCTCAGTGTTCAGGAGTTTCTGGCTGCTCTTCATGTCCACCTGACCTTCATCAACTCTGGACTCAATCTGCTGGAAGAACAACAAACAACGTCCATGTGGCCTAAATTATCTGATAAACCAAAACTCCAATCTCTCCACCAGTGTGCTGTGGACAAGGCCTTACAGAGCCCCAATGGACACCTGGACTTGTTCCTTCGTTTTCTCTTGGGTCTGAAGACTAATCAAACTCGTTTGCAAGGCCTGATGACACAGACAGGAAGTAGCGCACAGACCAATCAAGAAGCAGTTCAGTACATCAAGAAGAAGCTCAGTGAGAATCTGTCTGCAGAGAAAAGCATCAATCTGTTCCACTGTCTGAATGAACTGAATGATCGTTCTCTGCTGGAGGAGATCCAACAGTCCCTGAGATCAGGACGTCTCTCCACAGATAAACTGTCTCCTGCTCAGTGGTCAGCTCTGGTCTTCATCTTACTGTCATCAGAAAAAGATCTGGATGAGTTTGACCTGCAGAAATACTTTGGTTCAGAGGAGGCTCTTCTGAGGCTGCTGCCAGTGGTCAAAGTCTCTAAAAAAGCTCTGTAAGTTATAAAGTTTTTATTATTTATTTTGGTTGGTATGTTATGGAAAACACACTGCCATCAACTTCTGTTTTGTTTTTGTCAAAATCCCTGTAATATAATCACTGTACCTTTATATACACGGGACTTGTATTAATGCTGCTGCCCTCTTGTGGCTAAAGTGTAATTATGTTATTGTTATTAGGGAGGATTTGAGAGAAACATGCCAAGTGAGTCAGCACCTTCGCTTTAGCTTAAAAATCCAAATTCTTATGTCATCAGTTATAGTTGCATGTATTCATTATCATAATTTAACCTTTATTATTGATGTCTTCAATTTATTTTGAGTAAACTAGCAATAATTTTATGGTTGTATTAAATAAATACATCACTAATGAATTATTTATTTCAGTAATTAATTAAAATGTACATAATTAATTAAAAATATTGATAATGAATTATTTAATGATGTATTTATTTCATTCACGTTGCTACTCCTGGCCCTGCATCGCTGTTCATAAATACATTTTATTTGTCAACTTCACCCATCAAAGTCAGGGGGCGGGGTTAATGCTGATCAAGTCAAAACCATTGCTTTGGTCTGGTGGGCGTTCTTTTAGTGGGCTTTTCTCAGTACTAAGTAGGCCCACACACCAGGGTTTGGACATGTGTGGACCCAAACTGTACTTAAACTTGACCCTTTTTTGTGTGTCACCAAATACACTTTAATATCTTCTAGACAAGAATGTAGTGGCATCATCTTTGACCTCTTTTGGCTCCAAACAGAAGTGACAGACTTGAGCAGGGTTCATTTAAAGGCTGACAGAAGTGGAGTGGTGACGGGGAGATGTTTGACAGGACAGTGTTTCAGCCTCCACAGGTTCATGTTGTGCTCCATCAGTCAGTGAAGATGAAGTCAGTGCTGATGAGGCTGTAGAGTGTGTGAGGGATGTGAATGAGGATGATGAAGATCTGATGATAGCAGATAAAAACAGGCTGCAGAGACTTTGAGCCATACAGGGCACACAGTGTGTGTACAGAACAGCTGAAATCATTCTGGAGGCCTCACTGGAATATGGAAGCATCACAGTACAGCTTCACTAAAGTCTCTGATATGAGCTGAGAAATGAAGCAGCCAGAGCTTTTTCATGAGTGGAAATCCACGGTGACTGTGAGCTGCTGCTACAGCCTCCAGATTAGCCAGCAGCTCATCCTGCTCAACATTTTCTCACCAACTTTAATGGAAGTGTGATGTTTTCAGCTGGAGTGATGGTCAGGGTGGCCTCCTCTCCTCTTCTTCTCCTCTTCCTCTTTCATTTGTAAAGCCACTTCTGCTGCTTTCATTCATTTGGAAGTCCTGTAGCTGAGTTTGGGAGAGACTAACAGCCTCGGCAGCAGAGGGAGAAAGGCTGTAACACCACCACTTTACTCTGTTCTACCTGTCACATCATTTTATCAGGAAACAAATATGTTTTTACTATGTTTGTCTTGAAGATGTAAGAAGATCACATGGTGCTTTTTATTATTGTGTTGGTTTGTTTCCTGTCTCTTGGATGGAGCCCAGCTGTGCGTGGCCCCTGGGCCTGTGGTCAGTGTGTGCTGGATAATCCGCCCAGGATGAGGCCAAACTGACACGGGATGAAATGTCTGTCACATAATTGAGCTTAGTGTAGTTTCATTTCTGCACAGTTTAAAAACAACCAAAACTTTTTTCTGTCTTTTCCATGTTATACTGTAGACTTTCTTTGATACTGTGTCCAAAAGGAGCAGCTTTTACTTTGAAGGGGAGGCGTCTCTGTTTCCTCTTCAGGTTGGATGATGGAAGCAAATGAGTGTGTGATGTTCTTTCAGTGTTGCACTTTGTAGGCGCTCCTGAGCACTGGTCTCACAGCCAGCTGCACATAGAGACCAGTGTTGTTAGTCCAGGTCAGAAGATGACTTGTTGGAATGAAAATGAGCTTGTAGTTTGTCTGCTTTAATCATGTGACTGGAAAAAGGTGTTGGACTTCAAATATGTCCATTTCTTTAATACTTCACCTTTAAAAGTGAAGCCATGTGGTTCCTGGAAGGAAAAACACGACTTTTTCAAGTCTTTGTCCTGTTTTTATGAGAAATGTACGACTTTAATGTGAAACATTCAGAGTTTTTTCTCTTGTTGTGTTTGTTTGAAGCTGCTTCCTGTTGGCTTCAGCTGTTTGGAGTTTCCATTTTCTAAACTTCTACATTCTGAACCTTCTTCAGCTCTGAACAGATGATGAAACACTGAATGATTTCAAGCTCACACTTTGTCTAATAAACTTACATCTTTCATTCTTTATACAGATTGTGGGGCTGTGGTTTGTCAGAGATCAGCTGTGATTATCTGGCAGCAGCACTGAAGTCCAACCCCTCCCATCTGAGAGAGCTGAACCTGAGCTCCAACAACAAGCTGCAGGATTCAGGAGTGAAGCATCTGTGTGGTTTCCTGGAGAGTCCAGGATGTGGACTTGAAACTCTGAGGTCAGTCAGCATGTTTTAGTTGTGCTGAGATGAATATGATGTGAAAGTTGTGCTGACACTAAACTGCAGACATCAGGCTGATATTATACTGATCCACACTGATGATCTTCATGGTAAAGTCTGTTTTCTTCTTCTCTGGTTTAGTCCATTGACTGCAGCAGAACAATGTTCACATTTCAAACAGTGAGACTCAACGTATGGCCCGCGGCCCACACGCGACCTGCCCACCTTTCCTGATTCAGAGAGGGGACCTGATTAACTGTGTAGTGTTCTTCCTCACAGTTCTAAGTATCAGACACAACAATGAATAATCCACAGCTGACTCTCTTTAGCAGGTCAAAGGTCACGGCACACAGCAGACAGTGGGAAATATTCTAATTCTGATCATTTATCAGCACATATCCATATGTATAAAAACAAAGCTGACACTGTGAGACTTGATCAGAGGTGTGATCATCACAGCAGAGGCCTTTGTGTCAAAGTCACTGAGGATCAAACAGAAACACATGAAGCAGATTTTCCTCTTCTGGCTTTTTTATAGCAGATAACCTTCAAAATATTCTGCAGTCGATCAAAAACTGAAGCAAACCATGAATCAACATGTGAACATGAGCTGATGCTGCTGAAGTGAAGCAAAGTTACAGAGGTTTGATTACAGACACAGCTGAGAGTTTGTAATCTGTCATCATTTTAAAAGGTTTCAATTTCTTCAGTATTGAACAGCAGAAATGAGGCTTTGTTTTCGGAGGCCGACAGCAGTGAACACAACAGCAGACTGGTGCGTAATAAGCAGTGAATAATGCAGAAAACAGATTTTTGAAGGTAAACTGTTCTTGAAGTACACTGAGAGAGAGAGAGCTGTGCAGGAAGTAAAGGTCAAAGTCAGAGAGAATTCATGACGATGTTCATCAAAGCGTAAAAGCGTAGTTTGGATCTTCTTTGCTGCTGGTTCACTCAGTTTTGGTTGGAGACAGATGAAACCTGCAGCTTCAGGATCTGTGAGCTGTCCACTTTCAGCCCCGACGGCGTGTCCGTGTACGTGCCGTCGAGTGAACGATCCACGCTCTGTGTTTCCATCTTTGTGTGTTTAGCTGCTCTCATTTACTGTTTTACCTGTTTGGTTGTTGTTGAAATACTTTTGGGAGCTTTAACCTGAGATTCTGGCAAAATACATTTATATTAAAAATCCATTCAGGATTGAATGAATCAACATCGCTTTATTCAAATTAAAACCATTTAAATAGGAAAATCCATTTTTTACAGCCGCCTCTAATGCTGGGTAATGTCAGCTGGTCCATGTGCAGCTGGCTGTGAGGCTCAGGGAGGCGTCTACAAAGTGCAACACTGAAAGAACATCATCCATAAATATTGAGGAATAACTGGACTCTCATACAGCGAGACTCAAATGCCTTTAAACATCAGCTTATCCTGCTGATCCAAGTCCAACACTGAGTTTGTAAAAACATGTTTGTCAATCATTTTGTTTGGTTTCGGAGGAAAATGATTCAATAACACTGCTAATACACAACATTTCATCCTATTTCCTCATAACCCTCTTTTGTCTGACCATTTGATCCCATTTGAATTTGCAATAAAGGATCCACAGAGTTTGGTGACAATAATGACAGTAGATGTTTGTGTGAAAGTGCTGGAAGCAAATGAGTGTGTGATGTTCTTTCAGTGTTGCACTTTGTAGACGCTCCCTGAGCACTGGTCTCACAGCCAGCTGCACATAGAGACCAGTGTTGTTAGTCCAGGTCAGAAGATGACTTGTTGGCATGAAAATGAGCTTGTAGTTTGTCTGCTTTAATCATGTGACTGGAAAAAGGTGTTGGACTTCAAATATGTCCATTTCTTTCACACTTCACCTTTAAAAGTGAAGCCATGTGGTTCCTGGAAGGAAAAACACGACTTTTCAAGTCTTTGTCCTGTTTTTATGAGAAATGTACGACTTTAATGTGAAACATTCAGAGTTTTTCTCTTGTTGTGTTTGTTTGAAGCTGCTTCCTGTTGGCTTCAGCTGTTTGGAGTTTCCATTTTCTAAACTTCTACATTCTGAACCTTCTTCAGCTCTGAACAGATGATGAAACACTGAATGATTTCAAGCACTTTGTCTAATAAACTTACATCTTTCATTCTTTATACAGATTGTGGGACTGTGGTTTGTCAGAGATCAGCTGTGATTATCTGACAGCAGCACTGAAGTCCAACCCCTCCCATCTGAGAGAGCTGAACCTGAGCTCCAACAACAAGCTGCAGGATTCAGGAGTGAAGCATCTGTGTGGTTTCCTGGAGAGTCCAGGATGTGGACTTGAAACTCTGAGGTCAGTCAGCATGTTTTAGTTGTGCTGAGATGAATATGATGTGAAAGTTGTGCTGACACTAAACTGCAGACATCAGGCTGATATTATACTGATCCACACTGAGGATCTTCATGGTAAAGTCTGTTTTCTTCTTCTCTGGTTTAGTCCATTGACTGCAGCAGAACAATGTTCACATTTCAAACCTTCAAAGAAGAAGAAAAATCCTCCACTGGATAATTCACTGTGAAACTCTCCAACTCTTCATTCCACCTTAAAGTCTGTGTGACACTGAAATCCAAAGCAAAATGTGTGTTTGCTTTACAGACAGCAGTCCAACACAAACATACACACATCATCCAAAACACAGTCCAACATCCAAATCTCCTCCACTGCCAGCATGAATGATGGGAAAGAGAAGGAGGAACACTCTGACATTCAGGGTTAGAATGAGTTTCATGAAGCAGACTGTGAAGATCAAAGCTGCATTAGAAGCTTACATGAATGAATGAGTGGACAGAAGTGGACAGAGATCATCTGAAGCACTTCAAAGGCTTTAAATCAGCACATTTCTCTTTATTCTTTATCAACTCTGTTAGTTTCTCTCAGTTTTCTGTGGAATGAAGCTAACAGCAGGCTAATAAGATGCTGACCAATAGGTTTCTATTAAAGGTTGTCATTTGTATCTGAAAAAGTGCTTTGGCTCAGCAGGGATCAGCTTACAGGTAGAATACAGCTGCTGGATGGGATTAGCATGTCATAGCTATCTACCAAACTGCTAACTGGGGATTTCAGGCCATCTATGGATCATTTTTGCTAACTGTTTATTCAGCTGAGGCTCACAGGGCTGCAGCCTGTGCCCTAGCTGTCATAGGGCAAGAGGCGTGGTCCACCTGCACAGGTGAGCAGTCCATCACAGGGCCAACAGAGAGAGAAGCACTCTCTCACATCCACACCTACAGCCAATTTAGAAGCACCAATGAACCTAAGCAGCATTTCATTGGACTGTGGGAGAACATCCAACCTCCACAGAAAGGCCAACAAGCTTCAACCTACAACCTTCTTGCTTTAAGGCACTAGTGCGAACCACTTTTCCCCATTTCAGCCCAAATCCTGCATCTTCCTGTTTCTGACTCCAGGCCAGCTCCACTAACACTTTCTCATCAGACACTGCCACCTAGTGGAGGAAGTCTTAGTTCCATTTGAAGCTTCAGATTACACTTAGTTCCTTTACAAAGAGGTGGAGGTGGTGGGGCCACAGCACCATCATCACTGAGTGCCATAGGACACTTAACCTTTGTTTCCATATGCTGGGAACTTCCTGTTGTTCCAAGGAGGACTGGAAAAAATGTGAAAACCTCCCAGTCAGTTCCTCACAGCACACTTCAATCATTTCCCTCCCACAGCATCAGGACCAGGGCGTTTTCTCTTTGGTCCCACTAAGAGATTTCCACACAAACACCTCATCAGTGGGACTCTCAGAGCTACCAGCCCTTTGCTACAATCACAAAGCTCTTCATTGAAATCAATGATATCAAAGCTGGAATCAATGAGTCCAAGTCTTCTGCTGATTCAGCATCACATTCATCTTTGCTCCTTGTTCTGCATCCCCACCATGGACTTCATTCCTTTCCAAGCCAGCCTTGAGTGTCCTTTATTCAGCTCATCCTCTGCTTTACTTTTACACCTGATTTTAGCTGCTTTATCTCTCTTTCAACACGTTTCTGTGCCTCAATCTTTTTCTTCTCTCCCTCATAACAAGACAGCTTCTTCTGCCTGAGAACATGTTGGAGTGATTTACTAATCCAGGGCTGCTTATTGGGGAAAATACTTCCTGTTTTCAAAGTAATCCCCATTTTCCCCAGAAAGAAATGTAAGTAGAAATCGATGATCTAAGTGAGAACATGAGCCTTTAAAAAGTCCCAGTGGGTGCAGTCAAAGCAGTCCCTCAGTCCCAGTATAGAGTCTTTGGTCCAGACTGGAACCACTGTGTGCCCAGTTTGAGCTCTCTTCAGTGCTGTGACCTGACAGACCCAGAGGGGCCATC
Source organism: Oreochromis aureus (assembly GCF_013358895.1). Classification (NCBI taxonomy): domain Eukaryota; kingdom Metazoa; phylum Chordata; class Actinopteri; order Cichliformes; family Cichlidae; genus Oreochromis; species Oreochromis aureus. The sequence continues at coordinate 45,845,402 of NC_052944.1, read as the reverse complement.
GCATCACATTTAGAAGCTCCCCTAATGGAGCCACAACACATGTCCAACACTTAGTCTGTCTTGTTGGACCAACTGGAAGAAATGATTCAAGGACTTAGTCACAGAACAGAGATTCAAATCTCCAAAATCCAACTGGCTGCATCAGGACATATAGTCTGAAACTCTGCACAGTTTCCTGTTTGAAGCTGCTTCCTGTTGGCTTCAGCTGTTTGGAGTTTCCATTTTCTAAACTTCTACATTCTGAACCTTCTTCAGCTCTGAACAGATGATGAAACACTGAATGATTTCAAGCTCTTTGTCTAATAAACTTACATCTTTCATTCTTTATACAGATTGAGGGGCTGTGGTTTGTCAGAGATCAGCTGTGATTATCTGGCAGCAGCACTGAAGTCCAACCCCTCCCATCTGAGAGAGCTGGACCTGAGCAGGAACTACCTGAAGGATCCAGATGTGAAGCAGCTGTCTGATCTTCAGCATAGTCCAGACTACAGACTGGAGACTCTGGAGTAAGTAGAGTGATGGAGTGAGTGGGTGGTGCTGTCAGCAGTATTGTACTAAACACAGTCAGCATGAAACAAAGATCCAGTGTTTCCTGTAAAGCTGCAGCTTCTCAGTGAAGCTGTGAGAGGAGGATGGTGACAGGCTTCAGGATTGGACACAAACACTTCCTGTTTCTGACCTTTATGGTCACCATAGTAACGGCTGACACGCTCTGATCAAACGCTGTCAACAGCCAATCAGCTCTCTGAACAGAGCAGCACGCAGACCAATGACTGCATTCATTTCCAAGTTTAAAGCAGTGAAGAACACAGTCTGTAGGTGAGGAAGAATTTAGTGAGAGCAGATGTTTGGATGGAATTCCTCCAGTTAACAGCTGGAACCGTCCATCTGGATTGTTGGGCTTGTTGTTGGGGTTCCTACAGAGCTCAGAGTGGACACACCAAGGTTCTTCTACTGAATGAAAGTCCAAACTCAAACTAGGAGGGAAAAACATTTTCATCAACTTCAATAAAAATCCAAAGATTAGAAAAAGTGAAGCAACAATGAGTCCTAGTACAGTCCCAGCACTGAAGTCCCTGCTGCTCTTTATACTGGATGTGCTGCATCACTGACTGACAGCTGATGAAGAGTCTCTGGAAACACTCGTTTATCTCCTCTGCTCTTCCTTCTTCTCTCTGCAGGTGGAGCTGATGATGGTAAACAGGACGGTGTGTGTGCTGAGAGAGGAGGAGCTGTGTCCTGATGATCCAGAGAGGTTGAAGCAGCAGCAGCTTGTGTGTAGAGGCGCTCTGACTGGGCCATGTTACTGGGAGGTGGAGAGGAGAGCTTCATCCAGCAGTGACTGACAGAGGAATGAAGTGCAGATGACTGTCAGTGCTGCAGAGTGAACTGCTCTGAGAACAGCTCCACTGTCAGACACAATGTAGAGTCCAGCATCATCCCTGTGTGTCCCTCTGGATCTGACAGAGGATCTCAGTGTATCTGGACGGCTCTGCTGCTGCTCTGTCCTTCTACAGTCTCTGCACAGTCTCTGTCTGACTCTGGCTTCAGACCCTCCTGGATCAAACTCACCTGGAAAGACTTTCAAACATCACTCAATAGATTTGAATACAGAATATATTTGATATACACTGTAGATGTACTGTAGAGTTGCAGTTTGTCACTTGTAAATACAGTCTGTGAGCAGCTATGAGCTGAAAGATCTTTCTAGAAACACAAAATGTTTTCACTCTTCTGTTGCTTTTTCATATATTTCCACAACATTAATATTGATCCCACCTGTCTCACCTGTTTCATGCTTTTATACATAATAACAGGACACGTGTGATCTGAGCACTGCTGTGGTTGCTGTGCTGCACGTCTTCATTTAGATAACAGAGACATCTAGTGGTTCAGAGGGAGAACTGCAGGAGGTGGAGCTGTGTTTTAGCATGGAAAACTTTTTATCTTTTAGGCGCAGATACAAATATGACAAGTATCAGTGTAAGATACAAAAGGTCACATCAGTCAGCAGCAGTGTTGGGACTAACGCGTTATTAAGTAACGCGTTACAGTAACTACGTTATTATTGTGGTAACGAGCACGGTAACTAGTTATTATGCCAAAACCAGGAACACGTTACTCGTTACTGGGATTTAGATAGGCTCGTTACTCGTTACTTCGTGTGGTGGATATCGCGGAGCTTCCACAGATTCAATAACATTAGCAAGTGGTGGAAGCCAGCAGGTGGATGAAGGAAAAGGGAGGCAAGAGGAGAGACCCGATGCGGCCGCCGGTCCGCGTGTCAGGTGAACTGAACTTCAGGTAAGAAGTTATGACCTGCAGTCTATCTGAGTCAGATATAAACCAAGTTTAGGTGGAGTTTATTTTCGGTATGCTGACATTTTCGTACTGCGTGCTAGCTAGCATGACGGAGTTTCTACTGTATACAGCTGGGTGGGTGCTATGTTACTGATGTTGAACTTTATTTTATTCATACGGTTAATTATTAGAGTTGCCAACCGTCCAGTAAAAAACAGAATCGTCTGGTATTCAGAGAAAATATTTCGCGTTTCGTACTGAGGTGAAAAGGAACACAGTTTGTCCCGGACTTCAGCTACAATGAAAAAGACACAAAGCTGAAGCTGCACAGCTGCCTCTTCTTCTCTCATTCTCTCCTGTTTCTACTTCAATCACGAAACTGATCAATGATCAGCTGATCGGCTTTTCTCTCTTGTTTATTTATCGCCCACTTTGCGCCAGAAAGAGGAAACCAGCGGATGTCAAACAACAGCAGCACGTTTAAGCTTGATCAGCTGTTGTTAGAATTTATTTAATATTAATTTCTAGTATCAGCTGATGTTTGCTGGAGCCACAGCTGTAAAAGCTGCTGGTCATGATATCGGTTTGGTTATCTGGTGTGAGAGAAACATGCAGATGAAACCAGGAGATGTCCTTACTGAATCATCAGAGCTGAACAGGTGATGGAGAAACAGGTTTACCTTTTAGGTGACATGGATGAGTTGAAGGGAAGTTATGAGCTGTTTCTGAGAGACAAATAACACCAGCATCCTTTTCTACGTAGCTGACAGCTGGTAACTGTGCAGGGGCGGGTCTAGCAAAGTGTTGCCAGGGGGCCAGGTAGGGCATTAACAGGGAAAGGGGGGCACAAGGAAATACTTTCCTTTATTATTCTCATTTAAAATGTCTCACTTTTAAAAAAATAATTATCTGAGTCTTACAACAATTGATAGATTGATACATATATACCATCAGAACAGTGTACATCACTGTCACAACAGTGTTTATTTTCATTCAAAGGCTTTATGATTTTTCCTATAATGGTGGGCGGTCTCTAGTCAAAATGCCGGGACGATTTTTTTTGTCCCAGTCCAGCTCTGTATGCAGCTCATCTGCAGTCTGGTGTTACCTACATCTTCCTATTCAGAAGGCAGAATTTCCAAGTTCTGAGTACAATCAAAAGCACCACGACTGCAGTTTTTGTGTTGGATGTAAAAAGCAGGCTAGAATCATGGCGGCGGTCCTTGACGGTCCAGGCGTGGGATTTCTCTCGTGGAAATGTGCACATTATTTTTTCCTTTCTATTGGTAGGTGGCACAGTGCACTTGTGGCAAGTAAGCAAGCTAGAAGACTGACAATCTTGCTGAGTATCCAGCTACGGAAGCAACACATTAACAAGAGAATTCTGAGTAAAACCTAAGTTACTTTCCCTAGTAACTAGTTACTTTGAAAGTAACGAGTAACTTGAAGTAACCGAGTTACATTACTAGTTACTTCTCTAAAAAAGTAACTAAGTTACTAATTTAAAGTAACTTACCCAACACTGGTCAGCAGAGGGAACAGTGATCACACAGCAATGTAAGAATAGAAACATAACAGTGAATCTGGACATGTGTACAGATGGAAGCAAACAAACAGGATGTAACACTACATTAAAGCCACAAATGGGAAGAAAACAAAGCCAAAGGAAAATATATTTGATCTCAGGAATCCAAATCAGATGCTTTAGAGCAGGGGTCGGCAACCCTGGAGGAGCAGAGACCGAGGCGGCCGCCGGTCCAGTGTCAGGTGAACTGAACTTCAGGTGAGAAGTTATGACCTGCAGTCTATCTGGGTCAGATATAAACCAAGTTTAGGTGGAGTTTATTTTCATTATGCTGACTTTTACAGTCAGTTACAATAACTCGTACTGCGCACTAGCTAGCATGACGGAGTTTCTATACAGCTGGGTGGGTGCTATGATGTTACTGATAGTGAACTTTATTTTATTCATAAGGTTAGTTAGTAGAGTTGCCAACCGTCCTGTAAAAAACAGAATCGTCTCGTATTCAGAGAAAATATTACGCGTTTCGTATTGAGCTGAAAGGGAACACAGTTTGTCCCGGACTTCAGCTAGAATGGAAAAAAGACACAAAGCTGGATTTATTCTGTGTCTTCTGCCTCTTCTCCTCTCCTTCTCTCCCGCTCTCTCTGCTGTTGCGACTTCAGAATCATCAGAATCAGAATACTTTATTAATCCCGAAGGAAATCAGGGTTACAGCAGGCAGCACACTAATGGCGCATGCGCACTTACAAAGGAACCTTCTGACCAAACTTACACAAACATCACATTGGGAAGACATGTCAGAGAGGTAGGCTGATGGGAAAAACAACAACGAAAATACATAACATGAGGTGAGAGGAGGAAAAAACTCCACTCAGACTGAGCTCCTAGTGGGAGAACAGTTTGAGAACAGAAAAAAACACCTCAGCACAAAAAGCACATGACTATCAACACACCATAGAAACACAAGACAAGCAACAGGGGCGGGTAAAGGGTGAGAGAGCCGGTGTAGACAGTGCATCCGGTCCTGCAGCATGTCTGCGCTGGTCCAGTCGACCGCCATCTTCCCCGGAGGGACAAGCATCGAAGGCCAGTGTTGGGCAAGTTACTTTGAAAAAGTAATTCAATTATAGTTACTAGTTACTTCTTCAAAAAAGTAACTGAGTTACAATATTCTAAAAGTAATTAATTACTTGAAAAGTAACTATTGCGTTACTTTAAAAAAAACAAAGAACGTTTAACCCTCTGGGGTCCAGGGTATAATTGGCCACTTTTTACTACTGTTGATTTTCCCTCCACATTTCACCTTTAAAAACGATTTACTTTGCCTTGTTTGGTTTCATCCTTTTCAGCACAACCTCACGTGTCTGAATTTACAGTCATGTTTTCATTTTGACATATTGTATTAACACAATTGATCTAAAATCAGACAAAAAACATAAAATCAGAGTAGAAAAAGTTATATTTTTTACTGTAACAACCACAAACAACTTTAATGAATGATATTTCATAACTTTAAATGTGAATATTAATTGTCAGTTTTATAATCCTATGCACAAGTTTTGCAAACAACAAAGTTATTTGCATTAATTTACCTTTTACCCTTTTTTTAATAACCATTTCAAACTATTTACATAACAATCAGCTGTTCTTCAATAAGATGCCACAAATTATTTGTGCCACTCCAAAAACATAATTTCTGTCCACTATAAAGGAGAACATCACAGCCTGATACCTGCAGGTCTGACAGCAGCAGGTGTATCACTGCTGTTTCTACCTGGAGACAGCAGTCGCCTCATTGTTCTGACACACAACACAAAACTATCCACAACACTACACACTAACTACACAAGACAACACATTAACTACACACCCCAAACACGCTAAACGTCACAAATCTCACACATCTCAAAACTCTCTCTCTCTCTCTCTCTCTCTCACCGTCACTCCTAAAACTTTCCCTGTTTTGTTTTGTTTTTGCTCATAAGCAGAGAGTGCTTGCTAGCGCTAACGTGACGAAACTATTGAGGAAAAAACGCCGCCTATATCTTGTTTATCACGACTCTGGTTTTACGTGGCCTATCAACACAGTTTAAAAACTGGTATATGTCACCTTGTTGCTTTGTCTTTAAGTGGTCATGTGATTGGCTTACCACAACTACCTTATTCTTCCTCAGTCAAACAGCAGCACTCATGCGATTGTTTTGCCCCCTGAGCTCCAGGTGTTGTGCTAGACAGTGATGGTGATTACCGTCCGCGGGAGCGCGCAGCTGCTTAAAGCTGTAGCGTCCAGATTACTTACAGCTACTTCCTGTGACTGATATAAGATGCGGTGAGCTGAACACAGCTTCAACCGTCTGTTTGTTGAAAAATAGTAACGGACCGCGTTTCCTTGTTAGTAACTGTAACGGCGTTGTAACGATAGGAATAGTAATTAGTTAGATTACTCGCTACTGAAAAAAGTAACGCCGTTAGTAACGCCGTTACTTGGAACGCCGTTATTCCCACCACTGCACAAGAACATAAAAAAACGACACCAAAATAGAAGCTTGTGAGTAATCCCACTATGACCAGCAGAGGGTGCTGAAGGGAAAGAACCTCTGCTGGTCATAACAAAAGGTTTCCAAGAATGTTTCTCTAAATAAAAATTAAAAAAGAGAAGCTGTAAACTAACCAGAGACACATGAGGTGAGGATGATGAGCAGCAGGATCCTGCAGATCATCTTCTCCCTGTGAGAGGAGACAGAGGTGAAGAGTCATCAACACATGAGGTCAAAGGTCAGTACAGCTACAAGAAGGAAAATCTACAGTCTGACTTCATTCACTCATTACAACATGTGAGCCTGTCAATGATCCTGATTATTCCACTGACTGAGCAAAACTACACGAACTACAACCACTGCAATGGAAGCAACCAGGAGGAAAACCTGCACTTTGATTCCCATTTTAAGGTTTTCAGAGCTGCAGAAATGATTTTCAGTCACAAGGTGGCGCCATGTTTCAACTGACAAAAGGGTAATACTAAAGTCTTTTTTTTGTTTTAGCTTACCTCAAAATACTTTCAAACAGAACCTAGGCTGAGCTAATTAAATCTTACCAGATTTTTTTATTTAACTCAAACACTTGGAGTACAATAAAAAGGTAGTCCATGTCTTCGCACTTTACACAACATAGCTTGTTTACAAAATTATATTAGTGCTTTTTTTTCTATGGATGTGTCCCGTTTAAATGGACTAAAAGATACTTTTAACAGACGTGTAATCAACAAATAACACTCAAATTCAGAGCCACCATCCTGCATTCTTTCCATTTTATCTATTAAGATGATTTCCGGTTTTCAAAACATAAAAAAAAGATGTAGGAGGATTCAGGTCATTGCTCTGCTGTGGGGAACAAATAAAGGATTTTACACAGAGGAAGAACTTTTCTTGCTTTTATAGTCCATGCGACAAGCTGTAAATCAGATTCTGATATTTTCAGACTTCTGTTTGTTTTAACAAAAAGATTTGATTCAAATTGAACTTTTAAAATGTGTGTTGTGGTGCATAAACATGACCTAATCTTAGGTACATTTTTATTTCAGGAAATGTTTAGTTTCAGGTGCTGCTGCTTCATTATGTGTCTGTATTGGCTGACTGTCACAGTCACGTGTTAATGAAGAGAAAAAGAAAAGATTGTTTGCATATTTTCATTTTTTGCTCTCACTGCCTGACAGCTTTGACCCATTTCTGTTCAGGCATATTTATTAGTTAGATTTTTCATGAGGCACACATTCAGATGTGGACATATTTTGGTAACCGATTATTTAAACAGATTCTGGATCCATAAACACTTTATTAGTCTGACTCTGCTAAAACCTTGTCAAATCTTATGAAGGTTGTTGGAGATGCTGGAGATTTAGTTAAATGAAGCTTATGTGTAAGTTCATTACACATAAGCTTTCCCAAGTGTTTGGCTGCTGGTCGATTCATCACTTCCACTTTGCCATGCTGTAAAACTTAATGCTGATATCATTGCTCTAGTCCAATCATCTTTCTGCCTGCCCTCTTCAAGCTGATCAGCCTCCACTCTGGGTATTTTAAATTGCACTTCATCTTTCATCTTTCTCCCTTACAGACCAATTCGTACAACCCACCTCCTCTTTGTCTTTTCTTCTTCTCTACTAAAAATCTGTAACTGTTTTCATACCACTACAACTATTCTCATCATTAAAATCAAATATATGCACAACAGTCTGACTTACAGATGAAATCAATCCAGTCAGCTGATCAGAACCAGTTTACGTGCTGTGTTTTACAACCACATGTGGGTTGTTGCCCGGTAACTTAAAACATGAAGGTGAGTTAGTAGCTATAGATAAGCAAACAGAGGAATGCAGACTGATCACCATGGCATCGTTTCACTGATCAGGTATTTTACTGTCAGCATAATACTTTGTGTAGCAGAAAACAGAAAGCACACAGAGTCCTGGATTTGAGCGACAGAATTCAAATCGTTGAGGAGACTAACATAAAGAAGAACGGGACACAAGAGAAGTATGAATTTCATCCTTTTCATATACTGTATGTTTCCTTCTGCTCTGTTTGTGTCTATTATGCATTTTTGTGTTATTTTTTTATCCTCTTTGAGATCATTTAAAAGCAACAGCTCTGAAAGTTAAATGTGTTATACTGACTGTATCAAATATTAGATTATGTGTTGATTCCAGAGGTGGGAAGTAACAAAGTGCAAATACTTTGTTACTGTAGTTAAGTACAATTTTCAGGTATCTGTTCTTTACTTGAGCATTTTTTTCTGACTACTTGTTACTTTTACCCCCTATATTTTTTAAACAAATATCTGTACTTTCTACTCCTCATATTCTAAAAACAGGCTGGTTACTTCTGGTCTAATGCATTTGGGACGAGTTATTATTTTGTCACTGTGAGCCTCCAAACATCTAAACAATTTAAGCCTAAACAGAAACACATGAAACACAATTATGTTTGTTTATCAAGGATGTAAAAAGTGCCAAAGTCGCCATGATGTGTGACAAAGTCAGGAGTTTAAAGTTGGATGGTGTTTTTTTATTTGTTTGTTTGTTTTTGACACAATACTGGAATGACTGCAGAATGATTGCAGTTGCAGTATTTCAGCATCTAGCTAGCGCTACAGAAGAGGAGCGAGCATGAAAGGAATAATTTTTTAAGTGTCGGGTAATTTTAAATGAAAGGTTTTTATCAGTTCAACAAACATCAGCAAACAGACAAACTGTTTGTGTGCAGCTTGTCTCAGTGTGCTGAAGCTAAAGCTGCTGTAATTCACAGAGAGAGAGTTTACATGTAACATTTAAAGCTCACACGTAAGTCCTCATGTTTTTAAATCATATATTGGGTCTGTGCATGTGACATCATGTTTTTCCATGATGTGAAATGTGCTGCTAATCAAACTGAGGCAGACTAACTGTGTTATTTAAAGGTTGCATGTTAGTGGATGATAAACAGGTTAGTTTGCTGCACTGTGATGGATTTAAGTACAGAACAGTGTGTGACTGGTGACAGTGGCTGTGGTTTCATGCTCAGAGTTTGGTTACATCAAGTGTAGCAGTGATGAATTTGAGGTTAAGTTGATGACGCTTAGATTTATAATCCACCTTCATACCAGCTGAATAGTGTCTAATATAAAGACAGCATAAACAATGTCATGTCAGTTTAGAGGATGGAAATCAGCCTGCTCAACTCATGAAACATCTGCAGACATCTGGCTAAATTCAGTTATATAAATCCACAAAGAGCAGCAGGTCAGCTGATCACAGCCTGTACATGAAGAAAATCTACTGAAGCTCTCAATAGAAATTATTGTGTCATGATTCTTTTCCCCACATTGAGCTACAACAGATTTCAGGGTTCCCTCATCCACTGAATCCACTTTAACCTCTGACTAGCCAGAGACAAAGTCACCCTCTAAAGTGTAGGCAACAGAATATATATATATATATATATATATATATATATATATATATATATATATATATATATATATATATATATATATATATATATATATATATATATACAGATATACAGTGGCTTGCAAAAGTATTCGGCCCCCTTGAACTTTTCCACATTTTGTCACATTACAGCCACAAACATGAATCAATTTTATTGGAATTAAAGGTGAAAGACCAACACAAAGTGGTGTACACGTGAGAAGTGGAACAAAAATCATACATGATTCCAAAATTTTTTTACAAATAAATAACTGCAGAGTGGGGTGTGTGTAATTATTCAGCCCCCTGAGTCAATACTTTGTAGAACCACCTTTTGCTGCAATTACAGCTGCCAGTCTTTTAGGGTATGTCTCTACCAGCTTTGCACATCTACAGACTGAAATTCTTGCCCATTCTTCTTTGCAAAACAGCTCCACAACTGCCCTGTGATGGCCTCAGAGGTTGTCTCAGAGAATATTGGGAGCAACAACACCATGAAGTCCAAAGAACACACCAGACAGGTCAGGGATGAAGTTATTGAGAAATTTAAAGCAGGCTTAGGCTACAAAAAGATTTCCCAAGCCTTGAACATCCCACGGAGCACTGTTCAAGCCATCATTCAGAAATGGAGGAGTATGGCACAACTGTAAACCTACCAAGACAAGGCCGTCCACCTAAACTCACAGGCCGAACAAGGAGGCGCTGATCAGAAATGCAGCCAAGAGGCCCATGGTGACTCTGGACGAGCTGCAGAGATCTACAGCTCAGGTGGGGGAATCTGTCCATAGGACAACTATTAGTCGTGCACTGCACAAAGTTGGCCTTTATGGAAGAGTGGCAAGAAGAAAGCCATTGTTAACAGAAAACCATAAGAAGTCCCGTTTGCAGTTTGCCACAAGCCATGTGGGGGACACAGCAAACATGTGGAAGAAGGTGCTCTGGTCAGATGAGACCAAAATGGAACTTTTTGGCCAAAATGCAAAACGCTATGTGTGGCGGAAAACTTACACTGCACATCACTCTGAACACACCATCCCCACTGTCAAATATGGTGGTGGCAGCATCAATGTTGCGTGGAGATCGGGGCAGTAACTCTTGATTGGCACACCAGGGGCGTGTTTCCCATCTTTAAGAAGGGGGGAATGGAGGGTGTGTTCCTACTATAGGGGGAGCACACTCCTCAGCCTCCCTGGGAAAGTCTGTGCCAGGGTGCTGGAAAGGCAAGTCCAACCATTACTCAAACCTCAGATACAAGAGGAACAATGAGGTTTTCATCCTGGTTGTGGAACACTGGACCAACTCTTTACCCTCTCAAGGATACTTGAGGGTGCATGGGAGTTTGCCCAACCAGTCTACATGTGTTTTGTGGACCTGGAGAAGGCATTCAGTCGTGTCCCTTGGGGTATCCTGTGGGAGGTGCTTTGGGATTATGGGGTGTCTGGTCCATTGCTACAGGCCATTCGATCCTTATACAACCGTTGCAAGAGCTTGGGCCACATAGCCAGCAATAAGTCTGACTCATTTCCAGTGGGTGATAGACTCTGCCAGGGCTGCCCTTTGTCACAGATTCTGTTCATAGTTTTTATGTAAAGGATTTCTAGGCGGAGCTAAGTGGCAGAAGGCTTTCACTTGGGTGGTCTCAGGATCTCATCTTTGCTGTTCACGGATGATGTGGTCCTGTTGGCCTCATCGAGTGATGACCTCCAGCTCGCCTTGGAACGGTTCGCAGCTGAGTGTGAAGCAGTGGAAATGAGAATGAGCACCTCCAAATCTGAAGCCATGGTCCTCAGCCAGAAAAGGGTGGAGTGCCCACTCCGGGTCAGGGACGCAGATCCAGGACACGCTGGAGAGATTATATCTCTTGGTTGGCCTAGGAAGTGGCCGGGGAGAGGGAGGTCTCCTCCGCGACCTGGCCCTTGATTAGCAGAAGAAGATGATGGATGGTAGAACTTAATTATTTGTTTTTGTTAAAGTTTTTCTCTCATACGCCTGTGTTATCCCCTCTGTTAATTTCATTTATGTTTACTTGTGCAAGTTGTTTGCCTTCTGTGTCTTATATTTAGTTTAAGCGACCCCCCCGTGTAGATTCAGTAGTTTCTTGTTGTCCTTCTGATTGCCTCATGAGTATAAATAGTCCAGTTGTTCCTTCAGTTTCCATTTGATTTTATCTTGTTGACTTTTGTATTCTACACTTTGCATCAGACTAAATAAAATGGTTGCTTTTTGACCTCTGGAGTTAGCATCTCCAGGACTACCCAATTCATAACATAAATTATTCAGGTGACTTTCTAGCAAAACAAAGTTTGGGTTTGAAAATTGTTTTATCAGTTTAAGAAAACAAAGTTTGCCAAATGTGAGAAAAAAATTAAGTTCACCTGTTTTTCTGTCTTATTACAGGAGCTGAAAGTCCAAAGGAAAAACGCTGGAAGAAATTTAAAACTGCTTTTGTAATTGTACAGGTTGCATTTGCAGCTGCAGTTGCAGCAAAGATGGTCCTTTGAACTTGACAGGTTACACAGTAAATGCTGGGACTCGTCTGTTAGCAAGAGTGAGTTTGTGGTTCCTGTTTTAAGCTGAGTTTTTTGCTGCTGTGCCCTGATTTATGTGAATCTCAGATCTGCAGAATAAGAAAGAAGACTAGATCAGATGTAGAGCAAACAGATCATCTTCTCTTTAAACAGAAGTATTAATGTGAAGTTGCTCTCTTCTCTCTCATTCCACTGAATAAAACTTGCAGTCACTTAAAACCCACTGAAGATGTTTCAGTCAGTTACTACTTGACAATTTTCCTCACGTTCCATAGAAAAAAAGATTCTGTCATTGCCAGATTGATGCGTCAGTCAGATGTGCTCTAGCCACCATCTAGTATTGATTCTGTTTTCTGATGCCTTGAATTCATCTCTCAGTGCAGATCTCTCTGTGGTCAGAGTCCTGTGAACATTATTCTTGTGTGTGTGTGTGTGTGTGTGTGTGTGTGCGCATGCCTTTGGAGGCCTGCAATGCCCTGATGGCCACTCTTGGAAATCAAACACCTCACCAACAATTCATTTCTTTGTTTTTGCCTGTTAACTCTGTAAACAAACCATTTGAACTTTTTACAGTGCTCCCCTTTTAGGTGACCATTCTGCTAGTACACAAAGTGTCAAGAGACTTTACAAGAAGACAGCAGCCTTGCTTGAGAGGGGAAAAAGTCAGGTGAAGCAGCAAAATCATGATAGAACATATCGCTGCGAAATAATAACATATACAACCCTGGTGATCTTGCTGGTCTTGATCCACAAGACTACTCTGACTAGCAATTCTATCAACCCACTTTTCCTTGACCTCGATGAAAACATCATCGAGGTCAAAGTGGTTTATATTGTATACAGAGAAAGCCAAAACAATCAAAAGACTCACTTTGAACAAGTACTTGGTGACGGTGGGAAGGGAAAACTCCCTTTTAATGGGAAAAAAGCTCTGCCAGAATCAGCCTCAGGGAGGGGCAGTCATCTGTCACAACCAATTGGGGGTAAGAAAATCACAAAAAAACCAAAACACTGTGGAGGAGTACGGAGGGCCAGGAGTGACAAAATGAATGATAATTAATTAATTAAATGTTTTAAATGAAATGAACGGACATTTAATTAATGTCCATAAATAAATAATAAAATAGTCAAATAATCAATTATAAACATGTTTATTCTTTTAAATGAATAAAGGAAGCAGAGCTGCCATTAGTCCAGAGGTCGATCCTTCCTTGACTCTCTGTGTTTGATGTCTCAGGTTTTCTTTCAGGTCTCATGGCTGCAGAGACACAAACAGTTATGAGTCACTTAAAGTAAATATAAAACATAAAATAAAAACAATCTGCAATAAAATAAATTATATCTATTGGTGAAGTAAAAAGTATGTTTGTTTAGTACTGACACAGAGGTGATAACCTTTAATTGATAAAAAAAAAAGAAATCATTGAATTGAACCTGTTCCTGGTTGTACAAACCAAAGGTCACTGAGCGGCCGAGGACAGGAAGTCTTGGAATGTTCGAATGAATTATCGAACAGAGGCTGATTAAAAGAATCTAATCAACATGAAAAACAATGAAAGAGATCATTCATTATTTTCCCCACCAAAATCCCCGGCAATGACAGTGATCAAAGTGAAGAAAAACTATCAGACCTTCAATGCTACCAACCAACACTTAAGGCTTCACAAACATTCAGGGAAGCTCTCAGAGCTCCAAACTGAATATAAAAATGTTACAAGTTTCTATCAGGGTGCTGGCTGTATTACACAAGGTCCTTACCCTGCATCTTTGTGTGTATGTATATAATATGTAAATCTCCAATCAAGCAGTTATGGTGGGCCAATCTGAAGGAAACTTTACATGAACATTGTCTCACATGCAGCAAATATTAAGACCTATATGTTAAAAAACAAAACAAAAAAATGTGTTATCCCAGTTCTTTGGATTCTTGGATTTACAGATTCATCATCGCCCCACAAATGTAATGTTATGTTAACATTTTCATTTGTAACAAGTAAGAAATGAAAATATTATAAAATCACCACAGGCCCGACAGTTATTCTGTTACTTAATTAATTATTTGGTTAAGAAGAGCTTTAAGAGCATCTACATCAATTATAGTAGCATTACTGAGGAGGAGGCTGGTTTTGCATAAAGTACAATTTAACTTGAGACATTAAAACAAATTTGCTGTGACTGTACTGTGCATGTACGGTTATTACAGGTTCATGTTGATGTTCTTTATGCTTGAATTTGTTGTGCAGGCTGTAAATATGGCAGCATTAATCTGTTCTCTCTGTTTTTGTGTAATGAAATGAAATGAATTCAGTCTAATCCGTCACCATCAAAGTTGCTCGGCGTCTAGTCCATCTGCTCTGGCCCTGATATCAATCTTATATATATAATAACATCAGGATTTTAGCACAAAAAGTAAGGACATTTGTGTTTGGTCATTTATTTGTTGTAACAGTGCTTCTTGGCAGTGAATCTCTCACCTCTGTGAAACCTTAAACGGAGCCACATCTGTGAGGAAAATGCATTTGTGGGTTAAGCAGCAGACTTGAGTATGTGTTCTGTGTCAATGCCAAACAGCAACATTGAGTGACAGACGAAAAATACTGGTTAAAGAATGCGATGCCACATCCCACAGCAGTGTGTGACCAGTATGAGGAGGAGGTGCCGGCTGCTGTGTGTGGTTCTTTCACATGCTGCTGAGGCCTCATTATTATAATAGTTGAAAGCTGCAGATTTGCAGATATTTATTTGTTCCACTGTAAACTAAACAACAGATTTCCACACTGAGACGTCAGCACACAAAGAGGAAGATGTGTGGCGTTTGATTGGATATTGTACATTTGTGTTCACCAGTTCTACAGTGTACCTGAGTATGTTAAGAGGAGCAAGAACTCCCATGTTGGTTCTATGTGTACAAGCCAGCATACAGTCTATTTGGGGATTATTGATGCAATTCACATCTCATCCTAAAGTTAGTTCTTTTAGTTTTATAGATATTTTGAATTTGTGCAGAAATTCTTTGTATGATAACAAAAACATTATAATGGATGTCCTTATTGCTCCATATTAAGTATGTATGTGGGGAGAAAACAGTTCAAATTAGGTGCTTGAATATGATTCATTTACATATATATTGTTGTTTTAATGTGTAGCTCAGATTTTCTGAATGAAGCCAAATATTTTTCTCCTCTCTGTGTCAGTGGGATAACTGTACATGTACTCTTATCTCTGAGTGAGTGCAGCACAGCACACAGCAGCAGAGACTGTATACAAGGATAACAACTGTGTGACAAGCTGGTCATTGTTCCCACTTTATTAGGATTTACATGATTAATTCACTGTGGGAACTAATTACAAGGTCAGAGATAAACAGACATAAATCACATGTGTTTATAAGTGAACAAACAGAAATGTGTTAAACATATAAATATGCATTAAAGCCACTAAAGTGTCTTATAATCCCTGTTAACACATGCCTGCTGACACATGATACACAGTAATATGTGTTTGAATACAACCTGAAACCTGTTAATGTTCTGATTTAACAGCAGATTTCTCCACATGCAGGACAGAGAAATTCCTGCATCTGTCACACAAAAAGTGGAAAATATATTTGTTTGACATTTTAATCCGAATAAGAAATAAATAAAAAAATGTTGGTAGATCCACTTTTTAGGAAGATGAGGTGAAGAGTGTTCAGTGGAAAAAGGCCAGTGAGTTAATGTAAATGCTGCTTCTGCTGTAAAAACGCATAAATGCTCCATGATTTTCATTTCTATCCATCATCTTGAACACTGGCTATAAATGTTTTAACTTCATTATTGTGTGATTTGGTTTCTTCACGTGTCTCCTTCAGTGCAAATAAAGGACTGTTAGAGTGTGTGCTGTGTGTTTGTCTGAAGCATGACAATCCTTTCCAACAAGCATTTCCAGCTGTTTGTCTCCACTCTGCACTTTAGTCTTTCTTCCTGTCATGTCTGTGTTTGTCCACCAGGTGTCTCCCTCAGCTCATTTTCTCCAAATCAGAAGCATCAGATTTGTGGAGACGCTCTGCCTGCCAGACACAGCTCAGGGTACTGAAACATGTCTATCCTCCACAACAGGGGTGTCCAAACTTTTTTCACTGAGGGCCACATACATAAAAATATAGGAGGGGCTGGGCCACTTACTAGAAATTAGGTATATAACCTTAACTGTAGCGTATTAAAGTTAGAAAAATCATTTAAAAGTGGTCAAATGTGTTATATTGTTGAATATAATTAAAGACAAAACTGCCTTCATCACAGCTTTCCATAAATGGATCTTTATTAATTTATTCAGAAAAAGCTTTGGTAGCTCATTCTCAGAACAGCAGCAGATTTCTTCTTGGACAGAAGATTTACAGCACAGAGAAAAAAACAATAAAGGGGAAAATGGGACGGGGACATTTCAAGCTTGTTATTTAAGTTCTTAGGCTTAGCAACACACCTATTAACGTTCGTTTGAAACGGTTATCAGCATTAACAGACTGAACTGGACTTAATAACAGGAGTGCATATAATTTTAGTGAATTATTCTGGTGAGTATCAGCTGCGCTGGGTATGTAAATCAGGCCATCCAGCCGCGGTGCTGATCGTACGCCACTCGTGCCAAAAATCCAGACAAATGTCACTTGATCAAGGAGCAAATCTGCATCAGAGGAGATCAGCTGACTTTGCGTGTGCGTACGCTGTGCACAGCGGTGTGTACTCTGTGTGTTAACAAGAAAAACGCATGTAAGAAAGTGGTGCGCAAAAGCAGGGTAGTGACAGAATTGATGCGCATTATTGATATTTGAAGCATGTGTACCTGCACATTAACACACGGGTACTGTGGAATATATTTTTTACTCACCTAAAGCGCTCGTGCTCTCGTCCACTCCCCGCAAAAAAAAATTAGCAGCTGTGCGGTGTCTGTGGCATCGGTGCTCTCATCGCATGCGATGGAGTAAAAATCAAAAGCACAGCTTTATCAGACAGCTGCAGTTTAATGTTGGCTGACAGTCTTCAGTGCGTGGCACAACTGGATTTCTGGACACGCTGACGTTGTTGAAGTCCTGCACTTTTTCCGGGCACATTATTTCGGTGACTTTAACGAGGCAGCGTTTTATGAGGTCTCCATCTGAAAAAGGCTTGCCATGTCTTGCGATGAGTTGGGCGACCTCATAGCTGCTATTGGAGCCTTTTCCTGGACAATTTGAGCACGAAAAAAATAATGTTGCTGACCCCGCAGGATAGCTACCCTTTGCTTTACTTTCTGCTCTCACTCAGCACCAGTGTAGGATGCATAGGCCTGATGTTTGGTTTCATAATGACGTCGTACATTATACTCTTTCATAACTGCCACAGTTTCAGTGCAGATCAAACAGACACACTTCCCCTTGAATTCTTTGAAGAAATATTCACTCTCCCACCGTGTCTGAAATTTTCTGCACTCACTTTCTACCTTTCAATTCTTTGGTTCTGCCATGTTTAGCAACTTGGGGTAAATTTCTTCTGTGATTGTCCTTTTTGTTAGAGCAACTGCCTTGATCAACAGTTGCTCCCCCTGGTGTTAAAACTAAGAAGTGCAATACACTCAAGCAAAAGTTGAAGTGTGGGCCATTTTCTATTCTATTTATAAAATTACTTGCGGGCCAATTAAAAATGGACCGCGGGCCGGAGTTTGGACACCCCTGCTCTACAATATACAGGCCTGTGTTATTTAGTGTCTGTATTTAAATGTATAAATGGTCGAATGTGTTTAAACTTTACATCTAAAAAAAAAATGGCATTAAATGTCATCACTCTAGATACAATAATAATAATATAATATCAAAAACCTCAAGGACTCAAATTTTTGTCGCATTTTAAAAGTTCAAATCTCAAAGACATTAAGTTTACAGTCATATTTGATCAAGAAAATCAACAATCTTCACATTTCAGAAACTGGAACCAGCTTTAAATGTGACTAAAATAATGATAAAACAATCAATTCTCTAATCATTGACTAACTGATGAATCACTGCAGCTCCAATATATTGTTGCATTTGACAACCCACTACAGCAACTACAGAATAAAACCACTAACCAGACTGATGACAGATTTCAAACATGCTGAATATGAAGAGTAGTATCATTTAAACTCACATGATTATCAGCCATAAGAACAAATTCAGATTTATATTGATGTAAGGTATATAAATGTAAGTACAGTTTGAATCAGTGCAATATTATTTTCACACATCAATGGACCACTGAACTTCTCAGCTTCTAAAATGTAAAGCCTCATTTAGAAACTACACAAGTACATATAATGGTCAGGGATCAACATGAACCTGTCTTCTCTATTTGACTTTAATCAACTCTGCAGTGGCTCCATAAATTACAGGATAAAGTCCAGCATAGAGCGGCTGAGTGAATGTGGTCTGGACTCTGTGGAGGAGAGTCATGGTTTCAGAGACGCTGTAGAAAGACAGAATACCTGCTCTGTGATCCAGGTACACTCCTACTCTGGAGGACCGAGGACCTGAGAGGACAGTTTGGACATTGTTGTGCAGAACATATACACATATACACATATACACATATACACATATATATCTGTTTGTGTCACAATATAATGCCCAAGATCTGTCATTACATCCAAATAAACATTCACTGCCCTTTCCTGTTCTGCTGATATTCTTGTATGCGACTGCTACACAAACTGCTCCCCCTCTCCACTCCACCTCAACAACGTCCAGTCAGACTCTCTCTACTCAGGACCTGATAACATCCAGTGAATCTGTCTGGATGATCAGAATAAGACTGTTGTTGTTTCATTCTTGTTACTTTTCTGTTCCCCTCAGATAATAACAGATGTGTGTTTGCTGTGTTTGGATCCAGTGTGATTTCACGTGAATTTTTTTAAGAATCCAGCTCTGGTCTTTGGCTCTGGTGGTGACAGTAAAACATCCACTTCAGTGACTGTCAGTGAGATGTTTGTCCATTCCTCTCTCAGAATGTCCTGTAGTTTATCTCTGGTCTCTGACACAGCTGCTGTCACATCCTCAAAGTACCTCAGAGGACGAATATTGATGCTGGATGAGTGTGTAGACTCACTGAGGGCTGACAGTGAGGGGTAGTTGTGTAGCAACTGGTTGTGATCCTCTGTGTGTGAGAGCTGCTCCAGCTCGCCGTCTTTCCTCTTCAGCTCAGCGATCTCCTGCTCCAGCTTCTCCTGAAGCTCTTTGACTCGACTCACTTCAGTTTCCTGCTGGGATCTGACCTGCTGCTTCACATCAGAGCTTCTTTTCTGGATGAGACGGATCAGCTCAGTGAACATCTTCTCACTGTCCTCCACTGCTTTATCAGCAGAGCCATTGATGGCCTCCACCTCCTGTTGAAGCAGCTTCACATCTTTCTCTCGCTCCTGGATTCTCTGCTGGATGTTTAGTCGTCTCACCTCGAGCTCCTTCTGCTTCTCAGTCCTTTCTGCTGCAGCTGGGACTGTTTCATGGCCTTTATGTTCATCCATCAAGCAGAGATAACAGATACTCTGCTGATCAGTACGACAGAAAATCTTCATCACCTCATCATGACGAGAGCAGATGTTCTCCTGGAGCTTCTTGGAGGGGGCCACCAGCTTGTGTTTCTTTAATGGAGCTGCATCATAGTGAGGTTGGAGGTGTTTCTCACAGTAAGATGCCAAACAGACTAAACAGGACTTGATGGCTTTCAGCTTCCTCCCAGTGCAGACATCACAGGCCACATCTTCAGGTCCAGCATAGCAGTGATCAGCTGGAGCAGCTTGGAGTCCAGTCTTCTTCAGCTGCTCCACTAAAGCTGCTAACATGATGTTTTTCTCCAGGACAGGCCTCGGTGTGAAAGTCTTCCTGCACTGAGGGCAGCTGTGGATTCCCTTCCTGTCCTCTTCATCCCAGAAACTTTTAATACAGTTCATACAGTAGCTGTGTCCACAGGTTGTAGTCACTGGATCCTTCAGTAGATCCAAACAGATGGAACAAGAGAAGGTTTCTCGGTCCAGCTGAACTCCTTTCTGTGCCATTTCTCCTCTCAGTGTCAGTGACTGTGTGAGTTTCTTTTTTTTGGTGAAAGCAGTTTGATCTCTGGTCTAAACCTGTGTTTCTGCAGTGAATGGATCCTGTCAGCTCAGAAAAATGAGCACATGTTGGTTTCACCCATCTGTTATCTGCATATCTGAACAAGGGAACACAAGGAAGAGTGAGTCAACATCAAATTTGTATTGAAAATTGTGAATGAAGAAGGTACCACTATGTAACAATGGGGAAGCCAACGCTACATTACAAACTAAGTTACACATAAGTGACAGAGATTAGAAGTTCTGGACTCTAAGACCTGTTTGTTCATCCAAAACAGTGTTTAACAAGAATTTAGCTTTTTGGCAACATGGAACTTATATTGTTTTAGTTAATTATATTTTTGGGTGCATTTACTCTGAAAATACTCTGGCAATGGCAATTACTTACCTGTAGGACTAAAATGGACTGACAGCATCATTAGTTACTAATATTAGTAGTAGTAGAGCAATATTTAATGTCAAATTCAACTAAACTAAAACTTAAAATATATTTTGTATTTTCTGACTTCTTCTAGATCCCATCTTTACCTCCAAGGCCCACCAGATGGCTTCAGTTCACACTATTAAAATCACAGTGCTGTCTTCTTATAAGTCCACTCAGCAGCAAATAAATAAAATCTGCTGCAATATTAGGGTGATATAAACTTTATTAACAGTAATATGTTTATGATTTTGCATCAGTGCTTTTAGTTCTTTGATGCTAAAATGTTTGCACAATGTCAGTTTGAAGGATTTGTTTACTTTTTTTACCACTTTGTAAAACAGTCTTTAAATTATTCTTTTTAAAATAATACAACTGCATGAGAGCCTGAAGATCATGCCCAACTTTTTTCTCCTTTTTTTATTTATTTCTGATCAAATGTTCTGATTTCCTGAGCGGGTCTAAAAGAAGGAAGTATTTAAGACACACATGAACTGTCACCGTGTCTGTCCTGACTTGAACTCCCCTGTACGCTAAAAATAATTTGAGTGATGTCTGGAAACAGCTGCTGAAGTCTCTGTAGAGCCGCACTGGTGAAATGTCCCTTTAACAAAAGCATTAGTTTGAAAAGATTAAACTTGTCCTTTCAATAAATAATAAAATTGTGAACATGCACAATAATCTCCTCACGTCAAGGAACACATCGCAAACAGATCAGTAAAAAAACAATAACTGCTTTTATAGGAGCAAAAGAAAAAAAAGAGAGTGAGGACTTCTCCTGCACAACTTACCAACAGGCTCAGAGACAGAGCGAACCAACTGAAGCTGGGATGGACAGATCATGCAAAGATGTAAATGGGGGTCATACATGCAGTGGCTTATAATTAATATTGATGCAATATACTGTTTGAAAATGTAATCAACCTTTTTCACATTTCACCCCACTTTTCAGTTATTTATTTGTAAAAAATGTTTGCAATCACGTATGATTTTTGTTCCACTTCTCACGTGTACACCACTTTGTATTGGTCTTTCACGTGGAATTCCAATAAAATTGATTCATGTTTGTTGCTGTAATGTGAGAAATTGTGGAAAAGTTCAAGGGGGCCGAATACTGTATGTTCCCCCTAAGCCTGAAGGGAAAAAGAAGAAACACACACATGTAAAGGAAGCACTCAAAACATGCGGTTATCCTTATTGGGCATTTATAAAGTCAGCAAAGAGGCACAGAAAAAAAGATCAGACACCAGCAAGAGAGGATAAGAAAGAAAGACGCAACAACATTGTCATCCCCTATGCCTCAGCAGTCAAGACTCAGCAGCCCAGCTGACCTCAGGAAATCACATGATAGGGTGGGACCAGGTTTCACAATGAGCTCACCCGAAACCCTGGCTGATTGTGACTCACACCTGGTTTCACACCTTGGCTCATGTCATTAGGTAGAGGATCATCAGGGGGTCCTTTTGTCCCTCTTGGGGGGAAACTCCCACTGGGTTTAAATCTGGGACTCTCCACCATTTGACTCTTAGAACTGAAGAAGCTTCTCGGATGAGAGGTGAAACGTCTTCAAGCAACTTAAAGAAGTCCAGAACCTTTTCTTTCCAAGCTCCTTAGGCTACAATGACCTGGATGACTGAGAACCTTCACAGACAGACCTTCTTAACAAGAATTGAACCTCTTTCCTTGAAGTTCTTGATGATCCTATAAATTGTTGATTTAGGTGCAGTCTTAGTAGCCACAATATCCTTGCCTGTGAAGCCATTTTTATGCAACGCAATGATGGCTGCATGCGTTTCTTTGCAGGTCACCATGGTTAACAATGGAAGAACAATGATTTCAAGCATCACCCTCCTTTTAACATGTCAGGTCTGCCATTCTAACCCAATCAGTGTGACATAATGATCTTCAGCCTTGTGCTCATCAACATTCTCACCTGAGCTAACAAGACGATTACTGAAATGGTCTCAGCAGGTCCTTTAATGACAGCAATGAAATGCAGTGGAAAGTGTTTTTTGGGATTAAGTTAATTTTCATGGCAAAAAAGGACTATGCAATTCATCTGATCACTCTTCATAACATTCTGGAGTATATGCAAATTGCTATTATAAAAACTTAAGCAGCAACTTTTCCAATTTCCAATATTTATGTAATTCTCAAAACGTTTGGCCACAACTATAGAAGCTTCTTAAGCTCAGAATGCAATCGTCTGGAGTTTTCTTATTAACTAAAGACTCAATAAATGTATATGTACTCCTAAATTTGACAAAAGTAATTAAAATAGACAGCTCTCTCTCTTTATTCTGACATTTAACCAATTCAAAAGATATTTCTATATTTATTTATCTAAAACAAAAAGTTTACTCTAAATAGAAGTTTAACAGTAAAAAAAAAAAGTATGTAAATATCTGGTTTCAAATCAAATCAAATCAAATCAAATCAAATCACCTTTATTGTCACGTCACATGTGCAGGTACACTGGTACAGTACATGTGAGTGAAATTCTTGTGTGCAAGCTTCACAAGCAACAGAGTTGTGCAAAATACAATAACGTGCAACAAGCAAAATATAAAAATGGTTAATCTAAAAAGTAATAAATATATGTACCATATATAAAGGTATATACATTACTGAATGTGTGTGCTAAATATGTTTTTCTACGTGTGTGTGTGTGTGTGTGTGTGAGTGTGTATATACATGTTTTACAAATGAATAGAGTAAACAATAAAATAAGATATATAAAATATAAAATATACAGAGGTAGGTATGTGCAAAACAGTGGCATTAATGTACAGTATGGAGTGCATAATGTTGAAGTTCCAGTAGTGAGGGTGAGGTGTCTATGAAGTGTTCAGCAGTCTGATGGCCTGGTGGAAAAAGCTGTCTCTCAGTCTGCTGGTTCGGGACCGGATGCTGCAGAACCTCCTTCCTGATGGAAGTAGTCTGAACAGTTTGTGGCTGGGGTGACTGGAGTCCTTGATGATCCTCCCCGCTTTCCTCAGGCACCGCTTCCTGTAGATGTCTTGGAGGGAGGAAGCTCACCTCCAATTATCCGTTCAGCACACCGCACTACTCTCTGGAGAGCTTTGCGGTTGTAGGCGGTGCTGTTGCCATACCAGGTGGTGATGCATCCAGTGAGGATGCTCTCAATGGCACAGCGATAGAAGGTCCTGAGGATGCGGGGCTCATGCCGAATCTTTTCAGTCTCCTGAGAAAGAAGAGGCGCTGCTGCGCCTTCTTCACTGTCTTGTTTATGTGTACTGACCACGTAAGATCCTCAGCCAGATGTACACCAAGGAAGCGGAAGCTGCTCACTCTCTCCACAGCGGCGCCGTTGATGGTGATGGGGTGTGTACTCCTCTGCACCTCCGGAAGTCCACTATCAGCTCCTTTGTCTTTGCGGCGTTGAGGGTGAGATGGTTGTCTTGACACCAGTGGGTCAGGCGCTGACCTCCTCCCTGTAGGCTGTCTCATCACCGTTGGTGATAAGACCCACCACTGTAGTGTCGTCCGCAAACTTCACAATGATGTTGGAGTTGCTAGTGGCCGTGCAGTCGTAGGTGTAGAGTGAGTACAGGAGAGGGCTCAGTACACACCCCTGTGGAGCACCAGTGTTCAGTGTGATGGGGGATGAGGTGGTGCTGCCCAGTCTGACCACTTGGCGTCTGTCAGACAGGAAGTTAAGGATCCAGCTGCAGAGGAGCTGCTCAGTCCTAGATCCTGCAGTTTCCTGTCCAGTTTTGAGGAACGATGGTGTTGAATGCTGAGCTGTAATCTACAAACAGCATTCTCACATACGTGTCTCTCTTCTCCAGGTGTGACAGGGCAGCATGGAGTGTCAGGGCTATGGCATCATCAGTGGACCTGTTGTGGCGGTATGCGAACTGTAGAGGGTCCAGTGAGTCGGGTAGTGCGGAGCAGATGAAGTCCCTGACCAGCTTCTCAAGCATTTGCTCACGATGGGGGTCAGGGCTACAGGTCGCCAGTCGTTCAATGAGGAGATGGTGGAGGATTTGGGTACAGGGACAATGGTGGCCATTTTGAAGCAGGCTGGGACTACAGACAGAGAGAGGGAAAGGTTGAAGATGTGTGTAAACACTCCAGCCAGCTGAGCCGCGCATGACTTGAGGACGCGGCCGGGAATCCCGTCCGGACCAGTAGCTTTGCATGGGTTCACTCTCCTGAAGTACCTCCGCACATCCTCCTCAGACACAGTGTGCGCACTGACGTCATCCGCGGTGCGCACACTGTCCGGTCTCATGGTGTTCGCTGTGTCGAATCTAGCGTAGAATACGTTTAGATCCTCACACAGAGAGGCCGTGGTCTGCGGTGTGCTGGTTTTCCCTCTAAAGTCTGTGATCGTGTTTAGTCCCTGCCACATACTACGAGGGTTGTCAAACTGTTGCTCCACCCTGTCCCTGTACTCACGTTTGGCTGCTTTGATCGTCTTCCGGAGTTGGTAATGTGCGTGTTTGTAGTCCGATGTGTTCGCGGAGGCAAAAGCGGTGCTCCGTGCCGCTAGCGCCGTGCGAACATCTCCGTTAATCCAGGGTTTTGATTTGGGAAGGATTTAACTGTTCTGGATGGGACGACATCTTCCACGCATTTTCTGATAAATCCACAGACTGAGTCTGTGTATTCATCGATGTCTTTAGCAGCCACGTGAAACATTTCCCAGTCCGCGTGATCAAAACAGTCCCGCAGCGTAGACTCCGATTGGTCCGACCAACGATGCACCGCCCTCAGGGTTGGAGCTTCCTGTTTCAGCTTCTGCCTGTAGGCGGGTAGAAGCAGGATGGAGCGGTGATCTGATTGGCCGAATGGGGCGCGGGGGAGGGCTTTGTACGCATCCCGGAAAGAGGTGTAGCAGTGGTCAAGAAGCCGGTCTCCACGAGTGTTGAAATGGATGTGTTGGTGGAGTTTTTGGTGAGACTTTCTTCAGGTTACCCTTATTAAAGTCCCCGGTCGTGATAAACGCCGCCTCTGGGTGTGCGGTTTCCTCACTGCTGATCGCGCTGTACAGTTCCCTGAGTGCTCGGTCAGTGTCGGCTTGTGGGGAATGTAAACAGCCGTAATAATCACTGCTGTAAATTCCCTCGGTAGCCAGAATGGCCGGCACTTAACCATCAGGTACTCAGGTCCGGTGAGCAGAAGGATTTGACCGGGTGCACGTTCGCATAATCACACCAGCTGTTGTTGATCATGAAACACACACCACCGCCTCTGCTTTTCCCAGTAAGCTCCTGTGACCTGTCCGCACGGTGCACAGAGAACCCCGGTAGTTGTACTGCGGAGTCCGGTACCTTGTCCGATAGCCAGGTTTCTGTGAGGCAGATCACGCAGCAGTCCCGCATCTCTCGCTGGAATGAGATCCGTGCCCGAAGCTCGCACAGCTTGTTCTCCAGAGACTGCACATTAGCCAGTAATAAGCTGGGTAACGGTGGTCTGTTAGTGCACCGTCTCAGTCGAACCAGAACGCCAGATCTTCTCCCTCTGCGTCGGCGTTTGCGGCCTCCACAGGCCCAGAACAAAGGCGTCTCAGGTGAGATGAATGGGGGGTCTGCAAACGGAGGGTCCGTGTTGCAAAACTTGAACTCCGGAAAGTGATGAGAAAGTCCGTCTTTTATGTCCAGTAAGGTTTGTCGGTCGTACACAAGGAGACATGTGCTACTCGTGAAAAAATAAAGAAAAAGTAAAATTAAACACAAAAAACAGCTGTTGCTTGGGGGAGCTCGCGACGAGGCTGCCATACTCGGCGCCATCTTGGCGATATATATCAACTGTAATTACATAGTGCTGTGTATTGAAAATTCTCTTGTTTTGCATAGAAATTGTGAGATTATTATACTATCTTATGCCACTTATACCCCTAATTAAAGATTGTGAAATCATTTTGTAGTTTTAGTTAGCATTATTCTCCTGACTTAGAAGAAGGTGATAACTATTTGATTTATTACACTGATTTGTATTACATTGGACTGCTGATATATTGTGAATGAATGGCATTGTTTTATGATGCATTATACTGCTGAGTTATAAGAAATACTGTTTGTGTAGAATCATGGCCTTATTTTTCTGATTACCAAGAGAACAGAACATACCGTAGAGGTTTTCTGCCCCATCTCCTCAGTAGGAGATAAAACAGGAAGCCAAGGCCGTCACTTAGGTGCCGTAACAGAGAAAGAATGTGAATGCTTAGTGCGGAGGGGGCTGAAGCTATAAGAATGTGAGAAACAGTCAGACACTTTGAGATCTGGCGGACACCCTCCTGTCCACATCTCCCTTCCGGATGGTTAATGCTCAAAAGTGCTGTATGGAATAAAGAGATTGTTGATTGAGCATTTATACACCGAGTGTTGTTCGTCCTTCAGCCCAAAGATTAAAGAACTGAGAATTTAACAAAATATATTGAACAACATACAAAGCATAATACATAAAATAACATTTTACCTGAGTTTTTTCTTTGAAAGAAGCCCCTTATGCCCATTGTTGTGTTCATCAGTACATAACTGAAACCGATTTAGAGCGCTTTATTTAGCCGTGGAGGGTAACAACTGAGCCACCTAGTGCCTGAGCTCGGATCATACCAAAATTAGGGGGAATTTACGCACAGTTGTAAAATCCCACAGTGTGCGTTATGTGCTTTGAATATTGTGTGTAGTTTTTGTTTTATACAGTTGTCAGTCAGGCATCTAACTATGAAAAAAATTACTTACACCACGGGCTTCTGAAAAAATGACCCGGGCCTAAGCCCAGTAAGCCACCCCCTGCTTTACCAATGTTCCCCGCACGATATTCTTCCTTCTCGTTTCTTTAAAGAAGCTTTACATACTATAGGTCCTTGTATCTTGTATCAACCTCTGTTCGACTGTCTGTATGACGTTAAAATTTGGTTATCGCATAATTTTCTTACATTGAACGAGAATAAGACCGAAATCATAGTTTTTGATAGTCACCTTCCGCCAGACCAGTTAGCTGATGCCCTAGGTCCTCTTGCTAGCCATTTCTCGCCCACTGTAAGAAACCTCGGAGTGTTTTTAGATAGCTCTTTTAACCTAGAGAAACAAATCTCCACCTTGGTAAAAAACCGCTTTTACCAGTTGCGTCATATCCAAAGCAAAGCCGTTCCTTCCTTTAAAGGACCTTGAAAAGCTTATCCGCACATTTATCATGTCCAGACTGGACTATTGTAATTCCCTCTCCTTGGGCCTCCAACTATGAGGTGCCATAAGGGACATTATGACTGAAACACTCTCACACACACTACTGAAACGCTCTCACACACACTACTGAAACGCTCTCACACACTACTGAAACGCTCTCACACACACTACTGAAAAACCAAGGCGTTTCAGTTAAACAGGAAGGCGTTTCAGTTGAACAGGAAGGAATTTCAGTTGAACAGGAAGGCGTTTCAGTTGAACAGGAAGGCGTTTCAGTTGAACAGGAAGGCGTTTCAGTTGAACAGGAAGGCGTTTCAGTTGAACAGGAAGGCAGCTAAACGGGAAGGCATTTCAGTTGAACAGGAAGGCATTTCAGCTAAACGGGAAGGCATTTCAGCTAAACGGGAAGGCATTTCAGTTAAACAGGAAGGCGTTTCAGTTGAACAGGAAGGCATTTCAGTTGAACAGGAAGGCGTTTCAGTTGAACAGGAAGGCATTTCAGTTGAACAGGAAGGCATTTCAGTTAAACAGGAAGGCGTTTCAGTTGAACAGGAAGGCATTTCAGCTAAACGGGAAGGCGTTTCAGTTGAACAGGAAGGCATTTCAGCTAAACGGGAAGGCGTTTCAGTTGAACAGGAAGGCATTTCAGTTAAACAGGAAGGCGTTTCAGTTGAACAGGAAGGCGTTTCAGTTGAACAGGAAGGCGTTTCAGTTGAACAGGAAGGCATTTCAGTTAAACAGGAAGGCATTTCAGTTAAACAGGAAGGCGTTTCAGTTGAACAGGAAGGCATTTCAGTTGAACAGGAAGGCGTTTCAGTTGAACAGGAAGGCATTTCAGTTGAACAGGAAGGCATTTCAGTTAAACAGGAAGGCGTTTCAGTTGAACAGGAAGGCATTTCAGTTAAACAGGAAGGCGTTTCAGTTGAACAGGAAGGCATTTCAGCTAAGCGGAAGGCGTTTCAGTTGAACAGGAAGGCATTTCAGTTAAACAGGAAGGCGTTTCAGTTGAACAGGAAGGCGTTTCAGTTGAACAGGAAGGCGTTTCAGTTGAACAGGAAGGCATTTCAGTTAAACAGGAAGGCGTTTCAGTTGAACAGGAAGGCGTTTCAGTTGAACAGGAAGGCAGCTAAACGGGAAGGCATTTCAGTTGAACAGGAAGGCATTTCAGCTAAACGGGAAGGCATTTCAGCTAAACGGGAAGGCATTTCAGTTAAACAGGAAGGCGTTTCAGTTGAACAGGAAGGCATTTCAGTTGAACAGGAAGGCGTTTCAGTTGAACAGGAAGGCATTTCAGTTGAACAGGAAGGCATTTCAGTTAAACAGGAAGGCGTTTCAGTTGAACAGGAAGGCATTTCAGCTAAACGGGAAGGCGTTTCAGTTGAACAGGAAGGCATTTCAGTTAAACAGGAAGGCGTTTCAGTTGAACAGGAAGGCATTTCAGTTGAACAGGAAGGCGTTTCAGTTGAACAGGAAGGCATTTCAGTTAAACAGGAAGGCGTTTCAGTTGAACAGGAAGGCATTTCAGCTAAACGGGAAGGCATTTCAGTTAAACAGGAAGGCGTTTCAGTTGAAGAGGAAGTTGTTTCTTGACAAGTAAACTGAAGGAAAAAGTGGTAGATTTCAAACAAACCACTACACAGATGTCTACTCAGCAACCTGCTAGTAGCCTAAGTGAAGCAGCTGCATTACTTAACAATATATAAGCCTCAGCATAAGTCAAAATTTAGAATAGCAGACGGGCATTATCCTGGTTAATTTTTTTTGGCATATGTGCTTTTTGTCTTTTTTAGCAAAGAAAAAATTATCTTAAAATCATTAATAAAACCAGGGAGAGAAGGCTTAGCGTTCCTCCATTTAGCACAATGGATATGATATTTACTCAAAAGTATGATGATGACACCCAATGCTAGATGACCCATGTAAAAAAAAAAAAAATGATGTAATTCAAATAGTGGCACATCATTAATATTTAGGGAAATCCAATTTTTTAAGTTGCACCATATGCATTGTGTGATAGGGCATAGAAAAAAAGATGTTCTAGGGTTTCATTTTCATCAGTACAAAAAGAACACTGATCCACCTCAAAACCAAATCTCTTTTTTAGTAATTCTGCCACAGGATTAATTTTGTTTATTACTTTAAGTGTGTTTCTTTAACTTTAGGTAGAATAGGCTATTTCATAAATTTTTAGTATGCTTTATCCAGTATATGAAATAACTAAATTAGAACCATGCAATGTAACCATTCTGTTGTAACTATGAAATATTTTGTCTTTGAAGAAACTACTAATAAATCTATTATTGCATTTTTATCAAACAGCTGACATTGCCCTAGCAATAAATTTTTGAGCACTGATGGGAACTTATTGTATATCATAAAATTTTTAATCAAATGAAGCAGAGGCAGTGGGACCAGTTCACAAAATTTGTTATATTCTCTTTGAGAACAGTTTAGACAATATTTTTCTGAAAAGTCTGTGTAACTTAGAATGACACCGTTATCATCCAACACATCTGTTACGAATATAATCTTTTTGTTTAAACCAGTCACTCTTGAAAATTGATTTTTGATTAAGTGTTATTACCCTATGATTTCATAAGGTTTAATTATGGGGAGAAGTTGTGGGTATATCTCATTATCTCAGATTTTAACCATTTAATTCTAAGGGTGCCAACCATAAATTCTAATTCTGGAGTTTTGATACCACCTTTATTGTATTCCTTCACAAGCTGAGATGTTTCAATGTGGTGGGTTTTATTCCTCCACAAAAATTTGAAAATAACTGTGTTAGCCTTATTAATGTTTTTAGAGGAGATATATACAGAGTGACAAGGATAAATCAATTTGGAGATGCCTTCAGCTTTAGATAGGATTTTTCTGCCAAAAATAGCGAGGTCTCTGGTTAACCAGTGGCTAAGTGATTTCTTCATCTCCATGATACAGTTAGAAATATTAGTGTCTTCTCTGCTAATTGGGGTTTTTTTTAGATATTATCAGCCCTATATATTTAACTTTAGGTTCAACTCTAACCAAAGCTATTGAGGAGTCAGAGCTTGTATGAATCGGGAGTAGTTCACATTTTTTGATACTGAGAGATAAACGAGAAGCTTTAGAGAAAATTTAGTTTTCTCTACCACGTATTTCTCTTTAAAAAAAATAGATGTATCATCTGCGAATTGACTTATTTTTAAGTCTTTATTAAAAATTGATATTCCTTGTATGTCGTTAGTATTTTTGATTAATAGTGTTAACAACTGACTTGCCAATATAAAAAGCTTAGGAGAAACAGGACATACTTGCCGAATTCCCTGTTGCACCTTGAATCCATTCCTTGATTCAAGGAAGCTAAAATATTGTTAAGTAATGTGGCTGCTTCACTTAGGCTACAAGCACAGCTGTCCCCAACCCACAGGTCCTGGACAAGTACTGGTCTGTGATTCGTTTGGTACCGGGTCGCAAGAGTTGAGGCTTGAGTTTGAAATTTATTGTTTTCAGGGTATTTATTGTTTTTTTATTTTTATATTGTTAACTCCGTTTCCCTGTGTCTTTTCCCCTGTGTTATGAATAAATATTCTTTTTTTGGAAGCGGTACTGGTTTTATTTTGTTGTATTTATCCAAGACAACTTAAAGGCTGGTCCGTGAAATTATTGTTGGCCATAAATGGTACGTGGCGCAAAAAAGGTTGGGGACCGCTGTACTAGCAGGTTGTTGAGTAGACATCCTTGTAGTGTTTTGCAATATACCACTTTTTGCATCAGTTTCCTTGTCAGGAAACAACTTCCTGTTCAGTGGAAATGCCTCTGGTTTCAGTGGAGTGTGTGAGTGCATTTCAGTAGTGTGTGTGAGAGCGTTTCAGTAGTGTGTGTGTGAGAGCGTTTCAGTAGTGTGTGTGAGAGCATTTCAGTAGTGTGTGTGAGAGCTAAAATTTCAGTAGTGTGTGTGAGAGCGTTTCAGTTGTGTGTGTGAGAGCATTTCAGTAGTGTGTGTGAGAGCTAAAATTTCAGTAGTGTGTGTGAGAGCGTTTCAGTTGTGTGTGAGAGCTAAAATTTCAGTAGTGTGTGTGAGAGCGTTTCAGTTGTGTGTGTGTGAGAGCTAAAATTTCAGTAGTGTGTGTGAGAGCATTTCAGTAGTGTGTGTGAGAGCTAAAATTTCAGTAGTGTGTGTGAGAGCGTTTCAGTTGTGTGTGTGAGAGCTAAAATTTCAGTAGTGTGTGTGAGAGCGTTTCAGTTGTGTGTGTGAGAGCTAAAATTTCAGTAGTGTGTGTGAGAGCGTTTCAGTAATAATGTCCCTTACGGCACCTCATATCCAACACTCTTCTCTTTACCGGCTTCAGTTAGTTCAGAACGCAGCTGCTCATCTCTTAACAGGTACAAGAATCTATGAACACTTCGCTCCAATTTTAGCCAACTTACACTGGCTCCCTATTAAATATCGTATAGATTTTAAAATTCTTTTGTTCACTTTTAAAATTCTAAATAATTTAGCGCCCCGCTATCTTTCCGAACTTTTGTACAATCCCAATAGAGCAGTGGTCCCCAACCCCCGGGCCGCGGACTGGTACCAGGCCGTGAGCCAGTTGGTACCGGACCGCGAGAGTTGAGGCTTGTACCGCACAGAAAAAAATAAATAACTTACATTATTTGCGTTTTATTTATTATCCGACTTTGAACACTGTTTTATTTTGAAAAAGACTGAATTCTCTCAGTTACTTCCATCTATGACTGACTCTTGACGCATGTCAAGATACAGTAGCTAATATTAAACCCAGAAGCTAGTAAAATGAGTAAACAACAGTGTCTTTGGAGGGTTTCTTTGTAAAGGGAAAAAGGCCCAGTGAGGAGACAGAAGAAGAGTCTATGACAACCACTAAGAAAAAGAAAGCTGCATTTAACAGACAATACCAAAAGACCTACTTGAAATATGGATTTATTGCGACAGGTGATTCCCACACACCATGCCCGCTCTACATAATATGCGGCGACCAGCTCACCAATGAGGCAATGAAGCCTTTAAAACTGCTTCGTCACTTGGAGACCAAGGACCCGACATTAAAAAACAAGTCTTTGGAGTATTTTGAAAGAAAAAAGTGGGAACAGCAGGGACAGAAGCAATTACTGTGGGCCTCCACAACAACAAATGCAAGTGCACGGAGAGTCAATAAACCGGGTGAATCCAGCTTGTCTTTGCAAGAAGAAGATCAACTGTTGGAAATCAAAAATGACTGCATCCTTAAAAGTATGTTCAAGACATAAACTTTGCTGGCATTCTGTATAAAAGTCATGGCAGAATACCCCAAGATTGCCACAACAGCACTAAAAACCCTGTTGCCATTTCCGACATCATATGTATGTAAAGTGGGGTTTTCTGCAGTTACAGCAACGAAAACAAAATTGAGGAGCAGACTGAACATAAGCAACACACTCCAGGTGTCATTGTCCCCCATTACACCCAGGTGGGACCGTCATGTTGCAGAGAAACAATCACAGGGCTCTCACCGATTCAGCGTTATGGTGACATTAAACTGGTCCGTGGCGCAAAAAAGGTTGGGGACCACTGCAATAGAGCACTAAGATATTCAAATCAGATGCTCCTAGCACAACCTAGGTCTTGACTGAAATTGAGAGGTGACCGGGCCTTTGCAGCCATAGTACCTAGACTCTAGAACAGGGGTCGGCAACCCTTGGCATTTTTCGTTTTTATGGGCTGATGGTTTTTGGGGTTTTTTTGTAACAGTATAGACAATGAAAGGTGGTGGATTGGCCAGATGTATAAAAATAGCTCAGTTGTTTGGTGGTGGCTATGGCGGAGCTTCCACAGAGGCCAGCAGGTGGATGAGAGAAAGGGGAGGCAGGAGGAGGAGAGACCCGAGGCAGCCGCCGGTCCGAGTGTCAGGTGAACTGAACTTCAGATAAGAAGTTATGGCCTGCAGTCTGTCTGGGTCAGATATAAACTAAGTTTAGGTGGAGTTTATTTTCGTTGTGCTGACATTTTACAGCCAGTTACAATAACTTGTAGGTAGCTAGCATGACGGAGTTTCTATACAGCTGGGTGGGTGCTATGATGTTACTGATAGTGAACTTTATTTTATTCATAGGGTTAGTTAGTAGAGTTGCCAACCATCCCATAAAAATGGAATCGTCCCGTATTCAGAGAAAATATTACGCGTTTCGTATTGAGCTGAAAAGGAACACAGTTTGTCCCGTACTTCAGCTAGAATGAAAAAAGACACAAAGCTGGAGTAATTCTGCGTCTTTACGCTGCCAGCTGCCTCTTCTTCTTTCATTCAATCATGAAACTGATCAATGATCAGCTTTTCTCTCTTATTTGTTTATCGCCCACTTAGCGCCAGAAACAGGAAACCAGTGGATGTCGCGCTAAACAACAGCAGCGCGCTTAAGCTTGATCAGTTGTTGTTAGAATTTATTTAATATTAATTTCTAGTATCAGCTGATGTTTGCTGGAGCCACAGCTGTAAAAGCTGCTGGTCATGATATCGGTTTGGATATCTGGTGAGAGGAAAACATGAAGATGAAACCAGGAGATGTTCTTACTGAATCATCAGAGCTGAACAGGTGATGGAGAAACAGGTTTACATTTTAGGTGACATGAATGAGTTGAAGGGATGTTATAAACTGTTTGTAAGAGACAAATAACACCAGGATCCTTTTCTAAGTAGCTGACAGCTGGAACTGTGCAGGGGCGGATCTAGCAAAGTTTTGCCATGGGGCAAGGTAGGGCATTAACAGGGAAAGGGGGGCACAAAGAAATACCTTTCTTTATTATTCTCATTTAAAATGTCTAGGTTTTATTAAATAATTATCTGAATCTTACAACCAAAGTTTTTATCTGATATAAACTGTATAGAAATCATACATATACCAACAACACGGGCACAGCACGCAGTGAATTTTTCTGAGAAGGTGCATTAAAAAAAAATGGCCGAGCCAGCAGTGCACATCGCAAATTAGCTTGCATAGACACATTAGTTGTGCCACTTGTTAATGACGGTATCTTAGCTGTTTCTGTTGTACAGTTCATTTGCTGTTATGGAGTTCTTGTTATGGATTTGTTTCAAAATAGCTGATAACTATTCGCTGATAGCTGCCAACATCTGTGAACAAATAATATTCTATAAAGTTGTTCTATATACTGTGTAACTGTTAATATAGAGCGTTATTAAATGTATTGCTAATGCAATTATATGGCACATTGACTTCTGAGGAAATTTTAGATGGCACTCGTCATCAGAAAGGTTGCCTACCCCTGCTCTAGAATAACCTCCCTGTTCATATTCATACCGCCGAGTCTATCCAGTCTTCTTTTTACTTTGGCTTTTGATTCTAACCAGTTGGCTGTTAACTGGCTTGTTGTGTTGTCACCTATTGTTTCCTGCCCTGTTTTCTTATAGTTTTGTTTTAATTGTGTCGTGCTTTTACTGACTGTGAAGCACTATGGTCAACTTTGTTGTTTTTAACATGTGTTATATCAACACGTTCTCACTTCCAAAGCATAACATTTTACGCTAGGTGACAAATTGTCAACATATTACGTTTTCGGGCACCCAACACGTTCCTAAATGACAAGATCAGAAAAATGAGGAAATATGAGAACCGTTTGGACTCGATCTACACATGTTTGCTCTTTATCTTAAAATCGCTTGGGAAAATACTGTGGCGAGCTCAGACAAGGAGGAGACAGAGGTTTTGTTTGGTCTTGCTTCCCACAAGCTAGCCAGGGAGCACAGCCGTTTATTAGCATTCAACCCCAGAGCACACACCAGCTAACACCAACGCTCGGCGCGGCAACAACAACAACACAAAAATGGCGCTCTCTCACCCGGAAACACACAGTCGCAGAGAGAGTGTCACCTGTAACCATGGCAACAGAACATAACTGTCAGAACAAACCCCGAACAGCCCTGGCCCGCTACAATACTATTTAACATCATTAAAGTGCTGGTTAACCTTAGGAATAAGGTTAGGTTTAGGTCCATTACCGCGGGAGCGTCATTCCACTGGATTTCATCCATAACCCGGCGCGTACCATAAGAACACGGCAGGTCACCTTTCGCGTTCCTCAGGAATGCCGGGGAACGTGACAAGACGCCGGGATGTTAAGCCTCGGGAGTGAGAACGGTCTGGCTATATAAATAAATTTTGATTTGATATCATGCGTATGTATTTAAGTCTTCAGTCTTCCTCCAAATCCGATGTGTGGCAGAGTGTGTGTTTGATGTTCTTTTAGTTATGTCATGAGTTCCTTTGTTGCCAGAGTCTTAGTTCTAGTTCATCTTTTGTTTGCTTATTTTAGGGTTTTTTTTGGCAATTTGTTTTCACAGCAAATAAAGCTGCCTCTAAGTTTCTTTTTTGGTGTTGGAGTCCTGTTTGGGTCCCCTTGTCTGCCACACAGCTCACCATTGCAGCAGGTGTCTTCCTGCTCCAACAACTTCCTTAATATAAAAGGACAAAACTTTTGTTTCTACAGAAATTTTTAACCTAGAGTGAATAAATTAGACTCACCTTTATAGTACAGCTGAGTCTGGTGTGGACTAAACCTTCATCACAGTGACTCCACTGTTTTTTGTGGTTCAGTCATCGAGGTGATTTATTCAGCTAATTTAATTATGACACTAATTACTTTTAAGTAGAAATATTAAAATAACATTAACTTTATATTCCAGGCTTGCAAGGACCCCTCCCACTGCTTGCTCTCATGTATGTCACTACCAGTTTTACCCTCTATGATGTCCTGGAACATTTTTATCCAAAGAGGCAAAATATCCGTTTCTATGTTTATATAAAACAACATCAGAAACATGTGACTTTCAAAAAAGGCAAGCAGAAACAATTGCCATCCCCAAAACAAACACAAACACCTTCCTGCACTATTTAGCAATTTAACTAGGTAAATTAGATTGGATTAAAACATACAACTTGTTTTGTGTGTCTGCACTATAGATGGAAATTTTAACAACAACAATAATAATAACAATAATATTAATAATAATAATAATGATAATAAACTTTACTTATAAAGCACACCTAAAAACCAAGGGTATACCAAGGTGCTTAACAAGTAGACATAGAGAATAAAAGAAAGGTAAATAGAAATAGGACCAAAGCAAGTACTAGGTATGCAAGCAGATGGCTCTCACTGATACATAGGAGAAGCAGCAGATACATATCAAACAAAGAATTAAAATAAGCATAAAAGTACATAATGTAAAATCACAAGTGAAA
This sequence comes from Oreochromis aureus, assembly GCF_013358895.1. NCBI lineage: Eukaryota > Metazoa > Chordata > Actinopteri > Cichliformes > Cichlidae > Oreochromis > Oreochromis aureus. The sequence goes on along the minus strand of NC_052944.1, from coordinate 45,808,168 downwards.
TGTTAACTAGAAGGAAAGGCAAGATTGAATAAGTGGGTCTTCAGTCGTGATTTAAACAATGCAATAGAATGAGAGGCGCAGATACCGAGAGGAGGTTATTCCACAGTGCACGGGGCAGCCAGAGCAGATGCATGGTCACCCCTGTAGCTTGCGCCGGAAGTAGTTCATAGCAGATCTAAGTGTTCTAGCAGGA